>NW_024544163.1:0-357500 GCF_018167655.1 Microtus oregoni | reverse complement strand
CATTCTAGTCTCATCGCAAGAAGGTACTCTGCAGGCTATGGAACTACATACCTCGACACCAACCCCGGCACACAATTCTCCACCTACAATCTGCTCTGCCTGAAAGATATGGTGGCACAGAACAAGGGCAAGTGGCCAATCAACTTTTGCTTTAACTTGTCCACAATAAGAGAAGAAGGCCATGTCCTACACTACCTGTATGACCAGGAACCAGAGACTGAATTGCCCAGAGACTTATGGTAGAACCAAACGCAAGTGGCAAAAAAAAGTCATGAAATGATTCCTAATGACGTTCTTCTATAGTAATAGATTTGTGCCTCTTCTTATAGTTATCAAAGAGGCTTCCTCCAGCAACTGATGGCAACAGAGCCTCACAGCCAGATATGTGGATAGAGCGTCTAAATTGGAAATCTCAATTGGATAATGGATGAGTGAAAATAGGAGCAGGAAATACTGTGTAGGAGTGATAGGAAATGTAAGACACCAGGAGAACATGTCCCACCAAATCAGCTAAGCAGGAGTCACATGGGCTCACAGAGACTGAAGGGGCACGCATGGGGCCTGCATGGATCTGCACTAGGTCCTTTGTGTATGTTGTGGCTCTTTGTTTGCTACCCTTGTGAGAATCCTAAAAGTGGACATGGGCAGATCTCTGACTCTTTATCCTGTGCTTGGGACACTTTTCTTCATAGCGAGTTGACTTTCCAGTCTCAAAATGAGGAGTTTTGCCTTGTCTTATTGTATCTTCTGTTGTCCTGTCTGGAAGTCATCTCTTGGAGATCCCCTCCTTTCTGCAGAGGAAGCAGAGAGGGAGTGGATCTGGGTGAATGGGAAGGTGCTGGAGGTGGAGCTAGAAGTGGAGGGAGGGGAAACTGTGGTTGGGATATATTGTACGAAAGAAGAACCTAGTTTTAAAAAATCAAGTTGAGGAATAAAAATTAGAGCAAATCATCAAAAAGAGAGGAGGAATGGGTAAAAGTGAGTGATATTCTTATAATAAATACTAGGATGTATGTGTGTGTGTATATGTGAGTATGATCGATGAGAATAATTCTATGACTGAATACACTAATTCATTTTGTCATGCATTTTTATTCTAGGCAATGGAGGAGAGATGGTGAAACTTTCCATTATTTATGTTTTTAACTCTTTTACAGTTTTAACTTGGAAGTTAAAGTTACAGTTCATTCAGTAAGGAAAGTGACAGTTTACAAATAAAATGTTTATGCATTTTGGGCCAGCAATGACATGGATGTTTCATAGCTGCAAACCCTAATGACAACTAATCCATACCACTTAGCCAACAGAAAATAAAAAAAAAATTCTCAGAGTATGTTTTCAAGATATGTGGCTTTCTCAGATCTTTTCTGCAATTCACATTTATTTGCAGGTGTAGATACTTGTATTCCTTAGTTTTTCTGTATAATACCCAAATAAAAGATATGAATTATGAAGGGAAAAGAAATAAACACAAACTATTTTGTCGCTCTTCAGTCTTGCTATTTGAATGGGGCTATTCCAAAATTACTACAAAGTAAATTTTATAAAATAATTGCACCCAAAAATGAACACATTTTAAAAGAGAATATTTAATGTCATTTTAAAAGTTTGAGTATACATTCAGAATCTTGACACTCTTAAACAGTGACTAATGGCTTACAACCTACCATGGATTGGATTTTATTAGATAAATGACTATTCTAGTAGCTACCTTTTATGAGTATACTTTCATCATTTATTTGTATTTCACATCCATATATTTATTTATCACGAATAGTAAATAACCTACTAAGTTTCTTCCACCATACTAATGATCCAGGTTTCCTTTATAAACATCCTAAGAGTTTTATAAATTATTAACATGTAGTTAAACATACTTATCTATAGTTAAGTGAGTTTGTCTCAAGGATTTACATAATCCTTCTAAATACAATGCATTTAAATCTGAAACTAGAGAAAATTCAATGTGGCTTCACTGCCTTGCAGTATTGTGCTTTTCTAAAAAAAATTAAGATTTAAACTATTTAAAATTTCAAGAACTATGACATAAATCACCGCTCTCTTCTTCCACTGAGACATGCATGTAATGTATATTTTATAATTGAATGATGAATAGTCTAATATATATATATATATATATATATATATATATATATATATATATAAAATAAAAGGGAAAAATACTGTGATTGTATACCTGTCCATGAAACCAAGTTTTCCTCAATCCCTGCTTTGTTTGTATCATTTTAATATTGACTTATGACAATTTTTGTTAATTTATTTTGTATGCATGTACAATGTATGTGTAGAAGACAAGTTTTAACAGATTGTCTTCTCCTTCAACCATGTGGATCCTGTGGATCAAATTTAGGTCACTGATCTTGGCAACAAACAACCTTTACCCCGTGAGCCATTTTACTGTTCTCTTTCCCTATTTCCAATGGTTTAAATTTTATGAAGTCATTCATTCTATAACTTTTACCAGCTATTATATACCACATATATGGACTAAGATATGTTAAAATAATAGTGGCTTCAAACAAATGAAATGACTTTCTATAATTTAAACATTTTGATCTCAGTGTTGTAACATAGGACAATACTTTAATGAAGCTATGTTTTCATATATTGCTTACATCATATTTAACAATGAAGTAGGATTTTTTGTCTGTTTGTTTTAAGTCCTATAACCTTGAGCAAACATAAACACCTGAAAGGATGATATATGTTAAAACAAACATTCAGTCAATTGTGGTGTATGCCTTTAAACCCAGTACTAAAGGGGCAGAGGCAGGCAGATCTCTGAGATTGAGGCCAGCCTGGTCTACAGAGGGAGTTCTAAGACTGCCTGGACTGCTACACAGAGCAACATTGTCTCAACAAAACAAACCAGCAATTTAAAAGAAACAAATCAAGATGAAAGTATCAATTCAGGAAGCCTAGGAGACTACAAAATGTAATCTACACTTTTTGGCAAAGTAGGTATTATAACTAAACATAATTAAGTTTATTTTATAGTTTGACACTAGAGAGTAACACTTGAGAAAGCACATATTTTCCTCATTAATGATTTTACATTACAGAATAAAGTAAAATGTATATAATTTTCCATGCAGTATTACTTAAATTGAATTCTTTTATGCAATATACATTTCATATGTGTTAATATATTATGCTACTTTTCTAAAAGCAAGCATATATAACCTTTCCTTTCCAAGCCTTGCAATTTTGGCCATACAATTTTAAAAAGCATTATTAACATTAAGTTAAATAAAATCTAAAATTTGTAATGCTATTTGTAAGTGTATAAGTATTATTACACAAAACCTTCATATGAAAGTATCACTGATAAACAAGTACCTCAGGTTAGGTATAAATATACTTGAAAAAGTTGTCTTCCTCTCACTGCAAAAGTTAAAGTCTAAGTTATTTAGTAAGACTAGCAAACTCATATTATCTAATTCTTCAAATTCTTTTAAATTAAAGCATTCTTCAGCTTAAGAGTAACAATATTACAATGCATTGGACTATGAATTTAAAATTGAGATATGTATTTGTTGTGCATTGTTCTGTTTTACAAAAGAATATTTTGGAATATTTCACAGATGATGATGATGATGTGGATACAAATCATTGAAGCATTTGACAAATAGACAACAGTTAGTATTTTCACAGAGCTAACAGTACTGGTTTCTTCCGGAATATGGGAAATCAGCATTTCTAATGAGCAAGTCTTTTGAAGACCTATTATGAGGTTTGAAAATAATGACATCTTGAAATTTGGAGGTAAATAGACAGATCTAGAGAACATCATATTGAGTGAGGTAACCCAGATCCAGAAAGACAAATATCATATATACTCACTCAAAAGTCCTTTAGACAGAAAACAAAGAAAATTAACCTACATTTCACAATTCCAGTGAACCTAGACAACAATGGGGACTCTAAGAGAGATGTACATGGATATAATCTACATGGGAAGTAGAAAAAGACAAGATTTCCTGCGTAAACTGGGAGTACAGGGACCCTGAAAGACCCTGGGAGAGGGTTGAAGGGGAGGAGAGAAGAAGGGAGGGGAGGGGAGAAAAATGTATTGCTCAATAAATTCAATTAAAAAAAGAAAATGTACAATTCAGTGTGAGCCTCTTTGTAACATTGTCTACAAGTTAAATGTTGGATTTTCTAATATATAACCTCTTGTCTCTCTGTTTCCCTACATGTTTCAGAATGTACACCCCCCACAATAGCTTCATTTCTGTCTTATGTTATATTCTTGTATGTATTCCAAGTAGAAGAATGTATTGTGATAGTTTCCTTTCTTGAATTTTGTTGTTGTTGTTACTGTTGCTGCTGCTGTTCCTATCATCCTTTCTTGTCACCCCCTTCCTCTAGGATTTCTCTGTGTGTCCCGGACTATCCTGGAACTTGCTCTGTAGATGAGATTGGAACTCAGAGATACAACTGCCTCTGTCCTGAATGCTGGAATAGTAGGCATGTGCCACCACCTCCTGGCTCCCTTCCTCCATTTTATATATAATTTCCCCTAATAATATCACTTATATTTTCATATGTACAGATAATATAAAGACTGATGATTGTATACACAGAGAGATCAACAGGTAGGTAGGTAGGTAGATGGATAGATAGATAGATAGAGGCATTGTGTGTATGACAGAAAACTTGTAATGTTTGTTTTTCACTTATTTGCTTAGTATAATAATTTCCAATTCCACTCATTTCCATGAATATGATATATATTCATTCCTCTGAATAGCTGAACAAAACCCTCAGTGTGCATAGAAAAAAAAAGAAAATGTAGTAATAGAAATAATACCTTTCTAAAAAAAATCTTAACTATAAAATTTGGAAATGCCAGGGAGATGACAGAGCACAGTTGGTTGGTGGCCTGAAGAAAATGTTCAAATTATGGTTTATAAAGAAGTCACATCAAAACATATTACTTTATAACATGACTAAAATTAATTTTAAGAAGTATGAAAGGGGGGATTTTGTATGGATGGAAAAATGCAGATTCCAGAAGCTAA
This sequence comes from Microtus oregoni, assembly GCF_018167655.1. NCBI lineage: Eukaryota > Metazoa > Chordata > Mammalia > Rodentia > Cricetidae > Microtus > Microtus oregoni. The sequence continues at coordinate 352,455 of NW_024544163.1, read as the reverse complement.
GGATTATTAAGTTAAAACGTCAGTGTCAGGTGTAGGCTATTTCTCTGTGTGCTGTTTGTGAAGCAATTCCCATTAGGCCCCCACAAACTACAAGATATAGCTAGTTACATTGGATACCCAGCAGAGTTTTATGGTAAGAGCCTGTTTCTAAAGACACAACACACTTTTATCGTTGAACATACAGATATCATGCTGGAGCTGAGATGGAAACTTCCTCCCTGCTGGCTCATTTCCACAGTGCCCAAAGATGCTATGCAGGCAGCTGCGGGAGAAAAGCGACCAATGATCCTTGCAGCTGTGTTCTCTCCATGCTATAAATCCAGTTCCCAGACTAGCTATAGCCACTTGTTGAAAGGTGGCAGGAGTGTTATTTATCAGACACCCACTTTGAAGAAGGGAAGTCACCCTTGGTATTATTGGACCTGGTCACATGCCCTGGCCAGCAAGGCCATATAACCAACTTTGTTTTGCCAAATGGTCATGTTATCAAACTGCCTTGTAAATATTTAAGTTTGTGCTGAAAGACCGGTTCTCCTCTCAGCATTTCTCAGAGAAGCTTGTCTTGTTTGCAGTTTGTAGCAGTTAATGCAAGAGATTCACAACTGACAAAGTGCTAAGAATAATTGATTTTGATTTTAGCCCTAAATATCAACCTGTCCAAGCATCATGGAATATATTGAACAAGATATTGAAGGAGTGTAAGATTTAAATGTTAGGGAGGAGCACAGTCTTCAGGACATGGCATAGCTATAGCACAACAGTTGTGGTTTTCTTCACAGTGCCAGCATTAGAGGCTTCTACCTACATGGCTGGCGTTTATGTGCACATTGGCAATCCAAACTCAGGTGCTCATTTATGTGCCACAAGCCTTTTACACATTTAGGAGTCTTCCAACCACAGAAAATTTAAACTACACATTAAATAATCTTATCTGAGAGAAAAAAGGCCGAAAATACCATAGAACTGCCTTCTAAGTTCTCCTAAAACAGTGCTCACACACAAAAAAAATAGTTTTGAAGTGATAGAATTGATACGAGAAAAATGTTCCCTCTCATTGGAAATTTGTTCTCTACCCCTTAAAAAAGCCACAAACAAATAGAGGCTCTAGATAATTTTGTAAAATCTAGACCTGGTGAGATAACAAAGTGATTTCATAGTGTCACCCTATTCCGCGGGAATTTGGAATTTGTACTATCCTTTCTTTGTTTCTCAGTACCATAGCCAGCCCAACTTTATTACAAAAAAATAGGCAGGCATGGGAGCAGAGAAAAATGTAAAGCTCAATAAAAATCAATAAAAAAAGAAAGAAAGAAAAACAAATTAGCTTTGCTCTCAGCAAATATTGTAATGATGGTATCACTGGACTTAGAAGTGATTTCTTCCCAATACATGGTTTTTCTAAACTAAACCAGTGATAGCAGAGATAATGTCATGATAAAACCACTGCCACATAAAAATAAAATCAGACCATAAAGTGGTGTGCATGTTCTATGAAGACAAGATATGAGCAGAATTCAAGTGGGGATAAAAGAACAGGAATGAGCTGCTGCCCCTCCTCAATACCACTTAAAGTTTTCCCTTTCTTCCCGTTTCTTCCTTCAGAACACCTGTGTCTCTATTCTCATCTTCAGATCTCTTTCACTCTGGCCACACCTCCTTCAGTACTAGTATCTGTGGTAAGGCCAGGTTATGCTTTGTAAATAAGACCTGAAAATGACGCCATCAGTTGACATGCCAATGTCAATGCAGGATCAAAAGCTACAGGCAATATACTGGCTGCAGTGTTGTTTTGAAAGAAAATGTCTCCCATAGAGAGGGGCACTATTAAAAGGTGTGCTTTTGTAGAGAGGATGTAGCCTTGGTGGGGGAAGTGTGTCATTCAGAACGCAGGCTTTGGGGTCTCATACATGGTCAAGCCACACCCAAGGAGACAGTTCACATCCTGTTGCCTTTTAGATCATGATGTAGAAATCCCCAGCACCACATCTGGTCTGCCTGCATTCCACCATACTCCCAGACATGATGCTCCCTTCTATGATGGTAATGGACTAAACCTCTGAAACTGTAACGTGCATCTCAAATAAATGTTTTCCTTTATAAGAGTTGTCATGGTCATGATGTCTCTTCACAACAATAGAAACTTTAACTAATACAGCTACTGAGAGAGGAAAAATTAGTCTTCTTCGGGGACAAACTACCTGGTAAGTTATCCAATCCCCCCACATCCTCTCTCTCTCTCTCTCTCTCTCTCTCTCTCTCTCTCTCTCTCTCTCTCTCTGTGTGTGTGTGTGTGTGTGTATTTGTGTGTGTATCTGTGCATTTGTAATAATAATATTTTAAAAAAATAGAAGGACGTGGATTTGAGAGGAAGTGGGGGACGCAGAAGGAATTGAAGGATGGAAAAAAAGGGAGGAATGATGTAAATATATTATTCACCTATGAAATGGTCAGTAAATAATTTTTTTTAAACGAAGTTATAGAAAAAGAGGAAACAAGAACTGGTTTAGCTTGAAGCATTAGAAATGACCATGACTCTCTAACCTTTTTCTGCCCCAGGGGGATGTGTATGTTGTTACCTGGTTGATATTGTAAAGATAAACCATCTCTGCTTCCTGTCAGCACATGGAAGTAGCATGGTCTCAAAAGAGAATGACTTCCTTATTTGCTCAGCAATGCGAGACAATGGACAACATAAGGATTTTTAGTATCGGTTTCAAGACTCACCCAGAACAACAGAGTAAGAACAACTAGGATGTTTCATACACTGTATGCTGCCCTGTTTACACCCAAACCCACCTAACCTGTTATTTTCTTTCTATGAGATAAGTCCACTGCCTGTGATTTTATATAGCCTCCTCCCCACAAACACAACACATATTCATGTTGGCAATTATCCAATCAACAACACTGGAAGGATATTAATGAGGTGGTTAGAGAAGATTCAAGTCACCAGGTCATTGTTTGAGAATATATATATATATATATATATATATATATATATATATATATATATATATTCATATTGTGTTGCACATCTATCTCATGGTACTCTACTAAAGCTACACCTTTCATCAAGTTAGCAATTTTCTTTTATAGTTCAGAGAAAGTAAGTGTTTTTATTCAACTAGCCACTTAATGCATCACTATCCATGGTTAAGTCCTTCAATGGTGCCCGTTTATGGAACTAATCCTCAGTTATAGTCTTTTGAACTTTGGGTTTGGATGTGTTCTACTTTGAGTTTCTATTGCTGTAATGAAACACCATAACCAAAAACAAGTTGGGGAGGAAAGAGTTTACTAGGCTTACACTTCAGCATTGCTGTTCATCAATGAAAGAAGTCAGGACAGGAACTCAAACAGAGCAGGATCCTGGTAGGCATGAGCTAATGCAGAGGACATCATGGGAAGCTGCTTACTGGCTTGCTTCCCATGGCTTGTTCAGCCTGCCTTCTTATATGACCCAGAATCACCAGCTCAGAAATAGCCCCACCCACAGTATGCTGGGTGCTCCCCCATTCATTGATCATTAAATGAGAAAATGCCTTACAGCTGGATTTTACAGAAGGAGGCATTTCCTCAGCTGAGACTCCTTCCTCTCTGTGATTCTAGCTTGTTTCAAGTTGACACACACAAAAATATCCAGTCAGTACAGAATGTGTCTTCTGTTTCAGGACAGTAATTACTGCATTTGGCTTCACAAGATAACTTAGACTTTTATGATCATTATGCTAGTGGTTCTCACAACAGACTATAGATTAAAGGTTTTCTTAATTGTTTTTCTAACTATAAATAGCACCAGATATATCTATTGGTCTCTGGACATTCTAGAGCATTAAAGAATAACATTACTGATAATGGCAAAGATAGAACTTTCTTAATGCCTGGAGGACAGCACAGATTTGAGCTCGGAATAATTAAACAAAATTATTAAACTGTTGTGTTTTTATACTCAACTTTATAAGGAGAATTTATAGAAAGTGAATGCTATTTTGTATATCTGTCTACTATGCTTTGGAGCATGAGGAGAAATGAAATAACTATTCTAAATATTCAAAGTATTTATATTATTCTTATACTTCGTTTAACATTAAATATGTTACTATTAAAATGATTATTCTATTACTTTAAATAAAATCTATTATGATTAAGATTTATTTATAGACTTAGAAGATTTCTATAATACTGTGTTTTTGTTATTTGTTTGAATTCTCTTCAGCAAAACAGCAGTTTTTTTAGATACTCTTTCAATAGATTTTATCTATATTCATTCCAGTATTTACTTTTGAAAGAACTTCTCTTTTTACCTAATATGCTAGAAAAATTGTTATTTCCATTAGGTCATTTTAGTCTAATATCAGAAAAACCGAAAATTTGAAGCTGGAAAGCAATCATGTTTGTAAAGTTTCAATAAGATAACTTTCATATGTTAAACGTGACAATGACCGTACATTCATAAATTCAACCTGTTACTTTACAGTTTCCAATTTTATATCCTTTATGTTAGCCTACTATGACTAGACGAGTTGAGAAATACATGCAAGAATGTACAATATTAAAAATCTATTATGTATTGCAGTTATTTTAAGAATATATGGTAAATATTTTTGAAATTACACTTTAAAGAGTGTTGGATATAGTCAGAAATATACCAAAAGTGCCTTATAGACCTATTGGTCTATAAGAAAGTTTGTAGAAGTTAATATGAAAGGAAAACTATCTCCCTGCAAGGTCATGATGTAAACTTTAGTTCAGTCTTTCTCAGAGGAGACTAGATCTCCTCTCTCCTGATCACTCATTTAGTTATGATTGTTTATTTTTTTCTAGTACATCATATATATTTTCATCCAAGTATACTAAACCAAACAATTCTTCCCCTTCATAGTAGTTGTTTCTTTGTTAAACTTTTATTTTCAATGTGTGTTTAGTGTCACAAATATTAGCTTGAATCGCACTAAGTATGTTAGCAGTAGAACTGAAAACATGGCATACCATTCAGGAATCCATGTCTCTTTGTTTTACAGAATACTGCTACATGAAGGATTCAGTCAGTCTATTAAAACAGCTACATCAAGTAACATATAGAAACAACATGAAAGTCATAGCAGGCACAGGTTTCACCTTTCTCTGTCCTCTATGATTGTGTTCATTGGCTTCCAGAATTACATTAGCTGCAAGCACATACAAAGGAACTAGCACAGGGGCTCTGAATAAGAGCCTCTGCGATTTACAAGAGAGCTTAAGAAGCCTTATCTACATTTGGGCCAAAGCCCTTTCTCAAACATTAAACATGCTGTTTCCTGGTGTTCAGACCCTGTTCAGGTCACCACTTACATTATTTTTCTGTAAGACCTGCAGTGCCTTGTTGACATTGTTCAGAGCATGAACTCTTGTAGATCCTTTTTCTTTTGGCTAAAAAAAAAAGAGAGAGAGAGAAATGGTGTTTACTAGAGAACAAAGAGAGAAAAAAAAATCTACCTGAAAAGACCAATATAAATTTCACTTTTAAGCTTGAATATTTTACATTTAAATGAACACATACTGTGAAATATATATATATATATATATATATATATATATATATATATATATATATAGTCTTCAGGCTTTGGGATTTGTCCTTGGCATAGCACATCTTTAGCATAAAGAATCCACCTCCTGGGAAAGAAAGCACATATTTTCCCTTTACACAGTACAATTTGGAATGATTGTGCCTTCACTTTTTTTTAGCTCAGTGTATATTGTTATAATAGCATCAAGGATGGAAAACATTAACAAAATCTATAAGGAAAGTAAGCAGTGAGATAGAAAAGTAAGTTTTAGAAAAGTTTGAAGGAGATGTGAGTTTCTTGGACTGCCCACACTCTACTCACTAACTAGCCCACTTATACAAGCTCAAACAAGCGAACCTTATTTAACTCAGTCATAAAAGAAAGGGGGGTAATAGAAAAGAATAACAGGTTGAATAATAGAGGGAGGGACATAGGAGATGAAAATGGAGGTGAGTCTGATCAAAAATACATTGTCAGATAAATCATAATAAGGTACAGAATTGTCAAATACAAATTATTCCACACAAAATGTTCAGTGAGCATTCAGAAAACGAGAGTCTCTGAAATGTTTAGCACTGAATGGGACATACTTATTATATCCCTTACTCCAAGTCCTAGGGATATTCTTAGTCATAAGAGCCAGAGGTTTTTGATGACAAAAAAAAATGTTTTCCCTACATAGCATGTTGGATGCACATTGAAACAAACATGTGTGATTGGGACAAGAAGATCTGTTCAAGACAAGATCTCAATATAGAGTAGGAAGGTGGTGGGTATAAAATCCCAAAACCATCTGCAGAGTTATTGCTATCTGATAAAAACAGGGAGAAGAAAAGTCAGTTTCCATTAATGATGTGATTCTTGTTAGACTAGCTGCACACTAGGGCAGATCCCACTACCAATACGAGCTTGGCAACAGAAATTGGGCTCAATGGCAAAATAAGAAATGTTTTAAAAGAAACAAAAACAAAACAGGAAGAGGTGGGGCACGCCTTTAATCCCAGCACTTGGGAGACAGAGACAGGTGGATTCCTGTGAGTTCGAGGCCAGCCTAGTCTACAAGGGCTAGTTCCAGGACAGGCTTCAAGACTACAGAGAAATCCTGTCTCAAACCCCATCCCTCCAAAAAAATGTAAAAAAAGAATGATTTTCAATGTCAGTTGGGAATGTGTAGGAGGATGGATAGGGTGCTAATGGCCAGAGTTGGAAGGAGAGGGTGCATATTTTCAAAATACAATGCATAAAATTCACAAATAATAAATTATCACCAAAATATGTAATGTTAAATAAGAACAGTATTTCTTTGACTACTACCTAGTTGTCCTAGTCACTAGAATTCAAAATTTCAATAACCAGGCTTCTTAGTTTATAATTAGTTTATCCCAAAAGTTATATCCCATCTGTTAATTTTATAATAGCATCTGCATAATTAATGAAAATACACAACACCTTATTTTTTCTAACTGATAAGTTTTAGAAATTCGATTGTTATGATACTTGTATTTAATAACAATTATTATTTTTGATGGATTTCCCTTAAAGCAAGTTTTCATTAGCTATCTCCAGGAATATATCAGAAAGTCATTTCCTACTAACAACTTTTCCTTGATATCTTCAAAAACAATGTCAGAACAAATCAGCTGCTGAAACCAGTGATTTATATAGCTCTCATTTTAAGTTTAGGGAGGCTATTGTTTAGTAAAAGTCATGACCTCCAAAACCTGGTTTCAACGTTTTGCTCTTGCACTTTTGGACTATGTGAGCATGAGAAACTTCTTCCCATTCTCCGGTTGTCTCACCTGTTAAAACAGAGCTAATAAAAATAGCTGTTCTACAACTTTAAATAGGAATGTGTGTAAAGACGTTAGATGGGGAGTTTTGATATAGTATTTTCAGATTTTTGCTGTATGGAGTTGGTAGTACATGCAAGGTACTTCACATTATTATTAAGCAACTTGCAATGCCAATGGTTCCATACAACTTGTATATGTAATTATTCTAATCTTAAAAGAATTAATATGTATTTACAGAAATTATCAGTGGAGCAAGGCTTTAACATTTGGGCTGGGCCTATGCAGTCAGAATTTTCTTATTTCTTTTCTTACCTTTTCTTTACTTTGTGTATGTATAGAATAAATAATGTACTTTTGTACTTTTAATTTTACCGTGTACTTTCCAAGAGTCTTCCCAACCTTCTTAAGACTTCCATACCCTAGAGAACCTTATTCTTTAAACTGGCTGGATAAGCTTCCAACATTTATCCTAAGTCTTCTATTCGTCAAGATGACTTGACTAGTATCCTTTGTAAAAGACATAAATGTCTTGTTCCCTCACTTCCTCCATCTCCAAGCATAGCCTCATTAACAGAAATCTCCACTTTTCATATCTTAGAAAATTTTACCCCATGAATGTCCAAGTGATAACAGCCTACATTTTAGTATTTTTCTATTTACCACCACAAACATCAAGAAAACAAAGGTACAGAAACATGTTTTCTACAGAAAAGCAGCAAAATGTCATCATTAGTGTGCAGAGAATGAGAACAGTTTATGAAAGACAGTGAGATTTATTTATTTTTTTATTTATGAACAGAACTGACACATAATTACCAAGAGTAGCTGGATGCTCACAGGCACTAATTTCTTTATCACCATTATAAAAATGCACATGTTCTGCATATACACTTAAACATCATATATGCATAAAGTGAAATTAAGACTAAGCCTACACTGCCCCTTCCAACTGGCTATTTGACAAAAGTTTAAATGTAAAGAATTTGAATATTTTATTTTAGGAAGTCATCAACCCAAGTTAAATTTCATAAAAATATATCAAATATGCATATAAATAACATGCATATAAATAATATTATACAGACCAGATTATTTTAAGGAACATACATGTATTTATGTATATACATGCAAAAACAACTAATGAAAATAGGAGGTGATTCACTTGAAAGAGAGTAGAGAGGAGTATATGAGTGAATCAGAAGGAGAAAAGGGTGAAATGTAATTATACTATAATCTCAAAAATAAGACAAATGGGTTAGTAAACCAGAAAAATGTATCACTTTGAGTTAATAGAGTAACATTATAATCCTATATAATTATTGAAGTTAATTAAAAATGAATGCACAAAGTATGGCTTTTCAGCATAGCTACAATATTTGAAAATCATTTTCATAGCCATGCTTCCATATACGTACCAAAATATTATTTTAAGTAATTAAAAGAAAAAAAATGAATTCTATGGAATTTAAGAGGGAGAAATTAATTTTAGAAGTTTGTTCTAAAAAGCCTTCAATAGCAAGCAGAAGCCAATGTTTTTCAAGGACTGTCAGAACACAAAGACGCACACAAAGCAAAATAGGTAAACAAGACAACAAAGCAAAATTCTGGGCAATGACTGAGCGAACAGGGACCAACTTGGCTTGGTGTGGGAAAATTGCAGGAGGCAACTCAGAGATAGGATTTTGGCCAGATCTAACTTTGATAGACAGCTAGAGTTTCTATAGTACATACAAAGCCTTGGCTTGTGTGTGGGGTCGTGCTCATGTGCAGGCACATGCTTAAATGCGCATGCTGGAGAGCTATAGTAAAGGGAAAAGAGATAAGATTAAAGCAGTAACTGAATAGGGCTCATTAGACACGCAGAGTGGATGACTGTAGGTAGAATGGTGTCCTAAGCCCTGCTTACAAGAATAATAGACATCTAAAAAGATTTCTAAGTCAAGAGATTATGATTTAAGAGATTTTCTCCATTATGAGACTTTCATCAACTGAACTCAGACTCTTCCATGACTTTAGTGACCTATAACATTGTATTACCATGTTATGTCCTTCATAGGGATGTTCTAAAGTTATACAAGTTAAATTTCTCAAAAGGAAATTACATTTTCATCTCATTTGCTTTTGGATATCAGACTAAATACTAACATTTTATTATGCTGTACTAAAAATAATTTTATTTATAAATACAGGTACATTTAAAATATGTGCAAAATATAAAACAGCACAAAGATAAGTTTAAAGTCATTATGCATAAAATTTTATACAATTAGTCCTTAAGAAGCATTTTTAAAAAGTAAAGGCAAATATTGCTTATTAACAGAATGTATTGCTGAATTTTTTACTATATTATTCTGTATAAGATAGACAATGCCAAAAAAGAAATTTATAATATGATTTAGTTCAGTAATAAGACTGTCTTGTTTATCTAATACATTGGTGAATTTTATTAGATAACTGAAATAAAACTAATTCTTTGAGGTCTGACACTTCATTGAGGTTACTGTAAATTTCACAATAAATTTCCTGGACTGGGGAAATTTTTCAGTGTACAAGTTTGAGGGCCAGAGTATGGATCCTTAGCACACACATAGTTGCCAAATAGGTATGGTAACCTGTCTGTGATCCGAGGGCTCAGGAGACAGAGACAGGGACCACAGAAGAAAGCTGACTAAATAGACCAGCTGAACTGATGAAGTCTAGGTTCAAGGGAGAGACTTTGCCTCAGAGAGAGACTGAGCCAGATATTTTAAGTCAACCTTTCGCCTTCACACACACACATGCACACACATGTCTGTATGTCCACATGAAAACATGCATCCACTCCCACATACATACACATGAGAAAGAAAAGAGAGAGCAAGAAGGAGCGAGGGAAGAGAGTGAGGGAGAAAGAGAATGAAGGGAGAGAGGGAGGGAGGGAGGAAGGAAGGAAGGAAGGAAGGAAAGAAAGAAGGAAAGAAGGAAAGAAAGAAAGAAGGAAAGAAGGTTCCTACCAGTTTTTGTCCTGTCAGGCCTTCCAGGAGTTCTAGGAGGCATTTCCCATCCTGCAGGTCACTGAAGAGGTTGTCTATGCGCTGCTTTCCAAACTGAAATAAAAAAAAAAACACACCCACTTGAAGAAATTACAATTTTTTTATGATTCATATCTATGACAAAGGCTTTGGAAATTTAAAACTATATTTAAGGGCATTTGATGTATCAAATTAATAAGTGGCCAGGAGTAATGGATGAAAAAGAAAGTTCAAGCTGATCATGAGGATCAAAGAAATTATAACATTAGGACAAATGTACGTAAACTCTTAATGACAGCAAGTTGAAATTTAGAGCGTAATTAATTTAATTATCGTGTCATATTATTCAACATCCTTTTGTCACACCTTACATACAATAATTCAGAAAGTCTTGTTCTCATCTTAAAACAAATCAAGTTTTGAGAATATCTGATTTATTTTAGTTAGTTAGCCAGTAGTTAGTTTGAAGCCTATCAGACCTGGTAATTTTAGGTGGTCTTACACCCAAATACCTAGTAATCCTAGTTGGTCTCCCATCCATGTACTATCCAGGCCTAACCATGCTTAACTTCTGGGATCAGATAAGATCCATGGTGTTCAGTGTGGTGAGGCTGTAGGTAGAAAAATTGAATTAAACAGGGTGAAAATAACTCTAATAAGGTTTTCCACTTATTTTTCTAGGATATCTACTTAGAAATTCCATTAAAGAACATAAAAATTACTATAATCACTAAGAAGTCCTAAAATTCTTAGAGAAACTAGGGATGGGAGACACTGAATTGTGCAAATGGATCTTATCACTGTTGCATCGTTTCCGTCATCTTAACAGTAATGCACTCATCTTATGGGAGCAGTTGAGACAAAGAACTTGGCTGTGCAGCCCTTTGTTACAAAACTAGAAATCATAAATCCAATGTTTTGCATTGGTTCTAGGTAACTTTTGAAGCCTCTCTCTGCTCCTTCCATCTTACCATGCTATTCTTTCAACCTCATCTTTCTACTCTGTTATCTTGTACAGATACTGTTTCTTCTGACAGACACTCCAAATATTTTCTAGTTTTCATTTAAAAATATCCACAATTCCTCTTGGTGAGATTATTTCCAGCTCTCTTATCACCCAGATTATCAACAAAGACTTAGCTTATCTAGCACTGAAATTAATGGAACATCAACAAACCTATGCAAGATGCTGCATGGAGCTTATATTGGTAAATCAGACACATAATGCTCAGATGACAGTAGTTCCTTCCAACTGGGAAAACATATTCAAGAATGATAATACCACAAATATTAAATAAGTGGATCCAGGAAAACATAACTGTGGAAATACCAGTCTGTGGACTCGAATCATGAATTGTTTTCTCCTGCGTGTCAAATAACAGGCCTAACATTAGTGATTTGCCACTACTCACAAGCCACTTAGATTGCAAATAAACTTTGTAACTTACTTATCAAGAAAATCCCTGTATTCAAGAAAAAATATTGATTTATCTATGATTAAAGACATAAAAGTTGGATTGTCCCACAATCAGATAGCAATGTCAATGATTGGCCCTGTAGCTGCCTAGATAGGTGCGTTCTATGAAGAAAATCCTGGCTTCTGCAGGCAAGTTACTCATTCTTGTATGCTCAGGTTTTGTGATATCATATCAACTAAGGACAATTTTTTACAAACTATTTTTTTGAAATTATGCCCCAGTAGTTCTTTTTGAAACTACAGTGTAAGAATGAAAAGAGTACAAAACATTAACATGCTGAAAGATTTTTAAAATGATTATTATGTATACTATTATGTATAAGCAAATCTTAAAACTGTGATATTTTATGACTCTTTAAGCAGATGACTGTATATTTCCTAATAATACCATAAATATCAAGAATGTAAACATAATACTGAGATTTTGTTTTCCAAGTAAATTAAAGTACAACTTGAAATGCTGTTTATTTCAGCAGCAAGTTTTATCAAAGCAACTGAGAAAAGAGTGTCTTCTAAAATTGTGAAAAGAAGCATCTTCCGGATATAGCAGTTTTTAATATAAGCACATGTATTTTTTTTTCTGGCAAAGATTGTTGTTCTTAGGCCATACCAGGCGTCTATATTGGTTGCCAGACAAACTCTGACAAACCAAGAAGAACAATGATGAGAAACTGACATTTATTCATAAAGAATAGAAGGTGGGAAATATGAAATGTGTCTCAGAGCACCTAATATAAATATCATATAGCACCAAACATATGCTTTGATTAGGGAAAAGAAGTAAAGACCAACAAGCTTAGAGAATCTTACCTACAGTCTAAATGTGACGCAGACTCGGTAATTTTCCCTTTAATGGCAAATTTGACCAAAATGGAAGAGGAGTAATGATGATACTACTCTCTTCAAAGGTTCCCAAGTATAACTAGTTGATGATCTTAGTGCAAGGAATCAGCATGTTAGTAGAAAAGAGACTGATACTATTATTTTATCAGTTTTCAAAGCACATATATAACCAATGATTCACTGAAGTCTCATAACAGAAATCCAAGTCTTATTTGTTCCACTGGCCATATTTTCATCCAGAAGAAACATGATTCCAGCAAATGAGATTGAATGAATTCATCCTGGATATGGCAGTATCAATTCAATATCTTAAGGTTTAACAGTTCTTTAAGAGCACATGCTGAAGCAGGGTTTGCCCTGCTTCCTTTAATGTATGTTTGCTTTAATGTAAAAGCAAATATCAAAGCACTTTTGAGTAAAATTCCCATCTACGAAAGCAGTTCTCAACGAAATGTCACGGAGCTTCAGATGCTTAGTCTACATGTAATATGACTACCCCACAGAGAGAAAAAAAAATCTCATTACTCCTGCATCCTGCACTTGGTTTTAACTACTCTCAACTTCTTGTTAGACAGAATTATAGATAATATACTGCAAAGGATCACAGGTTACAAAGGCAGCAGAAGCTAACTTTGGTACTCAGGTGCCCTGTTCACTAGCTATGGTATCCTAGTAAAGCAAGTAAACCTTTGAACTTATTTGTAAAATGGAAATTGATATAATAACAGCTCAGAGCACACTTGTGAAGTTTAAATGAAAAAATGTTGTATTCTGTAGGTATTGCATTTTGATGGGCAACTCATTCTTATTTAATAAATATGGGTTGATTTTAACCTTTATTTTATTAGCGCTTCTGTATTTATCTAGCGCTAAGTACTAGGTACATGTGAAATTTTAGCATGCTATTGAATCACATAGAAAATGTTGAGCTCATTTGCAGTGTATATGAGTACAACCCCTATAATAGTAGGTTAATAGTATAAGAGTATAAGTGTAGCCCCTAGAAGAATAGTAAGGAAGGAGAACTGTAATTGTGCACATAAATCACTGAGAATGAGGAAATAAATGGTGGATTGGAAAGCTCATAGAAGATTCACGCCCTTACTCTGTTGCTTCTTTGGCTATTTTAATTAAATCTCAGTTTGTTTCTATCCCATTTCTTCTTTGATATCTGTAACATCTTTTTTTTTGTTCACAGGTGACATTTAGGGTAATGAAAAGCATCCTATTTTCCTAAAATCCCATCGTTAATGGCTTTCCTTTCAAGTGCAGAAAATGATTTTGTAAAAGAAAGTATCACATCCTTTTTGTTCCACATGACTCTGTGGCTCTCTGTCTTCAGTTCCTTTCATGACTAATGCTTCCTTTATTAAATGAACTCAGTGAACTTTTGACATTACTCAGCAGATTCACCCATGAGGTTATTGACTTCTTTGCTAACCCAAGTAGCAAGATGAAGTGATCATAAAATAGCAACCCTTCTATAGTACTGTAAGTAAAGAACTAAGAAACATGGGAGCCCCTACAATGTTAAAAATATTAATAGGTGGTATAAACAAAGAGGAGAACAATTAAAATAAAAAAAAACCCAACTGTGAAAAGCTCAGAAATGCATTTGTGAAGCTGTTTAAGGGGCCTCTAACTATTCGGAGTTACATTAGTCTTTTAACCTGAAAATACAGAAGGATCAATATAGTGTTCCAGTAAGAGGTAAAGAGCACACGGATAATTTAGCATGACCTTCTGGTTACAAAAAGGTCAAGCCTTGGATATATCTGTTGCTCAAAAAGTCAAGAGACTGCTCAGTGATTACAAATGTCTGGACACTGGAAACAGCAAAAGGACTGCAAAAGTGAGGATTCAAGATCTCCGGGGAGGCAATGCTGCTGGACTGACTGCTCAGCACAAAATGAAACAGCCCACTATAGTTTAAAGAGGAACTCTTCATAGGTGATATAATTCCTTAAGTATGGTTTTAAAAAATTTAACAACAATTGTATTGCAGCATAATATACATACAGGAATATATATATATATATATATATATATATATATATCTTAAGCTATATAGCTCAATGAACAGCAATCATACTTGGAAACAGTAACAACCTCATGATACTTCTGTGGACTAGCGTGTTTAAGAATGAGCACTGTACAAATTGTGAACAATACATGTTAATAATGCTTTACAAGCCTCTCAATAAAGACAAATAAAACATGCTTCAGCTTTAATTTTAGGAATGTAATGATTGAAAGGGTTATGTGTTATAGAGAGAGTATTTGGAAAGAAAATTTCACTCTGATAAAATGTGTTTTACAAAGCACAAAAGTTGTAATTTTATGAATAAAATTTACTCTACATTCACAATGCTTTTATTGAAATCCAAATCTTCTATATTCTTATGAAATGTGGGCAAGTGTCCCTTCTAATCCATGCCTAATTATTTCAGTTTTTAAAAACAAAATATTGTATTACCCAGATTGTGTGGTAATGATGTGAAAATTTTATGTAGAATGGAATTTTAAAAAAATAAGATATGCTTAAAAGATGCTAACTATCATGAATTTATTCTGTATTTTGAATGATAATGCTCATACTTCTTGACAATTCCCTCTTGTGAGCTTAGATTCAGAGTGATCAATAGCACTATCTAGCTTGATATCATAAAGATTAAATAACTAATAAATGTAATGTGTTTAATATAGTCCCAGATTGAGAAAGTGTTTGATAAACTCAAATTATATTTCTTGTGTCATCCTTCATGTTAAATGTTCTTACCAGGCAGTAAGGTTCCAACTTTGTTTTGAGGATCAATCAGCCATTGCAAGAATGAGTAATATTGTAAAAGCTTATCAAAAGAATGTTTGCAAAGATGAAGATAGAGTCTTATGAAACCACTAGAATAGAGAACTATGTTTACTCCTAGACTCAGAGAAGAGAGCAATTTTTGGCCTGTAGACAATTAAACAAGTAAGAAGGCTGCCTGAGAGGATCTCCCATCACTCAAGTGTCCTTATCATTCTAGATGCTTTCTTTCATGTTTCTTTTAAGAGCTGCCATTAGCCAAATAAATGCACCTGGAAATTCTTGGGCTAGGGAATCTGCCTGTATAGTCAAGCTAGTTACTCGGGAGAGAAAAATGAGAAAGTGGATGAACCATCACTATTTTGACACTTCACACATTGCAAAAAAATTGTCGCAGACATCCATGTCAGGCAGGAATTGAAAGCCCAAATGTTCTTATTTAGGCTTAATTTACCAATTATATCTCTAGGAATGTCATCGCAAAAACCAAAATGTATCACTGGAATACATTTTCTTCTTTAACAGGAGTATCGAAGTTCTGGAATGTTATTAGGATTTAACAGATGAAAATTAACATGTATTTATTCATTATCACTTAGCATCAAATACTTTTAGAGACTCTTATGTACCAGAAATAGCACTGAAATCTGGCTGCAAAGATAATGAAGAAAAAGCCAAGTTATTCCTTGGAGCTAAGAAGTACTCAACAGCTAAGTTATATAATATAATACTTTCACATTCACCCCAGTTGCAAAATGTCATTCTATTCAGCAGTGTATCTTTATAAAACATAATCACTAGCAACCAATGTGTATGCTATAGTATTAAGTTCATAAAAAATGACTCAGGCAGATTTCACATTACAACCTTGAGCAGTAGCAACACAACAATCAAAGGCAATCCAGTCATTGTCTATAAATGGTTTGTTTCAAACAATAAAGGAAAAACATGATTAACAAAGTCAGCATATTTCATTGTCTGATAAAGTCTATGTCTTACAAACTTTGTTTAAAAAAATGAATTTTTTACTTAGACTTCTGATTTACCATTTGTAAATTACCATGGATAATCCTAGTTCATTTCTCCATGTTTTCAAAAACTAAAATTTGCAAAACTTTGGTAATTTTGTATTATATATTATTTTATATAGCCATAATGAAATTAAAAAATGTAACATAGAAGACTTACAATATTTGAATTTAATAACTCTTTTTTATAAGAATTATATGTTCCATATACATTGAAATACTGAAAGATACCTTTAATTTTTATACTAAATCACATAGTAAATTATTTATATTTGGACACATAGTGATAGGCAAATAAATGAGTTATGATCTATTCCAACAAGCGTTTTACATAAAAATATAGCATGAAGTTGTCAAAATGAAGCATTTTGTTTTGAAGTATGTAAACACATATACATATATACATGTCATATACAAATATGACATAATAAATAAGATTACTGAGGAAATATTATCTATCAGTACTTAGAATGAAATAAAATCTACGGTGGTATAATTTTATTCACACATGTAAAAGCAATGACTTAACATTCATGTATTCAATAAATAATAAATTTATATTTAATCTTTAATTTATATATATTTTCCTAGTTACAGTCCTGGGCAATTGTATGTGTTCAACGTGTGTGACAAAACATTGTTTTTCCCCTAATCATGCTATTCTGCTGCTAACTGAGGAAGTGAACCTTGGTCAATTCATAATATTTTATTAGACTATACTGAAGGCCACTTTGTAGACACTAAATCAAGGAAATGATTCATAAGGTTACAAAGTATAGAATATGTAAGTAAACGCTTCTATGCCTCTTGTATTTCTATTTCCTTCTAACAAGTTGAACCAGAAGATGTTTCCAATATTGTAGTAGTAGTACATGGTTGAAGACTGGCTTTTTCCATATGAATCATTTTCACATAGATTTATTCATTAATTTTTGAGCCAAACATCAGTGTACCTTACATATTTTGCTTTAATTAAGTTCTACAATAACCAAGGAAACCCACCTATAATTTACACATAATAAATTTGTGGCATAGAGAATACAAATAATTTTTCTAAAGTCACCACAATTAAGCATTACATAAACTCTAAATGTAGACACTTTACCTACCAATCTCTTAACCATTCTTGCTATCTAAATGTTCTTTAAGTTATGGTGATTTGTTTATAATATCATTCAGAATTACTGATAGGTAATTATAATTTGCGCACCTACATAATCTCCAAAATGCGAGTTTTAAAACTTGTTTTTGTTGTTCACTTTGCTATTTTGTTCATAGGGTATGAGTGTTCTTCTTCTTCTATGCATATGTCACATGCCTGCAGAAGCCGGAGCAGTGCGAAGAGACCCTGAGAACCAAACCTAGACCAGGTCCTCCGCAAGAGCAAGAGGTGCTCTTAACCACATAGTCATCTCCCCACTCTCTCAAGATAGCAACGTTTTCATGTAATCAGTTCTTTCTGTTCTTTCCCTTTAGTTACTTAATGTCACATGCTATTTGACAAAAGTAGTTATTCTTTATGCTGGGCTGAATCTGTGGCAAGCTAATGGGCAAAGTGGTACTTCTTTCATATACATTATGATCTTTTTCTCAGGTTTAGGGCTGTGAAGATGGTTCAACCTAGGCTGATATTCACAGTGTTGAGCACAGTAAGTACCCTGTGTCAAGTAATGATATAGACTGGCACCCAAAGTTGTTCTCTGACCTCCACATATACACGACCACACGTGCTCATCTAGTCACTTTCCAAGCAGACACCCATAAATACATCCTCACAAAGACTAAACATTTGAAAAAAGAACGAAACCTGTAAATTGTTATATTGATTAACATCAGAGATTCTGTTAACTCCTTGGGATATCCATATGACTGGCATTCTTAACAAATATGGCGAAGACTGCTCCTGAGCAGTAACTCAACTAAGGCAATATTGTCTAAAGGTTTGGAGAACTATTCTCTTGTTATCATCAACTAAAGTGAAAAATAAAATTAAAGTCCTAAAAGGTGATGAGGATTAAATTAGCAGAAAATAAAATAATAAGTTTTGGGTTTGTGCATTTACTTTAGGCATTTCATAAACATATAAACATGCCAGTTGCATTTTAAAAATCCTCCATTTATTGGATTTATTTTGAAGAAAATGGTACTTGAAAGTAAATAGCACTTATTTAAACTGCTCTTCTGGTTTTTCTCAATTGTGCAGAAAATGTTGTTAAATTATATAACACTTCACTTGTTTTCATCACATGTCAAAGGAGAGAAGTATTTAAGTTACACAACATTTAATCAGCATGAGTCACATGCTTCATTCTGTCCCACACATCAGGAAGAATAGAGAGATGAAAGGTGTTTTTTCCCCTTTACCTATTGCTATTGTTTTCACAGATTTTGTCACCCTCTCGGAAAGAGGTGTACTTTAAAGCAATTATAATTATAATCCTCTTGAGACTGGTGTCATAAATGTGCTGCTGGTACAAATAAGAGAGATTTTTTTTTCCATTCTGGGAGAATAACAGAAAGTAGGAGTTTCTCTACTGATTCTTAAAAGTTGAATAAATTATTAACAGGAAAATGTGGAAGGTGGAAGAGAGTACAAGCACAATGACCTTCAGATGCTAGGATCAAATTTCATTTTATGATTACCCTAATCGCAGTAAGCCAGTTCTTTAAGCATAGGTTCTATTGAGGGGCAGAAAATGATCACATTACAGATGTATAAGAGACTACATCAGAGAATATTTGTTATGGCACTCAAAGAAATATGGACACACATCTATTGTCTTTAGACTTTTAAAGATGGCTTCTAATTTTGATACACTTAAGCCATATTTTAATTTTAATAAAATTAGACATGTTTTAACTAATTATGTTTTAACTAACTATACTATTTCAGAAAGACTGATATTGGCATTGTTTAGAGGCTATTCTTATATGAAAATATTACTTGGCAAGGGAACTACATTGTGCAAGAACATCTGCTCTAAATGGTTTATTAACAACAAAATTGGTCCAAATATTTCATCCTTTAATGAGCCCATGCCCTTTTCAATGTGGTCTCGCTGCTCTTCTCTTCCTCATTTCCTGCCTCTTGAATCTGTGTCAGCCCCTGACTTGCTTTGACAAGTAAAATGCATCAGAGAGGTTTGCATCCTACTTCCAAATGTTGGCCTCAAAAGGGTTAGACCAGTTTTTCTGTACTCTGTGTGAATTTTTTTTTCTGTCGAAACACACCTGAGCCAGGTTTGGAGAAGATGAGAGGTGTGAAAGAGAGACAAGTTGCCCTAGCTATCTCATAGGAGAGTGTTACACACTAGGAGGCAACTAGGCATCCAGAAAAAAAGCATAGTTACAACCAGCAAATCTACTTTGTCGACCCAGAGCAACCTAGGAACACATGAGGAATTTTATCAAAGAAAAGAAAATTGCTGTGTCATACCTGTATACTTGAAATAATAGTGTTTGTGTTAGCTGAGATTTGAGGTGATTAAAAACTGACAATGAATCAATACTTGTCCATATACAAGACAAAGACATCAATGATTAAAATCTTTATGAAATATCATTTTTTTCAAAGAGCTCTTGAGTTTTTGTGGGACAAAGTGCTTCAAGCTAGAGAACATTTATTGCTAAAATTGATTATGGGCACAAAGAGGCTTGGTCCAGCAATTACTCTGGAGGAAGGCAGTCAATATATTTTACACAGCTCCTATAGCTAGCTAGCATCCTGCTTCAATAATGATTATGATGATAACCTAATTACTCACTATTAGTTTTTGGCTTCATAGAAAAATAAATTGAGCAGTGTTGAGTTTTCAAAAAAAAAGTCTAGAAAAATGTTTAGTAAATGTGTTCTTTTAAACTTTCTGTAGTCATTATATACTATATGTATACATTAATGTGTAGCTGTATACGTATGGCAACACAAATGTTTTAGTTCTGACCCAATATGTTCATTGAAAGTCCAGTTGAGGAAATAAAAATATTCAATGGACCTCTCTCATTTTGTTCCTATGTGGTAAAGTTTCATTGCATTGTCAGCTTGAAATCTAGCTTATCTCCTATGCTTCATTCTTCCAGTGGCTTGTTATTTAAAAATAGTGAGTCAAAATAATTCTCAGTGAGCTAAAACTGTCACCTTCACTTAGTTTTTCTAAAAACAAAACAAAAACAAAACAAAAACAAATGCTTTTCTGAATGGCACCCCAAAGGATGGATTTAACTTTTGTTTGTTTGTTTGTTTCTCAAAATATGGCTTCTCTGTCCTGGAATTCACTTTGTAAACCAGGCTGGCCTTGAACTCATGAAGATCTGCCTGCCTCTGCTTCTCAAGGTCTGGGATTAAAGGTGTGCACCACCACTGCTCAGTTGTAGCTAACATGTTTAAGGGAAGCATAATAATACTAAGAGAATAACATGAACTTTTCTGCAAGTTGATTATTAAAATGTAATTGGTAATTTTCATTTCAAAAATAGAAAAATCATATAGTCCAGCTCCTAACCAAGAAGCTATCATGATCCGATATCTGCTGGCAAAGGAAAAATCAACTTCCTTCAATAGAATATCACTGTCTGTCAACCACAGTCAACGGCTGGCCCCATGCCTAGTGGTAGTGGACCAACACAAAATGTTCCGTGTTTTTGTTGTTGGTGTTTTTTTGTAAGCACCTTTGTTTTGTTTTGTTCTGTTTTGGTAAGACTTTTTCTCTTATTAGTTTCCTTCCTTCTTTTGTTTGTGTCTGCCTGTTTGTTTTTATTTGGGTTTACCCACCCCTCCTTTGGATTGGTGTTTCTTCCAGGGGGGGCGGAAGAGGGAGAGACAGGGAGAGCTTAAAGTTAGTGGGAAGAATATTGGAGTGGGACAGGAGAAAGAATACGATCAAAGTATTGTATGAACAAAAGTAATTAAAAAGGAAAATGTCTGGTTAGATAGTTCAATGGTAGATCACTTATAATAATGAATGAATGATAACTTGGTTGAAAGGTAGAGATTCTATTAAATAGCAATATTTTTAAAGTTGCTGCTCATTCTTCTTGCTAAATGATGTTCAATTCTACCCTTATATTCAATGTTTCTTGAACTATATTAGCAATCTTTTATTAGAGTTTGTGAATTAGAGATGGAGATTTAAAAACAAAAATGAAAACCATTAATTTTGCTTCATTTTATAATTGATTTATTCTGATTTTATAACTAATAATGTAAATGAAAAATTATATGAAAATAAGCAACTTAATCTCTCTGTTGAACTAGTGTCAATACAGGAAATATATTTGAATGAATTCTCTACTTGTACATAAGCATAAGTTTTAATTGAAGATACCTATATTCCTTTTAAATTGTATTATTTTAGCATTTATGTGTGTGACTGTTTTACCTGCATGTATGTTTGTATGCCACATTTCTGCCTGATACCTGTGGAGACCAGAAGGTGTTAGCTCCCCTAAAACTAGAGCTGTAGATGGCTGTGAGACACCATGTGGATGCTGTGAACCAAACCTGGATTCTAGGAAAAAGCAGCTAGTATATTTACAGAGCCACATCTCTAGCTTCATAATCATCAAATTGAAATCCCTGTGTATTTGTTCTTTCTTTGCTTCTCTTCTCTAGTTTTACTTATATTTATCTTTAATTCCCATTATTTTACTTTATGGCAGTGCCTTTGGTGGAATTAGGGTGCTGAAAATTGAACTCAGGGCTTTTTACCTTCAAAGCATACAGTCAACTACTAATCTATACTGGCTGTAGCTTCATGAATAGCAATCCCTTGCTCATCACTTCTGTCAAAACCAGCATCAGGTAACTAATAGAAAAAAAGAAACCCTTTGAAACTGCAGAGAGAAGGGGGGGAGAGAGAGGGGAGAGAGAGAGAGAGAGCACAATTCTATGGAAAGCTTCAAGTTTCACAACAGTGAAACAGTGAATAATCTTGGTATTTATGACTTAATATGAAACGAGAAAAGTTATAAATATCAATGTTTTTAAACCTTAGTATGAAAAGCTTTTTATGAATTGTCTTTCTTCTCAAATCAGTTTTGCCAAGGTGAACACATTCCACAAACTGAAGACAAGCCAAGATTATTCACCTTAAGAAAGACAAAGAGCCCACTATGTGGGCAATCTCATGAAGAAATAGAGAAATACACACTGGTTCATTAAAGCATGTGTAGGAAAAGTAACATGGAACATTGAATATTTTTTATCTACCTTACTTCACAAAGCAGGTATTGTCTTCTTATAACACTTCAGTCACTACCAAAACACTCCTCATAATCCAATTTAACAGCTCTTTAGAGGCACTTAGAAATGATCATTAAAAAGCTCTTTGTCTTTCTTAATGTGTTCTTTAGTGAGTAAAAACAATTTGAACAAACATTGATCTTATTTTTTTTTTAATTAAACCACCTGGGCATAGTAAGTGAGAAAAGGACATAATGCAATAATATTGCAACCCTCTTGCATGTTTATCCACTATCAGGTGCTGATTGATTGAATATCTATAATAGTTCAAAAGTTGAAAATGGCTATTATTCAATTGACATATAATAGGTAGCACATAACAAAAATAATCAAAACGAAAACCACCACAATGTGATGTAAAAACATAATTATAATTTTACAAGCATGAATTGCAATAATAATCAAAGTTTGTCAATGTCACCAGGAATCTCTGAAATAAGATTTTCATGATCATATACAAAACCACATGTAAAACACTGTCTGTTGGGACACTGTGATATAACACAGGGCATTCATGGTATCCTGAGATTCATCTTTAGCATGAAAGTGTTGAACAAGAAGCAAGTAAACATGAAGGAATACAAAAGGAAAAATGTAGTTGGGCCTAACCAGTAGTGAATTTCAACTGTCGCTGACTATGTTTGTGTTCTTAGTATACAGTTTTATAGGCTTTCAACACCCTTGATCCCTTACAAGTGGGGATTCCATTCCTAGATTGAATAACCATCCTCAATTCTCTCATATTTTCTCATAATTTTACTCTTAGTATATTGTTCTAATTTTTCTTCTGCTTTACAAATACTTCGACACTCTTTTTTCATTATGTTTTGAAACTCTTAAGTATTGAAAATAAATCTTGATGTTCCCTATCTTAGCTGTGCTATTTCGAGCTTTCTTTCCTTAAAAACTAAGCTTCATTAAATTTATCTGCAATCATAAAAGGTAAAGGATGGTCTCCCTACTCATATTACAGTTATAATTTCTCCTAACAGAACCAAGTTGCTTACTTGGCCCTCCTAGGATTGGATTATTTGTGTCTTCAGGCTTCTGGAATCCACCATATTTGAGTTCAGATTTTGAGTCTATACCTTCAGCCACTTTCTTTTTTTTTTTAATTTATTTATTTATTAAGGATTTCTGCCTCGTCCCCACAACCGCTTCCCATTTCCCTCCCCCTCCCCCGATCAAGTCCCCACTTGCTTCACTCACTCCTCTCAGTCTACTAGGTTAAGTTTGTCTTTTTCCTCTCTCAGGCCCAGAGATACCATTTATACTTTGCTGTCATATTCTTTGCTAATAATACAACTTGACATCAATACAAACTTGGCAATCAGTCTTGATTGCCTGAAAATGGCACACTGGACTTCCAAACTCTCATTGATCTTGACAAATTTTTCCACCGTATGAGCAAATGGTTCAAAATTCTACAGGACAGTTATTGTCTCTCTGATGCTTAAGGGAAACCCCTTCCTAGTGGCTTTTCACCAGGCCTTTCATGTGGGTCTCCACTTTTCTACTGGTTTCTACAGTCTCTTTTCCTCTAACCCAGCCTTTTCCCCCTTCTTTAGACTATCTGCAACGACTGCCCCAACCCTTCTTTCTTTACCCCACACTAATTTCAGGGTAATCTTCCAGCACAGGACTGGCAGATAGATTTCACACATATGCCACTTAACAAAACACATAAATCTCTTCTTACTATAACAGACACCTTCTCAGGATATGGAGAAAATTTCCCTGCTATGGCGGAAACAGCAGAAATGGTCTGTTCCCACCTCATGAATAATGCTTTGCTCAGAATTGAACTTTCTAGATCCATACAACCAGAAACTAGCCTGGTATTAATCGCTAAAATCACCCAGTTTGTTCAAAGGGCCTTAGCATTACAGTGGCCTTTCTACATTCCCACCTACCCCAGTTCTCAGGAAATGTATAAATGGCTAATAGACTCATTAAGACTCACTTTTCAAAGTGACCTTCTCAACTTCACCTTTCTTGAACTCAACTCCTAACTCTAGCCCCAACTCATATTTGAGGCATGCTCTGAGTTCCTCCCTTCCTCGACCCATTTGAGCTAATATAAAACTGTCATTTTGCTCTTGAAAAATTTACCTCTGCATTGAGCTCCACTTCGTAACTAATTACCTTCTTTCACTCTTTTTTTTAATTTATTTTTTTATTGAAAAAATTCCTGCCTCCTCCCCGCCTCCCATTTCCCCCCTCACTCCTCTCCCCCTCCCCCACTCCTCCCCCCTCCCCCCACTCCTCACTCCTCCCTTGTCCCCTCACTCCTCTCCCACTCCTCTGCCCCTCCCCCTCCCTCTGGAGTCTGAAGAGCAGTCCAGAGCAGTCCAAATTCCCTGCCCTGTGGGAAGTCCAGGTCCTCCCCCACTCCATCCAGGTCCAGGAAGGTGAGCATCCAAACAGGCTAGGCTCCCACAAAGCACAGAAAACTTCTCCAGGACCATACTGAACATGCCCTGCCTCAATCCTCCACTGATCCTAGCAAGAAAATCATTTTACCCAGTGCCTGAGTTTTTCTGAAGGCTTCTCACCTGCTGGCTGTCGGCCCGTACTTGGATATGGTCCTCCTCACCATACCTGCTGTAGCCGGATTTCAGGGATTGATGGCCAGGATGCATCTTCTGTAGCTTAAGTGGTGTCTGAACACATGACCTCATAAGTACTCTTTGCCACTTGACAGGAAAGCTGAAGCCTAGGGTCTCCCATATAACACCCATCTCAGCATTTGGAATCTTTCCTTCTAAGGGGCTTAGTCTTCTTTCCACACTCCCAACCAAGAGGACTGCACAACATGCTTGGAATTTTCAAATGTTTGCTGCATAGCCCTCCCCTCCCAAAGCTCCTTTAGTTTACCTTCTGTCCTGAAGCAGGATATGCTTCAGACATTCACATTTCTTTTGACCTCTATGCAGCTTGTTCAGTCAATAGTGGTTTCACTCTGTCCTCTTCCCTCCTTGCTGGCTCTAAATGTATTTGATTTCCTCGGAACCAAACAACCAAACCATAAGGCTGAGACCTCATGGGAAAATTACTCATTCTGGGGCTGTAGATATGGTTTTTTTCTCTTCAAGCTGTGGGTTAGAAACCCCAATAACTCTCACTCAAACTTGACCCTGAAAGGGGCACAGTGATCTTCACTATCCAAGAACCCTAGGATGACAAATAGGCCTAGGGGTTGAAGGGTTTACCTATATTGATTTAGAAAGATTTGGGCCTTTCACCAGACAAAAAGTTAAAAATTTTAAATCTCTCAAAGGGGATCTGCCCACTCCTGCTGATGCCATAGCAGAGACCATACAACAACCATCATCCAGCTGAAGCTTTGAAATCTCCAACATCAGGACCTATCTTCTGCTGCCACCTCATGGATGGCCATTCGAAATGACTTCCTGAGAATGTACTGTGCTTACAGAGATACTGATGAGTCCCTCAATGCAACCCCATGCATCTCCTGGTGGCCATCCCTTTCACAAAAGTAACTCTAAACTTCACATTCCATAGCCCTGAGACCATTTCCTCCTCTCCTCTCTGCTGGTACCTTCCTATCCTCCAGAAACACCAGCTGATTGCCTTTTCAATAACCATCATCCACCCCACTCTCCTTCTAGTCTTGGCAGTATGTTAACACCTTAATCTCCAAATCCTAACTAGCTCCATAAGGAATCTTCTTCTGGTATTGGTCTAGTCTCAATATGCAGACACCTTAATCTATGACTCGTGCATCCCCACTTCATTACGTGTTCAACTCATCCTCAACATTGAAAGAGAAATGAGCCATTACCCTCCCAGTCACAACTGGAATAAGTTCAAAAGCTTCAGTATTGACTAGAGTCCTGTGTCCAGGATCCTGGGCTATAGTCTCCATCTATCCTAACAGATAATCCACTCCATCTAGAAGCCAACCTCAGACCTACAAAGTCAGTTCACCTTCCTAGCCTCAGTGGCCTTATAAAACTCTCAACTTTCTGATCACTGAAAAGGAAGGCTCCTGTCTTGCCCTCAGTGAACAGAATTGGTATTACATTGTTAGTTGGTCAAATGGAAAAGAAGATTAAAACATCTTACATGAATTGGCTTGTAAACTATCGTCTTCAAAGGCTGACTCCAATGTTAGATTCTTGCTATGATCCTCTTTTGGGCACTGATGACACTTACCCCACCTAGGCCCACCTTAACCCTAACCCTGTGTCATAACAATAACTGTTTCCTGACCCTTTAGAATTTGTTTCAGGGAACAATTACTGAAATGACCCAAGGGTCGGTGATTCTTAAAGAGTTTCTTCAGGCTTCCTACTGTCTACTCACTGCCTGACTCCCCACCTTTGACTCATTTCCTATATTTCCCACTACCCCTCCGACACCAATCCTGCTCAGCCAGAAGTAGTGATGGGAAGATAGTTCTTGGCCCTTTTGTCAACAATAGGCTGGAATGTGAGGTCACAAGCAGGCCTCTAGAATGCTGTGCAGATGACAATGGTTAGCCTGAGATGAGGAAACAAAAAATTAACCCGGAGCAGTCCGCATAAACCTTCTTATCAGATAATTTTAGTTTCGTTTTTCTCCCTAAATGGCCATCTGCCACAGGTGCCTGACCATAACAAGTACAGACTCCTTTCCAGAGGGCAAAGCCCAATGACCCTGTTTTACCCAAGATATAGAAAAACCTTCCAAGAGGAAAGAATCTTTCCTAAAGCCTTCAAAAACCCCATAAAGCCTATTTCCTCTTCTAATTGGCCTATTGCTACCCACTCTTGTCAGACTTCCTGGCAATTTGTTTCAACAACCTTGAAAAAACTTTTTATACCCATAGAGTGGTCAAGTTCAGTGGTTTCATGGAGCTCTCTTACACAATTGTGAACTTGATTATGATTTTGATGTGCTAATTAATACTTTCTCCCCATTCTTGAAAGCTGTACATGTACTTATTATTCAAATATAAGTTTTTTTGTTTTTTTTTTTGGTTTTTCAAGACAGGATTTCTCTGTAGCTTTGGAGGCTATCCTGGAACTAGCTCTTGTAGACCACGCTGGTCTCAAACTCAGAGAGATCCACCTGCCTCTGCCTCCCAAGTGCTGGGATTAAAGGCATGCAGCACCCCTGCCTGCCAAGGTTTTTTCCATAAAAATAGAAAGAAAAAAGACTCATGTATCATGTTTCTAAGAATTTGGAATCTACATGAAATATCAGAGCTCTATATTACTGGATCAATAGTATATTGAGTATAATAACATATTAACTATCTCATAATTTGAAGAGTTGAAAAGACCACAAATGATACAGTCATAGTATGACTAATTCTTTATTATGTTGTATTATTTTTTTCATAGAATATATTTTTATCCTGTTCTTTCTCTTACCCCAACACTTTCCAGGAGTTCTAGATCTCCCTACCCACATAGCGTCATGTTTTTTTTTTTCTCTCTGCCTTTCCCAAAACAATAAAAACAACAAAAAAAATCAAAACAGACAAACCAAAAGATGAAAGAAAATCAACGTGACAAGCAATACCCAAACAAAACAAAAAGCATACACAAAAAATATGTTTTACGTTTACCAACTACTCCTAGGCATGAGGCCTGCCCTGCAGTATGGTTAATATACCCAATGACACACTGAAATAAATTGGTTTACCTTTCCCAGCAGGTATCAAATGCAAATAATTTCTTGGTTAAGGGCATGACATTGTGTCTACTCAATTTTACTAGTTTGTTTCATTCTAAAGGAGATTAAGGACAGTATTGCTAATGAAGTTATTAAGCAAAAAGAAACAAGAAGAAACCGCGAGAGATGCTGTGATGAAAGCAATAAGTGACTTTGGTGAATATTCAGTAGAAGAGGAATAGGATCAGACTTAGAATTCATATAGAGCTCTTGTCATTGCCTCAAGAAAGGAGGTAGGGTGAAAGAAGTAACTGAGGATTCCAATGGAGTGATGTTTTTCATTAATCTTAAGCTTTAACATACTTTAACTGTAGCTATGATTTCACAGTCAGTTTCATTTGGCTCTCTCTACCCTGTATTGGGGAATTATGCTGCTCACAGAAGCTGTAGTCAGTTTCATGCACAGAATATCTCTCAGTTGCCTAACACAACTTAGTGAGCCGCTGTTGCTGAAGACATTTTGATTGTAGAACATAGAGAAATCAAGTGGACACTGTACTAGAACCTTTCTTCCTGCTAGGTAGCTTTAATATCATTGAAAAGTGTAATGCAGAATGCTGGTGTTGAAAAGTCATCAGTGCACTAACCCAGTGCTAGAATTTTATGCTACAACACCAACTCTCTAAGGCAAGGTGTGCCTATTGGGGAAATAGCAGCATGATTATTAGGAGGGAGGGGGCAATCAACCACTTTTTTCTTAGACTGCAAGCTCAACAGGAGGAAATTGATGCCTGGTATTGTAAACCTGGTCAAAAACTCATGACTGAAGATGCCATAGGCTCTGACTGGTGAGCCAGGTGGCTACTCTTACTATTTTGTAAAGTGGTTCTCTTGTCCAATTCCCTACTACGTGCATTTAGACCAATAGATTAGTGTGACTTCTAACATTGGTTAAAGAAGCTTTGGTTTGTAGTGTGCTTCAGTTAGTGCAGAAAATCACAACTCATCAAGATGCTCAGAAAATGTTTCTGTTGAGTGGTTATTCCTAAATGGGACATTTATATCCTTCTCTGGCTCTAAGGTTAAAGGATTATCATGAAAGAGGAGGCAAAAGAATGCAAGAGCCAGAGGATCTGGAGAGATTTTTGGAGAGCTTTCTTATGAACTTGCTTTAACTGTTGAACTCACAATATCATAGCAGTCATGGTTACCTGTGGAGGACCAGGGTTAACCCTACCTACATTCCAGTCTGGACAGAAGAACAGTTCATGAGGTACCATGCATAGCTGAAAAGCTATTGGCAACTAGTGACTACACAGGAAAGGGTAGATACTTTCTTTAGCGCAGTAGCCACTGATAAGTTGTACATATTCCGGTAATGATCCCAAATCTATGTTTTACAAGCAACCCAAATAAAACTGAGTTATTTTGAAATAATACAGAAGAGCCATGAGTAGCGGGACAACTTGTTGGGAAGTAAAGGGATTTCTGAAGTAGTGAGAAGGGGATAAAACAGAGGAATGTGGAGATAAATGGTCATAATACACTACACACATGTATGAAACTGTAAAAATATATATTATAATGTTTCTTAAGGAATATTCTCCCCCTTCACTCAATTGTTCATTAAATGTCCATTCTCACCCCAGAGGTTTCCAACTGTTCATTATGTTGTTTTGTATGTCCTGCATAATTGTTGCAGGTAGAAGCTACTTATCTAGATCCAGAAGACCCATGACATGTATTCTATTCTATTCTATTCACTATCCTGCATTCTATAAAGTCTGACCTCTACATGTGTGTTGATTTTGTGTGTATATGTGCATGTGCACGTGCATGCATTTCTTGATATAAAATATTATTGGGATTTTTTGTCAAGCCTGTTCCTCCTAATTGATATGTATCTGCTAGATAAATGATCATTTACAGATTCGGATAGATAGATACACAGATAGATAGATGGAGATAGATAGACAGATATGAATTTCTTCATGTGTATATGCATGCACATGAGTGGTAGGCAACACATCATGTTGAAGTATCAACCTGAAAACTAGGCATTCTCAATGCAGTTCTTCCTCTCCTCAGATTTTAGTGTATATTAGAGTAACATGCATGAATCTATTAAAACAAATTGATAGTTTCTCTATATGATTATACTGGTATACAATGAACTTTGTTTTGAGAAACTCAATTCTAGGCTCAGGTCTGTCACTGACTGTATGGCATATACTAGTAGATAAAGAAATATGCATAAGTATTAATTCTTCATATAAAATAAAGTTAATAATACTAGTCTA
Organism: Microtus oregoni; assembly: GCF_018167655.1. Taxonomy (NCBI): domain Eukaryota; kingdom Metazoa; phylum Chordata; class Mammalia; order Rodentia; family Cricetidae; genus Microtus; species Microtus oregoni. The sequence goes on along the minus strand of NW_024544163.1, from coordinate 321,785 downwards.
TTCCTAAAGGTACTGTCTACACTCATCCTCTCAAACTCTTCATCTAGGATATACATATAACTATGAAAAATGCAACAATAATAAAACTGGAGAACTTAAGAAAACACTACCAAAAAATTAGCGAACATTTACCTTACACTTTCCTGAGGCAGAGATAGAAAAGAAATTATGGTAGGTTCTTCAGCTGTTATCAAATTAAAAGAAGGAATTTAATCTAAAGGTTTGTAAGAAGATTGTCAGTCTAAGAGTTCTGGTGGTCAAGGAATGAAGAACTGAAAGTAGAGAACTCCTGAACTCAGATAAGAAACGAAGCACATCTGTATACTTTTTAATCACTGACAAATTCCCCCCTTCTTTTTTAATTACACTTTGCATTTAGAAATTATTCGTAAAATCTGAAATCTTCACACAAAGAATACCCATGGATATTATATATCACATGACATTTTCAAATGTCTCAATGTACTCATTACACTCATCTTTTGGAAGTAACTATGGTCATTAGGTTGTCTTCTGTGTATTGTTTATTAATATATCAAAAGTCACATAGCATATTGAAAATTATCATGTGTTTTAGTGATTGTATTTTTTCTGGTTGTTTTTTTTTGCTAACCATGTGTATTATATATTCTGTGTTTAAAACAATATTATACAAAGCAGTCCACAGGGAACTCCAGACTGATTCTGTGATACTCCGCACAAACAATGGTTTAGAAATTGCCTTAGTTGATTTTGTCTTTGTGGATTTTCCAGTTTTCAGTTATAGAAAACTAATGGACTTTTGTATTAATGATACTTATATATATTTTATAAAATAACAGCATTTCATGTGATTTTTCTTGGTATTGCTTTAGAGATTTTGACAGACAATTGAAATTTAGTACTTCAAAATAATAGAGTCATTTATTGAATTTATGGATGCTATGTGAAATACTTAGAGTTAGATATATGGTAGTTTATAAGTGGAAAACAAGTTTGATTCTACACTTTTAAAAGTGATTGCTTTAAAAATTTTTAGGTATGTAGGTTGGAAAAGAGTTGTAATGCAAACTTGAAAATGCAAGAAGAGCTTTAGTGAGGTAATATATCAGCTGTGGGAGCCCTGACTTTTAGCTGAGCCTCTGTAGGGTGTAAGATGCAAGAATAATCCTGCTGATTTGCATCCCAATCATATTTTAAATTTATGGAATGAAGCCATTCTGTAAGTTTGATGTTTGAGTCTTCCCTTATCTTGGAAAAGTCTTATAACTTAACAAACTCTCATTTTAGCATCCTAATAATTGGATCACATATATAATTTCACAAATTTGTGGAATTTAAGTACCCTACATAAAGTGCAGATACAGAGAAAGTTAATATTATTGTGGTGCTTGATGCAGTTATAATCTTAATTCTCAAACTCCACAACAGATTTGAAACCTAAAATTGAAAAATAAGTACACAAATGTTTAAGGTAACACATGATGACAAGGAGGAAGATTTGAGGTCCAGGCAGCCACATAAAAAGCTGGAAGTTGTTCAAGTATGTCAACAGGGTGTGTGGTGTGTGAGTTACTGGGATGAGGTACTACATACAGGATGACCCCTCGGGCTAATTGACCATTAAACCTAGCTAAAACTAGAGCTCTTTGTTCAGCAAGAGACCCTGTCTCAAAACTCAAGATGGAAAGTAATAGAGGAAGAAAATCTCAACGTTGACCTCTGTATGCATGGACCCATGTAGCTGTATGCACACGCGCACACACGCACACACACACACACACACACACACACACACCACATTCACATCCACATCACACCATGCCACAACAGAAACAAGAAATATGAGGATAAGGCAAATTGCCAACTGAAAAAACCTCTGGATACAGATCTGCCTTCCCTAAGATACGATGACTTGCACCATTTTCATGGGCTAGGGAAACATCATTCTTTTCTTTTCCTAGATTTCTATTAACATATGCTAATTTTACTTAATGGTCTTCATTTTGATATCTTTACACACATATTTCATCAGATTCACCTTCTTTTTAACCTTCTTTGTCACCCTCACTCCTAATTACCCCCTTCCTCTTCTCAAATAGCTTCCCTTCTATATTCATATCTGTTTTGTTTTAGGTCACCTAAAGAGTTTAAGTAGGGTTTCTTATATGAGCATGAGAGAATGATTCTTTAGAGAGCATCAGCAACTAACCAGTGGCTACACAAAAGAAGAAAATGTCTCCCCAACCTCGGTAGCTTCTAATTGCCTAGCAACCCTCAGGGAGTATGAAGGACTGGGGATGCCTTTCCCTCAGCAACTATCATTGCTTTTAAGGTCCCAAGTATGTATTACAAAAGGAAAATATTATATAAAAATATAAATTTTTGCTTATAAGCATTTTCAATATTCACAGAAAAATACTAAATATTCTACTATTTAAGGATTTTTTGATAAAATTTAGTAAAGTCTATCATTTTACTAATAGAGAAAAACAGTAACCACTCTTTTGAAAAGGTGTGACCATGTCTGCTTCCAATTTCCAGGAAAATCTATATATGTTTTTCTTTGGGTTCACCTTATTATTTGGTTTCTCTTGGCTTGTGAACTATAGGCTCAATGTCCTTTGTTTATGGCTAGAGTCCACTAATGAGTGAGTACATATGATATTCATCTTTTTGGGTCTGGGTTATCTCACTCAGGATAGTGTTTTCTAGTTCCATCCATTTGCATGCAAAATTTAAGACATCATTCTTTTTTACTGCTGAGTAGTACTCTAATGTGTATATGTTCCAAACTTTATCCATTCTTCCATTGAGGGGCATCTAGGTTGTTTCCAAGGTTCTGGCTATTTCAAATAATGCTGCTATGAACATAGTTGAACAAATGCTTTTGTAGTATGATTGGGCATCTTTTGGGTATATTCCCAAGAGTGGCATTGCTGGATCCTGAGGTAGGTTTACTCTCAATTTTCAAAGAGACAGCCACACTGATTTCCAAAGTGTTTGCACAAGTTTGCATTCCCACCAGCAATGGATGAGTGTCCCCCTTACTCCACATCCTCTCCAGCATAGGTGATCATTGGTGTTTTTGATTTTAGCCATTCTAACAGGTATAAGATGGTATCTCAAAGTTGTCTTGATTTGCATTTCCCTGATTGCTAAGGAGGTTGAGCATGACCTTAAGTATCTTTTGGCCATTTGAACTTCTTCTGTTGAGAATTCTCTGTTCAGTTCAGTACAAGATCGCTGGGTAATAGTTGGGAGCATAGGGGTTGGGATGGGGTGGGGAAAGGGGAAAATGGGGGAGAGAGGGGAGAAGGGAAGGATTGGGGAGAGCTTGGAGGAATGGGAGGGTTGAGATGGAGGAAGGGCAGATATGGGAGCAGGGAAAAAGATATCTTCATTAAGGAAACCATTTTAGGGTTGGCAAGAGACTTGACTCTAGAGGGGATACCAGGTGTCCATGGGGATGTCCCCTGCTAGGTCGTTGGACAGCAGAGGAGAGGGTGCCTGAACTGGCCTTGTCTCCCAGTCACACTGATGAATATTTCGAATATCACCATAGAACCTTTGTCCGGCAATGGATGGAGACAGAGATAGAGACTCACATCAGAGCAACGGACTGAGCTCCCAAGGTCCAGTTAAAGAACAGAAGGAGGGAGAAGATGAGCAAGGAAGTCAGGACAGCGAGGGGTTGGTCCACCCACTGAGATGGTGTGCCTGAACTAATGGGAGTTCACCAAATCCAGCTGGACTGGGAATAAACAAGCATATGATCAAATCGAACTCTCTGAATGTGGCTGACAATGGGGGCTGACAGAGAAGCATTAATAATGGCACTGGGACATATTTCTACTGCAGGTACTAGCTTTTTGGGACCCTATTCTCTTTGGATGCACACCTCCCTAAGCCTTGATGGAGGGGGAAGGGCCTTGGACTTCCCATAGGGCAGGGTACCCTGCCCTCTCTTAAGACTGGATGGGGAGGGAGGAGGTTGAGGGGAGGAGCAGTAGGGGAATGGAAGAATGGGAGAAAGTGGAAATTTTTGACTGGAAAAATGAGAATATAAAAAGGGAAAATATGTGACCATCTAACTTTGAGATAATACCTATCAATACCCCAGATATCTATTCTTTTGAACAGTACATATTAAAAGAAAGCAAAATTGTCTATCAGCAAGACAAAATATCAAATACTTTACTTATTCTTACATATGAAATCAATGTATCATGGAGATTTTTTTCCAACGTAAAATTAAGTAACAAGAACATTATATGACCCGTGATAGTTTTATAATGAATGCAAAAACATTTCTTCAGTCAGAATTTCTTCCACTTCATTTGCACAGGATGTATTTGAGAATGTAGCTAAATTGTAGACTTTGATCAATGTTGGAACTGCAGTGGAATTTGATAATTTTGTTAATCACAAAATTTCAGTTGCTGCTGCCCTTGCTGAACAACAGACCACCACAAGTTAAGCTGAACTCTCTTAGTCCTCTCATCATTTCTAAGGGCAGTCATAGTTAATTTTCACACAAAAAAAATCTTTTAAAAACACATTTAAAAAAATCATTATGTCTTTTTCTTAAAACATTGTTTAGTCATTGTTGAGAGTACACAATTATAATAGGGATAATTTTTACAGGAAACAAATTTAAGATGCTCTATTTAGTTGTTTTCTGGAATTCCTACTTGATATGGAGTTTATACTTACAAAAGGCATATAAAGAAATGATTAGTCTGGGCTTTCATTTCTGTCTCCCATCAGCTGTATTCTTCCAATATATATCTGTCTTCCTTTCTGACACTGTAAGCTCCTCTTCTCAGCTTACCTAAGCCAAGGCCTTCCTTATTCTGCCCTAACAGTTAAACTCACTGGCATTTTTCCTTCCTTAAAGATGTGGATTGTTTAATACCCATGGAGAAAATGATAGTAGGAGAAAATTACTTGCAATAACTACCATGGGCAAGAGTTACCCACAGAATGCACTAACAACACCTCCATCAAGAGGTCAAACCTATAGACGCATGGTGCTACACACCTATAATTCTTGCACTCCAGAGGCTGTGAGCATGAGGATGGTGAGTTTGAGGACAGCCTGAGCTACATAGTAAGATTCTATGTTAAAAAAAAAAGGAACAAAAAGAGCAATGCATAATTTGGATGACTGTCCTCAGCACTAGCAGAAATCAAAACATTTGAAAGTAGATGTAAGCAAAGGTTAGATCACTAGGAATAGCCTGTGCCTTCTCTGTGTGATTCTCCGAGTACGCATCTTGGGAACCCTAAAACAAAGTGCTGTCTTAAGCCACTTAACATAGCATCATTTTCTTCATGTAACAACACAAAACTTACAATTATATAGGCAGGAGAGATAGTTCAGTGATTAAAATTATAGGCTGATCTTCCAGAGGATGCAAATTTGATTCCCAGCATTCACAATGTGGCTTACAGCTTTCTGTAACTTCAGTACCAGAGGATCCAATGCCCAGTTCTGGCCAGTTCCTCCAGAACAGTGGATACAGATGTGATGCTCATACATCTATTCTAATAAAATATCAATGCACACAATAAATAAATAAATCTCAAAAATATAAAAAAGTACACATTTATCTTTCTAAAAGAGAGAGATGCAGCCTAAATCCTATTTGTCTTGACTAAGACCTTGATATTTTTTTTTCTTTCTTATTTCTGGTTCCCTGTCTTATTGTGGTCCATGTATGTTTCTATTTTACAAACTACCCTTACTTTAGGAACTCAGTCTCTACTTAGTAACATTTGAAATTCCTGTAGCCCTATTGGGCTCTTTGTTTCTGCTTTCTTTTCTAAGTATATGCTAAAATAAACCTATAGACTTATAGATGACCACCTTGGATTGCAACTCTCATATATGTGTTTAAAAAATCTTTCATACACACATACACACATGAACTCTCTTCATGAATTTGAGAGGAATTAGGGTGACATGGTAGGAGTTGCAGTGCAGAGTGGGTAGGGTAGAAATGATGTAAATATAGTATTTTTTACGAAATTATAGAAAATGTTTTCTTAAATACATTATGCAAAATAAAATTAAAAATTTCAAAATAATTTTTATATTCAATTGGAAAGATAAAGTTTTCATATGCAGTATGATCAGTATTTATCTTAATAGTTGGTTACTTCTTGATAGACACCAAAATTTCTATTTCTATTGTAGAAAAACCATTTCAGAAATTTTGAAAAGTCGGGTGTCTGTGCCATAAACTTGTAACCCCAGACCATGGAAGACAAAAACAGAAAGATGAGACATTCAAGGCCTGTTTGGGCTCCACTAGAGCCTGTCTTAACAAAAGTAATCAAAATGAAATATAAAATACTGGCAGTATTAGAAGAACACAAACAAAGGAAACCTTTACTAAAATGTTTATCATTTACTTGATAAACAATGGAATAATACGGGAGTGTTTTAGCAATTTTCATGAATATAATTGATACTATGAATTATATACTAGAACATCCTAATTTTATGTCACATACTGTTACCAATCTAGACTATTTGATAATTTATTTTATTTTATTTATATATTTATTTATGGTTTTTATTTATTTTTTTTTTGATACAGCGTTTCTCTGTGGTTTTGGAGCCTGTCCTGGAACTAGCTCTGTAGACTAGGCTGGTCTCGAACTCACAGAGATCTGCCTGCCTCTGCCTCCCGAGTGCTGGGATTAAAGGCGTGTGCCACCATCGCCCGGCTTGATTATTTTTTAAAAATAGTCCTGTTTGTAATTTAATAAGCTGCCACGAAAGTTCTTGCATAGTAGTTTTTCACTACCTTCAGGTCTTGGGGGATATGTTTGTGCTTCTTTCTCACAGTTTTTCTACTACTTGTACCACTTGGATTGGGGGCTAGACCAAGGGAAGAACATAGAACATGAAGAGTTAACTCAGGGATAGAAAAGTTGGCAAATGAACACATGAACAAGTGAATGCATGTATAGGTTATGGCCTACAATTCCTTTAAGACTAATCAAAGCAGTGTGCAACTTGATATACCATCCTTTGCTGACAGCCATGGGAGGTCTACCCCTTTGTGAACAGAAAGAAAGGAGGAGTGGATGGGGGGAAGGGCCTGATGTGGGGGAAAGAATGATAGGAGAAGAGGGCCAGGAAACTGCTGTTGGGGTGTAAAATAAATAAATTAATTAAATAAAAAACTAATCAAAGCAATCTGAAAAATGAATGGGTCTTTTTCAAACCCTAATTAAAAGCCCATTAATAATTTTCTTTGGTTAATATAGTCGTAAAACCTAGAAAAGTATTGGTTTCTTGATACTTTAGGAAATGCATATATTTTGTAAATCAATGTTCTTTCTTGTATACTTTTTAAATGTCTTTTTTTTGCACATGCCTTTCAAAAATATTGTATTCTTATTACACTCATTCATTTTGTGTCTGTTGGTATATTCGTTCTCTCTCTCTGTCTCTCTGTGTATGTATGTATGTGTGTGCGTGTGTGTGTATGTGTGTGTATGTTTCATGATGTATGCTCACATGCCAAAGACCACCTTTGCCAATTACAGGACAATTTTTAGGCCTATGTTTTCTCCTTCTACCAGGTGTGTTACAGGTATCAAATTCCAGTTGTCAAGCTTGACAGGAAACTTCTTTACCCACTAATCCGTCTTTCTGGCACACTATAAATAGATTTCATCTGAACTATTCTAAGTATTTGAACTTGGGACTCTTTTTGGTTGTGTGCTTGTTGTTGTGTAAGGCATGGCCTCTCTTTCTCCCTCAGGCTGTCCTAGAACTGAGTTTGTAGGCCAGGCTGGCCTCACTTGTGTTTCTCCTTTCTGCATCTGCCTAGTGCTGAGATTACAGGAATGTGTCACCACTGCCAGCACAATTATTTCCTTTTAATTATGTTTAATATACATTTTCTAGTTCATTTGCCTCTTTGGCTTAGCCTCCACATTGATAGTCCAAAATCATCGCCTTTGATTTCAGCATCATTTCTGTGTTACCCTGTAAATGTCACAGCTGCTTCCTCACAAATCAGGCTATGCCACTTTGCAGGCCTTCCCTTATGACTGAGGGCACTAGCAATTGTGCCTGTTAGAGGACACAGGCCTCCAGTAGGGCAGGAAATGTAACCTCAACCTCCCCTGTAGCATGAATAATAGCAATCCAGAGACAGATATTTTGGGTTAAACTTGGAGGTCAGAAAAGCAAAGCAGCTAAGTCATCAGAGAGCTCTTGCTTCTATGAAATTTTCAGACTGAAAGAGAGCGAGTTCCTCTCTCATCCTGCCTTATGTTTCTCGCTAGTGCTGGGATTAAAGGCATTCACCACCACCGTCCAGCTTCTATGACTAACTAGCGTGGCTGCTGGGATTAAATAAATGTGTGTGCCACCACTGCCTGGCCTGTATGACTGACTATTGTGACTGTTTTGCATTCTGTTCTTCAGGCAATTTTTATTTATTAAAATACAAATGAAATATCACTGCACTCCCCTCTCTGATACCCAGGTCCTACTTCTTATCAACACCCTACTGAATGTTAATATATGGTAACCTAGCCACATATAAGTGTACAAAAAAGCCACACATTACATTTAGATCACCCACCACCTACAAAAGCAAGGGATTTTCTTGGTTTCTCTGGATGGAAATACTTATTCTTTCTACCCCATTTGGGACCCCATTGTACTGGTGATACCATAATATCATAACCTACCTAATAAAGTGCTGTAGGAATTCCTACCACCAGTAGCCTTTAAGTTACCTGCCCACTTGGGCATGGCATTTTATACTATTTATGCCAATGTAAAGCACATGTCTGGCCTCTTTTCTGGCTGCGAGATTTGGTTGCTGTTCCCCGTTCCAGCAGAGGATTGTGATCTGTGAGTCTACTCCTAAATAAATAACCCTCTATTATACTCAATTCTGAGCCAGTGTGGGATTTCTTTTAAGTGTCCTTCTTCAATAGAGCTCTTCGTATGAGCAACTGAGGTCAGCTGCTTTCTGTCAAGACCTTAAAACACCTGGTGTTTTCTATTATAAACCCTGTCATTGTCACAACCATCAAGTACATGTATTGACTTCCTTATAGATATCTACAAACACATTTGCCAAAGACTGTGAACATTCCAACGACCTATGTACATCCTATCAACATAAAGCATATGAAATTACTCAAATAGAAATCAATATCTATGTCTTGTAAGAGCAATCCTTCAGAGCACACAGGCATCTCTACATACATTTAAGCTTTAAGATAAAAGGTAGTTTCTGAAATATGACCTACAATCAATAGCATTGCCAATTCAAACCAAATAATAAGATATGCACAATGTCACAAAGCCACAATTAAGAGATACAAGGGGAGGCCAGCGGATATGATATTGTCTAAACACAACCTCCTTTTTCCCTCTAGCAATTGTTCTTGTAGAATCAGCATTAAGAGGTAAAACTAGATGTAAGCACAGAAATGTCATTATAAAACTCACCCTGCAAGCATTTCAAACATTTCTTGTTGTGAAAAGTCAAACGGATTAATATTTCAAACTGGAAGAAATTCTAAATTTAAAACCTCTGTGCTTCCCATTTAAATCTCATCTCCAGAGGTAGTTAAAACCACTAGTTGTTAGGTATTTGGTCACATAAAAATGTAGACTTGGAAAAACAAGGAAACTAAGAAATTAGCAAATAGTATCTTTAACAAAGCTGTATTTTTGAATGTGTAGCATTTATACTATTTTCCCACAGTTCTAGTTACAGTATATTTAGTGATAATTTAAAGTTAGCTGTTTCATGGAGAGAGAAATGATGCCATGTTTAATATGTACTTACTCCTCTTCCAGAGAACCTGAGTTCAGTACTTCCTGGGTACCCGTGTTCAGTTCCCAGCCTCTATGTCTGGTGGTTCACAACCACCAGTAACTCTCCCTCCAGCTCCAGGGTGTCTACCACCCACTTCTAGCCTATGCACTCCCATGAATATACATGGCAAACATGCATATGCACAAAGCAAAAATAAATCTTTAAAATATAGTGGGTTTTTCAGATAACTCTTCAACCTGGAGTCAGTATAATTTTGTAACTAGTGGCATAGTAATTTGGAGGTTATAGTGAAAAAAGAACAACAAAAAACTACAGGACTTCCATGTAAGTCCCCTAAAATTCCAGTGTCATTCAGTTTGCCCATCCTTCTAGCTTTTGGCGAGATGTACTTTTAATCGTTTACACCTGCACCATTTTGGATGCCTATGTTCAGGCTTTTAAATCTCTTGTGTCCCAGAAGCAGCAATCTGAAAATGTGTTGCAGTTTATGTCATCTTAGAGTAGTCTTAAACTAATGATTGACTACTCTGTGAGGGAAGAGGATAGCCCAGCCCTTCTACTTTAGGCTGTTACAAATTCTGAAGTATGTTTTAGGCTATTACTGTGGAACTGGTCTCAGACTAGGAATGTGCCTACAACTGCCTCTTACATATCTTCTCCATTCCTGTTGTACTTCATCTGCCATTCCTGGGACTGCCCCTTTTAAATCAATTTTATAGAATATGTGAATTCTCCTCTTCAGATGAACCGCAAAAGAATGCAACCTAGAAAATAAGGTCCCTCTTACTGCTAATCGTAAGGGTATTATACTTCTTTTGGATGACCCTAAACACAAACAGGCACACACACACACACACACACACACACACACACACACACTACAATGTTTCCCACACTCCCACACATGAATGCATACACACATGCACATATGTTACAATATTTCCCATGCATGCTTCAGGACTTTTACTAAGGCAACTAAGTTCTTCTTCCTGTTTCTGCAATCCCATTCCTGTATTGGGACACGCCATCCATTTAAAACTGTTTACTTAACAACCATACTACTTTCTCCTCGATACTTTTAAAATCTGATTCTCCATAGAAATTGTCTATAGTTTTACCTTGGTTAGTGTCATTTGTATATTTCCTGAGTACAGTAAGATATCTATGAAGCACAGAGATGACCCGAAATCTAAATGTCATCTTGCCTGTTTCTTGTCTAAATAGACTCAGGTTTTCTCTACAAATTTTAAATGTAAACGTTTTTCAGCAGAACTGTATTTTATATCGCAAGATTGTTATAGTACTTCTTATTCATTATAGTACTAGACATAGAAATTCCCCAGTTACTTTCCCTAAAAAGTTAGAAGAAATAGTTTTGAAAACTTTTAACATAAACAAATGATATATGTTTAAAGGGCTATGTATTTCCCTAATTTACAAATCATACATTATACACAATTATTCAAATCTCATATGGCACCCCATAGATATTTCAATGATTATGGTTTTATGCACAAATTCAAACATTAAATATAAGATTTCTACCTGTATTTATAAATGCTGGTGCATAAATAAATAATCTGTGAGACCCCATAAATAAGGAATAACATACTTTATTACTATAAACAGTCCTGACTTCTAAATATTTCTTAAGGCATTTGTTTTATTCCTCACCCTAATTTTCAACCAAGAATCTCAGAAGTAGCAGCAATTTAATACTTTTGACCAAAGCAAAACATGGTATTTTCCTGAGTGAATTCATAGTACTTCAGTTGACTGGGTGTTAAACAAGCTAACTTTACTTATATACAGCTAAATAGAATACATCATGAATATGTGACATGATTAGCATATATTTGGGTTTGATTGAATTAGGCATTTAAACTTTATAGCACATTTAGTAACAATACACTATAAGTAGCAAGGAATAAATTATTGGAATAATAGGACATAGGTATATTGGTCAGGTTAGGTTTTGTAATAGTGTAATATTAAACTGATTAAATGAATTTTTAATTTCAACAAAATATTAGAACCCACAAGTGCTATAATGTGTAGGTATGATTACTATCAGAAACTATTGAGTTAACAAATTAGTAACATACTATTATAGAACCAAACAAGCTTGGGATATCTGTCTATTCATTACTTTAAAAAAATTCTAGTAAACTGGAAAAGAGAACATTTTCAACAAATGGTGCTGGACAAACTGGATGTCTACTTGCAAAAGAAACCAAATAGATTCATACTTTCTGCCCTTCTCAAAACTCAATTGCAAATGCTGCAAAGACCTCAACATAAAACCAGATACACTAAACCTGCCAGAAGAGAAAGTGGGGAAATAGCCTTGAACTCACTGATACATAAAAAGACTTTCTAAACAGAACACCATTAGCATAGCCACTAAGACCAACAATTAATAAATGGGATCACATGAAACTCAAAAGCTTCAGTATAGAATAAAGATGCCATAATTCAGACAAAGTGGCAGCCTACAAAATGAGAAATTGCTATCAACTCCACATCCACTATAAGGATAATATATAAAATACATAAATAACTCAAAAAACTAGATATCATGAAAACAAATCACTCCTTTTAAAATGTGGTACAGATCTAAACAGAGAATTCTCAAAAGAGAAAACCCAAATAGATAGTACTTAAAGAAATGTTTAACATCTTTAGTGACTAGGGAAATGAAAGTCAGAAGTATTTTGAAATTTCATCTTACACTCACCAGGCTGGCTAAGATCAATCAAATAACAGTCCAAGCTAGCTAAGATGTGGAGTAATGAGAACTCTCATCCATTGCTGGTGAGAGTGAAAACTTCCACAGTCACTATGGAAAACAGTCTGGCAGTTCCTCAGAAAGATTGTCATGAATCTTTCTCAAGATTCAGGTATACTCAGCATTACCCAAACAATGTTTCATCCAACCACAGAGACACTTGTTCAACCAGGTTCATTGTTGTTCTATTCATTGTAGTCATAAACTGGAAACAACCTAGATGTCCCTAAACAGATGAATAGATAAAATATGGTATATTTAAAAAGTGAATTTCCAAGGTAAATGGATGGAACTAGAAAAAAAAAACCTGAATGAGGTAACTCAGATCCAGAAAGATAAATACAATATTCATTTGCTTACATGGAGATAAAAGCTGTTGAGTAAATGATAACCAACAGTCTATAGAACCGCAGAGCCCAGGGATAAAGTGAATGGAGAAGGTCAGTTAGATTTTCCTAGGAAAGGGAAATACAATAGGCAGTTATCAATGGATTCAGAGAAGAAATTAGAAAGAGAGAATCAGATGGAGAGTGGGAGGGAAGAGTGAGGTGAGGGAAGGAATACAGGGAAAGAGCTAAAATTAAGAACTGTTTGAAACATAGTATGAAAACTTAAGAGAGTAGAAACTTTCTAATATATATTCATATATGAGAGTGCTCTAATGAAATTGCCAAACAATGAAAGAGAAAGAGCCCACCAACTGGCTATCTCTTGTCACCAAATGAAGCTTTCAGCACAAGAATTGGGTTTCATCGAATTGAGTTGTTGGCTAATTTGGTTCCTGGGAAACCCACAAACAACTCAGGCTGTTTCAAAGACTATGGGTTGTTCTCCACAAACTGACAGGAAGACCCCATTGTTGAAGACAACACCTATACAAGGCATTGAACATGAGAAGTCGAGTTGGTGCCTGTAGAGAGCCTTCACCCTATGTTTTAGAACATAGGTACAGGAATGAACAAATGAACTCTGCACTCTGCAGAAGGAGAAATGCAAACACCAAACTATGCAATCCCTTTGATTTACAATGGTAGATATTCTTGCAACATATGCTAGTACATAACACTAGTGGGAGTAACCAACTAATATCTGATTTGATTTAAGGTCTATGAGATGTACTTCAGTCTTGACACTGCTTGGGTGATCAAAAACCTGAGACTAGATAGCCCAGGGACCTATGGTAAAACCAAATGATACTGTTCTAAAAAAAAAAAACAGTAATAGGACTTCTAATGACATTCTGCTATACTCATAGATCGATGTCTTATTATTCCATCATGAGAGAAATCTTTTCCTTCCATAGATGGGAAAAAATATAGAGACCCACAGTGAGATATTATACAGATTGAGGGATCTTGAAACACACAGCTATTAACTTAATGGCTCCATCAAATCTCTCTCCTCAAGTTCAGAGAACTCTACAGAAGAGGAGGCAGAAAGAGTGGAAGAGAAACATGGGATGGAGGATACCAAGAGAACAAGGCCCTTTAAATGAGCATGATCTAAGCATACATGATCTCACAGAGACTGAGTAGCATGCACAGGTCTGTACCAGGTCCTTCGATATATGTTATGACTTCCAGTTTAGTCCTGGATGTGCGATCCAGCAGGTCTCTGTTTCTTATGCCTTGTCTTGGGCATTTTCCTTTTTTTTTGTTTTTTCCAATTCTTATGTCTTCATTTTTGTTTTAGCTTATTTTATTTTTATCCCTTAGAAATCTGTTTTCTAACTAGAGACAGAAAAGGAGTGGATACAGATGGGAAGGGAGGTGGGGAGAAACTTGGAGAATTAAGAGTGAAAATTGTAATCTGGACATATTATGTGAAAAAATATTTTCAATAAAAGGAAAAGCACATAAATATTGCCTGAGTCAATCTTTCATGTCATATTCACCATGTGTAGCACGTTGTCTTCTTGCATACTTCACATCTATTCTCTCTGTATCTCTCATAAGCAGATAAATACTGGATAATCAGAAAAGCATTCATGTAGAAGTGGTTTACATTAGTCATGAGGACAGTGATGTTTCTGGTCCTGTAAGTATTAGAAGCATTTGTATATGGACTATCAGATCCTTATTGTAGCTTATGATCTTCACTTATCCGTTTGACTGTGTTTTCTGCACCCTCGCACCCTGCTGTCTCCGTCCTATTGCCAACAAATAATTATTATTTTCTTAGCTTCCAAACCTACAAACCACCTTTGTAACTGAATATTTACCTTTGTTAACATCAGGTACTAGCACTGATAGTGGTTCATTCAATAAATATTATTGAATTAATCATATACTCTAAAGCACCTTTAGTACATTTTAATTTATTATACATTTATGTGCACCACATTAATAATGAACTTTAAGAAATTTGATGTTTTTATTTTACTTCATTTTGGACAGATAAATTTCTGATGTGAGTCTGTTTCAGCCTCAACAGGACAGACAAGGGTTGTGGCACCATGAAAATAATGTTTACCAGGAAAACAAGATTTTTAGATGCTAACTCCTCTTTCAAGTTATCATGTTATCCCATCACTTAATTCTGAAAGGGTTTTATTTCAATGTTTACTGAAAGAAGAAAACAAATCCTTAATATTCTTACATATATTCCAATATTCGCTGTTCAGGCATTCTTTGCTTTCTTAATGAAGAGACCCTAGATTTATAATAGAATCACATATATATCTATTCCTACCAACATGCACATTCCACCTCACAAATTATCAATGAATCATATTTTTAAAATAAAATATCTGTGATGCCTATCTCTCTACTTACCTACCATCTATGTATATATGTATTTATGTATGCATGTATGTATCTATCATCTGTCTATACATCTATTCCCCAGTACTTTCTTGATTCTTCTCTAAATGATCACTAATTACAAGTTTCTGAATATCTGCATTCCAGCCACTCCAAACTTCTGTGTTACTGTGCACAACTGGTTGACTTGATTCTAGATGATGCTTTTTTATTATCCAAGATACTAAAAGCTTCTAGATGGTAAATATGTCTTTTTTCAGCTTAGCTAGTCTACTGAGAATTTACCAGACTGCCTGCATACAGAAAGTATAGATGCACATTTTTAGAAGAGATAGACATGTATGACTTGGTGAACCCATCATGACATGCATTTTTTTCATTCTCAAGGCAATATTCAGTATAATTATCAATTGCAATCTATCACCAGCCAAGTGAAGATTGTCCCTTCCCTATTCCTGTAAAGAAGGATCCATTACCTAGTCTTGTAGCTGCTTCTCAATATAATTTTTCCCATTCAAGTCATCTTCTAACTAAAGACTAGCTCTTCAAGAGTAGGATCTGAGTGAAAGATGGCTGAATTAAATAGAATAAGAATTCTTTAAATCCAACATTCCAATACAATAAAGTAAATAATAAAAATCCCAATTCACTCATGAGGGTGAATTACTTATGAATATGAATGGGAATAAAGAAGAAAGTGTAAAAGGAATTGGCAAAATATATTAGAATAAGTATCTTTAAGAATGGAGATGCAGTCTCTCTGTCTGCCCTTCCTCTGGAGAGGCAGCTTCTGCCTCTCTCTCCCTTCTCCCCCACTCCTCCACCCCTTCCTTCCTTGTCTTCTTTCCTTCCCCCTCCATAAGCCACTAAATAAACTCTATACCCACCCCCCCCCAAATAATGGAGATGTCTGTACCTGACATAATTTATTTGTATGGACTAATGGTGACAATTAGATACTGTGCATTTAATAAAAAATCTTTTTTGAATCTAATTCTAAATAATGTAATCCAACTAAAGGAATTTTAGCTCAATTCCTTTCCTATGGTCCTAGAATATATGTGCAAAGCAATTCCAAATACTTCTTCAAGTGTTCTTAACCAGTTCTGTTTTTGTGAAGAGAACAGAAGTACTTTTTCAAATTCCACTTATGAATAAATTAGACATTTAAATAAATCTAGTACATCTTTGACATCTTCGAATTTGAAGTATCATATTCATTCTATTGCTCTTAGGAAAATAACAAATATCATTTACAAATAAATGTCATTTATCTTCAGAAAAATATCTTTAACACTTATAAATAACTTAAATACACCACAAAGTAGATTCTATGGAATATAAATAATCAATAAGGGGAAATAATGGCTAGGTGTTTTGTTATTATCTGCATCTTTAAATATGCTCCTTTAAGGTACAGCTGCAAGGGGAACGCCAAGTGGAGAAACACGAACGCAGAGTCCCCCCAGGAACATCACTGGAGAAGAGACCCAGCATTGGGAGAGCCAACATTGGGGAGAGACAGCGTTTGGTAGGCAAGGAGACCTAATCCGGTAAAAGAAGATCCATAGGGAGCATTTGGAAGAAGAGATGGGCCGACGTCAAGGCAAGAATTCGCCCAACAAGCTGAAAAGCAACATGAAGCTACCAGAAACAAGCGACCTCACAATGGGAGGACAAGAACCCCTTAATCAAGAGGAAGGAGAAAAGATTGACTTCATGAAAGTGATTGACACCCTTAAACAGCATGTAAAAAACGCCCTTATAGAAATGGATGAGAAATATAACAGAAAGTTTGAAGAATTGAATAAATCAGTGAATGATACCCTAGAAAACCAAGGAAAAACAATCAAACAGATAATGGAAACAGTTCAAGACCTGAAAACTGAAATGGAGGCAAAGAAGAAAACACAAACAGAGGGCCGTCTGGACATGGAAAATCTAGGTAAACGAATAGAGACTACAGAAACAAGCATAACCAGCAGAATACAAGAGATAGAAGAAAGACTCTCGGATTCTGAAGATACCATAGAGAAAATAAACACACTGATCAAAGAAAACAGCAAGTCCAACAAACTCTCATCACAAAACATTCAGGAAATATGGGACACAATAAAAAGACCAAACCTAAGAATAATAGGAGTAGAAGAAGGAGAAGAAGGGCAGCTCAATGGTCCAGAAAATCTATTTAATAAAATTATAGAAGAAAACTTTCCCAACCTAAGGAAAGATTTTCCTATGAAGGTGCAAGAAGCATACAGAACACCGAATAGGCTGGATCAAAAAAAAACATCCCCTCGCCATATAATTATCAAAACACACAGCATACAGAATAAGGAAAGAATATTAAGAGCTGCAAAGGAAAAAGGCCAAATTACTTATAAAGGTAAACCTATCAGACTTACACCTGACTTCTCCATGGAAACCATGAAAGCCAGAAGTTCCTGGATAGATGTACTGCAGAAACTGAGAGACCATGGGTGCAAGCCCAGATTACTATACCCAGCCAAGCTTTCATTCACTATAAATGGAGAAAATAAAATTTTCCAGGATAAAAACAAATTTAAACAATACGCAGCCACAAATCCAGCCTTACAGAAAGTAATTGAAGGAAAATCACTAACCAAGGAGTCCAACAATGACCACAATAACTCAGACATCTAGAGACCCTTCACCAACACAAAACAAAGAAGGGAAACACACAAACTCTACGACTAAAAAAAAAATGACCGGAGTTAACAACCACTGGTCATTAATATCACTTAATGTCAATGGACTCAACTCACCTATAAAAAGGCACAGGCTAAGAGATTGGATAAGAAAACAGGATCCAACATTCTGCTGTTTACAAGAAACACACCTCAACCACAAAGACAGGCACCTACTCAGAGTAAAGGGCTGGGAAAAGGCCTATCAAGCAAATGGACCTAAGAAACAGGCAGGTGTGGCCATACTAATCTCTAACAAAGTTGACTTTAAACTTAAATCAATCAGAAGAGATGGAGAGGGGCATTTTATACTCATAACAGGAACAGTTCATCAGGATGAAGTCTCAATCCTGAACATCTATGCCCCTAATATAAAAGCACCCACGTACATAAAAGAAACATTGCTAAAATTCAAGGCAGCCATCAAACCGCACACACTAATAGTAGGAGACTTCAACACTCCTCTCTCACCAATGGACAGGTCAATCAGACAGGAACCTAACAGAGAAATAAGAGAATTAGTGGAGGTAATGAATCAAATGGACTTAACAGACATCTATAGAACATTCCATCCAAATAGGAAAGAATATACCTTCTTCTCTGCAGCTCATGGAACCTTCTCGAAAATCGACCACATAGTCGGTAACAAAGCAAACATCCACAGTTACAAAAAAATATTAGTAACCACCTGTGTCTTATCAGATCACCATGGATTAAAGTTAGAATTCAACAATAATGCTACCCCCAGAAAGCATACAAAGTCATGGAAACTGAACAGTCAACTATTGAACCATAGCTGGATTAAGGAAGAAATAAAGAAAGAAATTAAAGTCTTCCTGGAATTCAATGAAAATAAAGAAACAACATACTCAAACTTATGGGACACTATGAAAGCAGTCCTAAGAGGAAAGTTCATAGCACTAAGTGCCCACTTAAAGAAAACAGAGAAAGCTCACATTGGAGACTTAACAGCCCACCTGAAAGCTCTAGAAAAAAAAGAAGCAGACTCACCTAGGAGGAGTAGAAGACTGGAAATAATCAAAATGAGGGCTGAAATCAACAAAATAGAAACACAGAAAACAATACAAAAAATCAATGAAACAAAAAGCTGGTTCCTGGAGAAAATCAACAAGATTGACAAACCACTATCCAAGCTAATCAAACGGCAGAGAGAGAATTTGCAAATTAATAAGATCAGAAATGAAAAGGGGGACATAACCACAGACACAGAAGAAATTCAGAGAATCATTAGATCTTACTACAAAAGCCTATATGCCACAAAATTGGAAAATGTAAAGGAAATGGATACTTTTTTAGATAAATATCATATACCAAAGTTAAATCAGGACCTGGTGAACAATCTAAATAGACCTGTTAGTCGCGAAGAATTAGAAGAGGTTATCAAAAACCTCCCTACCAAAAAAAGCCCAGGACCAGATGGTTTCAATGCGGAATTCTACCAGATCTTCCAAGAAGATCTAATACCTATACTCCTTAATGTATTCCACAAGATAGAAACAGAAGGGTCATTACCAAACTCCTTTTATGAAGCCACAATTACTCTGATACCAAAACCACTCAAAGACTCAACCAGGAAAGAGAACTACAGGCCAATCTCACTCATGAATATCGACGCAAAAATCCTCAACAAAATACTGGCAAATCGAATCCAAGAACACATCCGAAAAATTATCCATTATGATCAAGTAGGCTTCATTCCTGAGATGCAGGGCTGGTTCAACATATGAAAATCTATCAATGTAATCCAGCATATAAATAAACTGAAAGAAAAAAACCATATGATCATTTCATTAGATGCTGAAAAAGCATTTGACAAAATTCAACATCCATTTATGTTAAAAGTCTTGGAGAGATTAGGGATACAAGGGTCATACCTAAATATAATAAAAGCTATATACAGCAAGCCGACAGCTAACATCAAATTAAACGGAGAGAAACTCAAAGCCATCCCACTTAACTCAGGAACACGACAAGGCTGTCCACTCTCCCCATACCTCTTCAATATAGTGCTTGAAGTTCTAGCAATAGCAATAAGACAACATAATGGAATCAAGGGGATTCGAATTGGAAAGGAAGAAGTTAAACTTTCGTTATTTGCAGATGATATGATAGTGTACATAAGCGACCCCAAAAACTCCACCAAAGAACTCCTACAGCTGATAAACAGCTTTAGTAATGTGGCAGGATACAAGATCAACTCCAAAAAATCAGTCGCCCTCTTATACACAAAGGATATGGAAGCAGAGAGGGAAATCAGAGAAGCTTCACCATTCACAATAGCCAAAAACAGCATAAAATATCTTGGGGTAAATCTAACCAAGGAAGTGAAAGATCTATTTGACAAGAACTTTAAGGCATTGAAGAAAGAAATTGAAGAGGATACCAAAAAATGGATGGACCTCCCTTGCTCTTGGATTGGGAGGATCAACATAGTAAAAATGGCAATTCTACCAAAGGCTATTTATAGATTCAATGCAATCCCCATCAAGATCCCATCAAAATTCTTCACAGATCTGGAGAGGACAATAATCAACTTTATATGGAAAAACAAAAAACCCAGGATAGCCAAAACAATCCTATACAATAAAGGATCTTCTGGAGGCATTACCATCCCTAATTCAAACTCTATTACAGAGCTACAGTAATGAAAACAGTGTGGTACTGGCATAAAAACAGAGAAGTCGACCAATGGAATCGTATAGAAGACCCGGATTTTATCCCACAAACCTATGAACACCTGATTTTCGATAAAGGAGCTAAAAGTATAAAATGGAAGAAAGAAAGCATCTTCAACAAATGGTGCTGGCACAACTGGATGTCATCTTGTAGAAGAATGAAAATAGACCCTTATCTATCACCGTGCACAAAACTCAAGTCCAAATGGATTAAAGACCTCAATATCAGCCCGAACACACTGAACCTGATAGAAGAGAAAGTGGGAAGTACCCTACAGGAGCTGGGCACAGGAGATCGCTTCCTATGTATAACCCCAGAAGCACAGACATTAAGGGCAACATTGAATAAATGGGACCTACTTAAACTGAGAAGCTTCTGTAAAGCAAAGGACATAGTCAATAAGACACAAAGGCAACCTACTGATTGGGAGAAGATCTTCACCAACCCCACAACAGACAAAGGTCTGATCTCCAAAATATATAAAGAACTCAAGAAACTAGACTTTAAAATGCTAATTAACCCAATTAAAAAATGGGGCACTGAACTGAACAGAGAATTCTCAGCAGAGGAAGTTCAAATGGCCA
Organism: Microtus oregoni; assembly: GCF_018167655.1. Taxonomy (NCBI): domain Eukaryota; kingdom Metazoa; phylum Chordata; class Mammalia; order Rodentia; family Cricetidae; genus Microtus; species Microtus oregoni. The sequence continues at coordinate 300,437 of NW_024544163.1, read as the reverse complement.
AAAGACACTTAAAGTCGTGCTCAACTTCCTTAGCAATCAGGGAAATGCAAATCAAAACAACTTTGAGATATCATCTTACACCTGTCAGAATGGCTAAAGTCAAAAACACCAAGGATAACCTTTGCTGGAGAGGCTGTGGAGGAACGGGTACCCTCATCCATAGCTGGTGGGAATGCCATCTTGTGCAACCACTGTGGAAGTCAGTGTTTCGGTTTCTCAGTAAATTCGGGATCAACTTACCCCTGGACCCAGCAATACCACTCTTGGGAATATACCCAAGAGATGCTCTATCATATGACAAAAGCATTTGTTCAACTATGTTCATAGCAGTATTATTTGTAATAGCCAGAACCTGGAAACAACCTAGATGCCCTTCAATGGAAGAATGGATGAAGAAAGTATGGAATATATACACGCTAGAGTACTACGCTGCGGTAAAAAACAATGACTTCTCGAATTTTGCAGGCAAATGGATGGAAATAGAAAACACTATCCTGAGTGAGGTGTCCCAGACCCAAAAAGATGAACATGGGATGTACTCGCTCATAATTGGTTTCTAGCCATAAATTAGGGCCACGGAGTCTACAATAGGTGAACCTAAAGAAGCTAAGTAAGAAGGTGAACCCAAGGAAAAACATATAGTTATCCTCTTGGCTAAGGGAAGTAGACCCAATTGCCGGGGAGAAAATTAGGATCTTGGGGGTGGGGTGGGATGGGGGTAAGGGGAGATGGGGAGAGAAAAGGTAGAAGGGAAGGAGGGGGGACTTGGGGAATCAGGAGAATTGGGATAAAGGAAAGGTGGATAGGGGAGCACGGAACCACAATTCTTAGTTAAGGGAACCACTTTAGGGTGAGCAAGAGATTTGACCCTAGAGGGGCTCCCAAGTGCCCAACATGAGGTTCCCAGTTAGTTCCTTGGGTAGCTGAGGATTGGGAACCTGAAATGACCCTATCCGAGAGCAATACTGAAGAATATCTTGCATATCATCATAGAACCTTCATCTGGTGATGGATGGAGACAGAGACAGAAACCCACACTGGAGCACTGAACTGAGCTCCCAAGGTCCCAATGAGGAGCAGAAGGAGGGAGAACATGAGCAAAGAAGTCGGGACCACGAGGCGTGCACCCACCCACTGAGACAGTGGAGCTGATCTACTGGGAGCTCACCAAGGCCAGCTGGACTGTGACCGAAAAAGCATGGGATAAAACCGGACTCTCTGAACATGGCGAACAATGAGGGCTGATGAGACGCCAAGGACAATGGCACGGGGTTTTGATCCTACTTAATGTGCTGGCTTTGTGGAAGCCTAGCCAGTTTGGATGTTCACCTTCCTAGATATGGACGGAGGGGGGAGGACCTAGGACTTACCACAGGGCAGGGAACCTGGACTGCTCTGTGGACTGGAGAGGGAGGGGGAGAGGAGTGGGGGGAGGGGTAGAAGGGTGGGAGGAGGGGGAGAAGGGTGGGAGGAGGGGGAGGGAAATGGGAGGCTGGGAGGAGGTGGAAACTTGTTTTTTGTTTATGTTTTTTTTCTTCTTTTCTTAATAAAAAAATTATTAAAAAAAAAGGTATAGCTGCAATTTTTGAAATGTGTAAGTCCTATGCAAAAAAGTAACTATGGATATATTAAAGTTTAATATTATTTGCTATCTATTTTCAAATCCAATAAAAACATTTGATGCTAAATATTTTCTTTTTATTTGCCTAAAATATTGTAATTGTTTACTTTTAATACAGCCTAAGCTATTAGTGTCATTGTTTACTTTTACTGTTTCAACTTAAGTACAATCATTTAATGATGGCTTTTTTTTTACCAGATGCATCATCAGAGAAATATTGGCATTTGTCCTGGTTTTCAAAGATATTTTTGTTCAGAGTCATCCCCACCCACACTTCTGTACTCAGCTATGAGTCTCGGACTGCAAACTATATGTCCGACGTGCATACTAACTTCCTCTTAACTTGTGTATTTATGGAGGGATGAGCATAGTGACCCAGAAAGACTGGAGGAAGAAAAATAACTTATTCCCACTTGATTCAAAAGCCTCACTTATCCCACTTACTTCCTGCAGATCACCATGCCTGCTCACAGAACTTCAGGTTTTGTTCTTATCCACAGGGACTCTCCTTTTCAGTAAAAGTAGTTGATCCAGCTTGAGTTTATTTTTTATTATTTACGGAATCAGCTTCACTGTGCCCCTGACATTGAAATATTAGTACCCAGTCTCTGACAGAAGACTGTGACTCCATTATATGGGATCCTTCCTACTTACAGAGACTTATGCTAACTAGCCAGGGAGCACCCCAATGTCTATAAGTTTGAGCTGCAATCCTAAAAAGCATTTCCTCTTAGTTTTCTAGTCTGGGTAGTTTTAGTAGTTTTCCTTTCTTGGCTGGGCCAAAGGCACTGTAGCTTACTTGTGCAGTTACTATTTCTCAGCAACCCTCGGTTTTCATTACTTACATAACAATCCTTTGTCTTAAATTATTGTCAGTCAAAATAGCTTAAGTGGTTTCTCCCTGTTTACTTGATTCTAAGCATACACTCTTCCAAAGCCCTAAAATTTTATGTAGCACAATGGAAACAGAATAGATATGTTTTATTATGTTTATTTATGGGTCTGCTTTAAGAGGATAAGTAAAAGTTTACAATTTTTTTTCAAATGTTACTTAATATATTACAGTATTATTTCATACTATTTTCCTAATATAAACATACTGGGGTTCTAATTAGTACCATACAGATATTTAAGGATCTGCATATCTACTTGTAAAAAAATCCTATCTCTAGACTTATCCCTATGTTTTAAAGAAAACAAAGACTTTTGTGCCACCCATAAAAATTGAATGGAATCTTGTGATATAGTTATTTTTCAAAAGCAATATGGATAATAAAAATAAAATGAGATCAGTAACAATTGGCATAATACATACATTATGCACATCAAATAGCCAGTGCGTTTAAAATCCTGCACAATTGTTTCCTACACAACAAAAAAGGAAGCAGAAGCCTAAACTAGACAAAAAAAGAAAGTATATTTGCAGTTTTTAAACATCTGTGCTTCTAAGGTGTACCCTGAAGGCTTTTTCTTACTGGTTGAGTTTTCTGCATTATGTACCATATATGTTTCCAGCTTAAATTCATTAGTGAGCCTGCTTTTGGAACAAGATGATTGACTGCTACCACTAGCACATAAATTAATTGAGTCTTTTCTGACGTGAACCTATTCTCCCTTTTACAGTCGCACAAATTAAAGAACCAAGACAAAGATGAAACTATCAGACAGGGTGATTCTTCTTAGAAAGTTGTTCTTATATTTCCCATACCATGCTGGAAATTTGATCTCAAAAATCAGTGAGCCAGCCTCATATGCCTGTTCTCATGCCTTACCTACCGTGATGGACTGTGTCTCCTCTGAGACTATAAGCATTATAAATTCTTCATCCTTTACATTGCTGTGGTAATAGCAAAAGAAAAGAGACTAACCCATTCAAATGTAATGTCTTAATTGTAACAGTTGTGCTTCTGTTGTACAGCCTTATCAAAGATGTTCAAAATCTAATATAAATCTTGAACTCAACGCCCATGGCCTATGGCTGTCTATTGTTTTGAGTACCTGGAGGATGATATATAATGGTAAACAATTGTTTAGTGCTTTCATTCCTCATTCAGTGTTCCCTAATCCATAGTCTTTGTGTTTAACTCCTGAGATCCTATCTCAGTAGTTGCAGACTAGCCTGATTTCCTAGTGATCTTGAAAGCTCTTACAACCAATAATTGTACCTTCTGTTTCCTTACCATTAATTTACTATTTGAACATAGACTGCACTAGTCCTTGTATGTAGTAACAAGAGTTAATAAAAAAAAACCTTTATTCTATGTACTGCAGGTATGGGGAGAGAAACATGGCTGAAATGTGATAGAAGATTCTTCATTACAGAAGTCAGCAAGGGGTACAGTAAAATGATGAAGCTGAAAAGACTCTCTTTGAGGGTTCAACATTACAAAAGCATATTAATGGAGCACAAGTCCAGTGGTAATTCTAGACAATTTCAGGGTACCAATTGGTAATTAGGTAGACATAAAACCAAGGGGATTCATCTAGTGACGGTTAAGTGTCAGAAAAATAGATAATTTACCAATTAGTTAAACACATGAATTAAATAAATATGAATCTCAACACCTATCTTTTATTGAACCATTCCTATAATTAATATTGCATGCCATTTAACAGTCCATCGAAATGATTGAGAAATGTGATGATATTCCCTTGATAGTTATGGAATGTGACAGAAAATTGAATTACCTTCACAAAGTTTGAAAACCCCCAAAATATAGCCAGAATTTGAAACAGAACTATTTGATATTTCACTTTTCTCAGTTATCTTCATTCTACACAGCTATAAACTTATTCAATGCACCTTGAAAACCACATTTCAGACATTTGTTATCTTTAGACTATTGCCATTAAACATGCTAGCTATCAACTATCATTACAAAATTTTTCTTGGCCTGGGGGTAGGATGTGCCATTGGAGAACTTAGAGGGAGAAGAGGAGGAATGGAAAAACGCAAATAGATTCTTTTTTTAATTTTTTATTGAGAAAAAGAAAAAAAAAAGTTTCTGCCTCCTCCCAGTTTCCCATTTCCCTCCCCCTCCTCCCACCCTTAAATAAAGCAAGTTATAAAAAATAATATCCTTTTTTTTCATTGATTTATTACTCCAAGTTCAGAAATACAAGAACTGTGAAATGTTCAGTGAATACCTCAAAAAGGAGAGCAGATACTTATTTCTATTGCTTTTGAGATAGCGACAGTTTCCTCTTTGGCAAGGACAAATTCTATTAACTGCCCCTAAACTTCAGTTTTCCTTTAGTATTTCAGTGCACACTTATTAAGTGTGTCTGTATTCATACATGAATATCTATGAAGTGCTAGAGAGCTGTATGCTGAAGGGAAAGGCAGTCATCTACCCCCACCCCGTTACTTGACTAGTGAGGGTACTAAGCTAGTGCCACTCACACCTTCATTTACTAAATATTACTTCTTGATAATAATGATAATCTGCTGAGAGTCATGCAGTCATAAAGAGAGAATACCTTCTACAGCTTAAGATGTGATATTCTCATTAACTGAACAAACTAGAATGAATTTAAGAACAGTGATCGGGGAAAGGTATTTTGCATCATTGCAATATAAATGAAAAATATTGGATCCCTGTGGTGTAACCTTTGATGTTGATTAGAGGTTTCAGGCTGCTTCCTATGACTAAATGCAAAATATAAAACTACTAAAGAGGATATAAGTACATTTATGATACTGCATGTCAGTACTAGTAATTGCAGAACCTAAGACTTTCAAAATGAACTAGAAAAAACAGCAATCATTATTATTATTTCAATATTATGCCTCCCGATTGACAATGACTATGAAGAAAATAAATAAATGAATTTTGGGATGATTCAGGAGATAAATTAATCATGATTTTACTAAAACTCATTGAAATTATATTAAATAAATCAACCAGATAAATTTCCAATTTATGTAAAAGTCAAAAGTTATTAATTAAAATGAAAAAGCTTTGTTAAATAAAAAAAACCCTGCAATGTGTTGAAATGTCTTTGTTAGGGAATAAAAGAAAAATCTGTCACTGAAACACTTTTTCCAATACATCACATAAAATGAGAAAATAAAAGTTGAAGGCCTAGAATAAAATATTCTAATATTTCTTAAAAATATTAATGCCTACCTAGTAATTATATTTGTTTCTCTTAGGTAATTAATTTTACTTATAATAGTATATGCACACATAGAAATAAAGATTCATAATCAGGCTGGTGGTGACACATGCCTTTAATCTCAGCACTCAGGAGGCAGAGGCAGGTGGATCTCTGTGAGTTCAAGGCCAGCCTGGACTACCAAGAGCGTGTTTCAGGACAGGTCCCAAAGCTACACAGGGAATCTGTGCTTCAAACAAACAAACTAACTAACAAACAACAAAACTCCCCAAAAGAAATAGACTCTCTCACACACACATACAAAATATAGACTTCAGAAATATATATCTCACAGTAAAACTCACATTATTTTTACGTGTAATTTGGTTTGTAAACAAATAATGAAATTCACAACAGAATAAATATGCAATGAAAACAAATTTAACAATCACACAAAATAGGCTATCAACACACAGCTATCTACTCTATATAATATATACACACACACACACATATATATATGAACTTTTATACATAACATATATAAAATGCATCTTCAATCCCAAATAACAGTTTACTAGTTTAAAAATATGTAGTTTATGTAGTTTAGTAGTTCTAGTTCATTAAGTTAGTATTACTTTTAAAACATCCTAAAATAATTTTCAATTTTTAATACCTCCAATGAAAAATTTCATTTCACAGAATGAATCATAAAGCAAGGATACTCATCCACATACAGTTTTATTTACCAAACTGAATGTTCTCATTTTTGATAAGGCAAAGTAAATGGGAGAAAATGTTTTTGTGACACATGTATCATGAAATATTTGCACATCTATGCACATCCCAAAAGTGTTAATATCCTTTGACATAATAAAGTGAATCTGTGGACAGTGCCAGATGCAATGCGAACAAAATAGTTTTCAGTTGGGTTATTTAGTGTAAAAAAGAAATAAAAATAGTCTAACCTTAGGATACTTAAATGAATCCTAGTACAGAGTTCTGATAACATGTTATGTAACCATGAAGAGCGAGGCAATAATCTCCTCAAGGCATTTACATGATGAATAAAGGGCAAAACACTGCTATTATAATCTTATAAATAAACAAATCATAAGGTAACAAAGAGAGATTTAAATTTCAGAGAAGGTGACTTAGTGAAATATGCCAACTTGTTAATGACCACCTGAGATGTATTCTAACCAACTAATCATTTCTGTCAAGGTTGGCAACACAAACATATTATTTTTTAGAGAGAGAAAGCCACAATGTCAATAAATTCCACTTCTAGCCTAAGCATATATGGCTTTCTTTTTCTTCACAGCTGTAAACTTGCAATTTTCTCAGAATCCTATCTATAGAAAAAGACATATTTTAAACTCCTTGAAGCTATGGTTTAAGTTTATCAAATTATAATCCCTTGGATGACATCCCAAAGCCACCTTAGAAGGCCATCCATTGAAAAGGGAGATAGAGGCAAACAAACAGACATCGAGAAAGATCAACTATCAGTAATCCTTTGAGATACAACTTCAGAGATGAATTGATATGTATGGCTACAGTTAAGCCACTTAAATTAGGTTCTTGTTTGAGAAGGCACACCCATGAACTTGTACGGATCTTATTCTTCCTCTGAATGCCTATTTCTAATAAACTGCGTGTGGACCTACTTCACAGGATATGTCCTGAAATTACCTTTTCTAGCAAAGTCAAGAATTCTGGCTTTACTCCTTGGACTTCTGGTAGCAGTTCTAAGCTGTGCCTACTATTGCACTGCTGCTGACAATTTGAGCCATTGCAAGAATTAGTCTCCCTGTATTTAATACCATTTTCACAAGAAATAAAGCTTATCAATGTATTCTAGCTATACATATGAAATTCACAAGTGAGTGTGGTTTGTCTGTGTGTCTCTATATGCTTCTACACTAGGTTCTGTGTCTATGTGTCTCTATGTGCTTCCACACTAGGTTCTGTGTCTGTGTGTCTCTACGTGCTTCTACACAAGGTTCTGTGTCTATGTGTGTCTACGTGCTTCTACACTATGTTCTGTGTCTCTGTGTCTCTATGTGCTTCTACACTAGGTTCTGTGTCTCTGTGTCTCTATGTGCTTCTACACTAGGTTCTGTGTCTCTGTGTCTCTATGTGATACTTCTACACTATGTTCTGTGTCTGTGTTTCTCTATATGCTTCTACACTATGTTCTGTGTCTCTGTGTCTACATGTGCTTCTACACTAGGTTCTGTGTCTCTGTGTCTCTATATGCTTCTACACTAGGTTCTGTGTCTCTGTGTCTCTATATGCTTCTACACTAGGTTCTGTGTCTGTGTGTCTCTATGTGCTTCTACACTAGGTTCTGTGTCTCTGTGTCTCTATGTGCTTCTACACTAGGTTCTGTGTCTCTGTGTCTCTACGTGCTTCTACGCTAGGTTCTGTGTCTCTGTGTCTCTACATGTTTCTACACTAGGTTCTGTGTGTCATTGTCCAGGGGAGTGGATGATGCTGAATGTGTACATGGGTGTGGCAGCTAGAGGTCAATGTCTGTCATCTTCTTTATGCTCCCTCCATCTCTACTTTAAGTTTTGAATGCGTTATTGAACCTGAAATTTACTGATTTGGCTGCTCTGGTTACTTAGCAAACCCGAGGGATCCTACTGTCTGAGCCTCCCAAAAGAATTGCTAGGGCAGGTGTGTGCCCTATTACATCTGCCTACTTCTTTTTCTAACAAGGGTGGGAAGAAATTACTGAGGTGCTAATGCTTGTGTGCCAAGCAAGCACATTGATAACTGGGTCATCTCCCCAAGTCTTTGATGTTTTTGATACGTGCAGTGGTCTCTGCACATTATCTACTCTTGTTGATTCCATGGGCGTAAGTGATCTTCCCACTTCATCTGAACAAGTGAATGAACACACTGCTAAGCCAAGGTCCAGTCACGCTTTTGACTGTAAACTGTGTACTCACTTTGCTTTGGATTGAAACCGATTTACTCTTGAGACCAAACTAGCCCTCAGTTTCTGTATACTAGATATTTGTTTTAAAATGTCGAGCACCATTTTCTCCCAAACTACATTTTTCTGTGCTTAAGTTATATCCCACTTGCTAGAATAAGAGGGCCAGTTAGGTGTTCCATGTTCCTAGTCAGACAGGAATAACAAGAATCTTAATCACTGTTCTTATTTTCTTCTTTTTTCTTATTTAATAAATACAAATTAACAAATTTATATTTATTAATAATAAAATTAATAAATAAGAACAGAGAAGGAAAACATCTCTTTAATTATCATATTCTCAAAAGCACTTTAACCAATTTTATGATATTTAATTCTTCTAATTGCATTTTATTATTCAGTATATTTAATGTACATGCAACACAATTAGACTAGGAACCATTATTAAATTTCAAGAATACAGATATCATAAAAATTTTACATGTTAGATTACTGATATTTCAATTATTTTATAGTAAGTTTTTGTGCATCCTTTGTCCATATATAATTTAGAGCATTTACTTTGTGGAACTAGATTGGTTTTTGAAAAATTAAATCAAAATTGAATACTGAAAATAAAAAAAATCTTAATCACAGATTATTTAAAAGTCTGATATCTTCACTTTATTTATATTACAGAGTGAGGCACTGAGCCAGATCTGAGTCTACAGACAATCTTCAAGGATCAGGGAAGAAGGTCCAGTCAATAAACAAGAATGCCAGACAAACGTGTGTTTCTGAGAGAAGGAAACAGTGAAAGAAGCAGCATGGCCTCCAATAATGCCACAGCACCATCGACTACAAGAACAGATAGGTTTGGGAAATGCCATTGCAGAGGCAATTAGACGCCCTTTCCTGGTGAACAGGGGAATGTATCAAGACTTCAACAGTGAATGATGCATATGAGAATGGGCCCAGGGTAGGCATATGCATTGTGTACCTAAGCAGACAGATATAAACTGGCCATCCAGCACCAGGGTATAATGCATTGGTATAGTAACAAAACACTCCACATGCTTATAGTGAAAATTACTCAGTTGGTTTTCAGAGAATCCTAAATAACTAAAGATGTTAATGATATCCATATATTTTGGTCTAAACAAATATTTATCCCTTAGAAACACAAACACAAAGTGCTATTGGGATGAATTATGCATAAGATCAGGTAACCCACACCCATCTTCCAGTATTGGCTTTATGTCAACCCTTTCAAAGAATTGATGACAAAACCCTAGGGAAAAGTGGGGCATATTATTCCTAAGTTAGATGAGATGAATTGTGTGGGATCTAGAGAAAGGAGGATTAATATATAAATTAAGTTCAGATACAGGAAAATGCAATTGCTGAGATTCATTGCCACTGCATGCAGGGGCTTATCTGGGGATTTCTAAGAATCCCTGTGCAGTAAAATGCAGTGCAAACCAGCAACAAATCACAGACAAGAATTGGAGCTAAGACATCTTGGGCCAAAAGACTGTGATCCAAAGGGAAGGAACAAGCATATATGAAGCAGACACTTAGAAGTCAAAATGGGTTTCTGAAGCAGTAGTTGGTGCTAGTTGCAAAACGTCCTGTGGACAGCTTTCAAGATCCTCGAAAGTTCCATAGGTACTGACAGGAACAGAAACTAGTGAACTCATTATTTTCCTGACTTATTCTTAAGGTAGGGGTTTCTGAAAGGAATGAAACTTTTCCTAGAACAGGAAGCACAAGTCTGTCAGCACCAGTGACAGCTATGTATCCAGAGAGGCCATTTTCCGAAAATAAAAAAGCCACCCGCTTAGCCTTTCACAACTAACATAGCTGATTCCAGGTGTCCTCGATTCATCCGAAGGGAAGTGCATTGCAACAATGAATGAAAATACAAAAAAGGAAAAAGTGCCTTTCTTATGCTTTGATAAAAAGGCAAAGCATCCTCGATACCACTGCAGAATTCAGGAAACAGAGACATTTTTCATAAATTATGTATCTATAGTCAATAAGAAAGGCACTGGTCACATATGACTGGCAGGACTAAGAACCTCATCTTTCCTTTCAGTTTCAGACTCAGGGCCTTGTACGTGCTAGGCAAGTTTTCTACCTTGGAGCTAACTCTTAATTTTGTTTAATTTAGACATTTTCTAAACTATTATTAAATATTTGTTTAATTCTTAAAATTTTGTTTAATAAAAGACAAGCACCCCCTGCATCAAAATTCATTATTTTGGTGGGAGAGCAGTTCATTTTAACACATGAAAATATGACATTTATAAAACCCTGCGTTCAATTCCAAGCAGGGAATAAAAATGGGTATGATAATTCATGCTTATAATCCTACCACATTGGAAAGAGGATCAAAGCTTCAAGATAATCCTCAGCCATACTATAATTTTGAAAGCTAGTCTGGGACACATGAAATATGTCTCAAAAAAAAAGGTTCACAAACTAAAGAACTAACCAGAAAGATGTGCTAAGGAAATGTCCAGGGAGTGTGTATCCTGTATATCACTATGTGATGCAGCTGCCAGAATTTTCACATTAAAAAGGGTTGTGCAGAATGAAAACCAATGACTGTTCAGAGCTGATCAACTGACATTCAATCTGAGGCTTTTTACATCCCTTTACCCCTTCTCTAGTCAGGAATTCTGTCTTCCTGGAAATGGCTAATAGTTTTGGGAATGTCTGTACAACATTCAGTGTAGACAGGTGGCCTAGAATTTAAAGGTCACTGAACCTGATTTATCAATGATTGAATGGAGAGGTTAAGCAGGAAAGTTTAAATGGTTTTCTCAACAACAGAGAGAGATGCTTGGGCCATGGACTAGAGAACACAGAGCCACGTGTAAATTGTATTTAAAATGTGTATGCGATGGTGTCTCTGGCTATCATCACATGCCAACAGTTCTCATATTGTTTCATAGTTTTCTGTCCCTCTAGAGAACTTGTCAAACTCTTATAACCCTCAGACCCTTCCCTTGGGACCATCAATATTATTTTATATTTATTTGTAGGGTCAGTTTTCACACTTGGCTTCATCTTAACACCAACTTAATCGGTTTTATAATTGTATTTGCGTATTTATTAAAGTTATGCTTCACTGAAACAAGGTCTTCCTATGCAGCTCAAGCTGCCCTCAAAGACGTGATACCCTAGCATTAGCTCCCTGAGAACTAAGATTACATTCATGAGCTACCAGGGACAGCTTTGAAAAGATTTTAGTTATATATAAGCGCCTGGGGATAGAGATCAGTTGGGTGAGTGTTGCCTGGCGTGAAGGATGCTCTGGGTTCTACAGCTGGTATTTCATAAGTTTGGTATGATGTATACCCTGTAATTACACTAGGGAAGTAGAGGGAGAAAAGTCAAGAGTTCAAGGTCATCATTATTTAAAAAAAAACAAGTTTGAGAACATGCCTAGGCTTCAAGAAATTATGTCTCAAAACAGAATATATTGTTGGCGAGATGGCTCAGCAGTTAAGTGCATGTACGGCTCTTCCAGAGGACCAAAGTGCAATTCCCAGCACATCATCAGGTGGTTCACAACTTCATGTAACTTCAGTTCCCAGTGAATCTGACAACCCTGGTTTCTGTGTATACCTGTACTCATGTGCACATATTCACAGACAGAAACATATAATTAAAATAATAAAATTCAATTTAGAAAATGTAAAAGCTATACACACATATGTATTAGTATTATTTCCATACTACAGGTTCTAGTTTAATTGGCGTGTGCTATAGTTTGGTATAAGGTATCTATTTATATGGGAATGGACAACTAAGGTTAAAAGTTGATATAGTCAGATCATGTCAGACAGTATGTATGTATTGAATGTTAGCAGACATTTTTATTTCCTTTGATAGCCTTATACCAAATAGTATTTGTGAAGTCTCATTCTACTTGACAGTGTATTTAAAGCGATTATTTCATCGCTCAGGTCTAAGCAGGCAGCACAATCTGTATTCCTGTCCTTAATGAATATTTCATAAGCATGAACCAACAAATTCTGAAAAGCAATTTATAGTATTTACAGTAACAAGGAGTCAGTAACTCAGGGGACCAACATATGATGCATAATGATAATTCTTGGTTTTGTTTGTTTGTTTCTTATTTGTTTTTATTTTATTTATTTATTTGTTAGAGCTAAGAACCAAACCTAAAGCCGTGTTCTTGCTAGGCAAGTTATGTACTATTGAACTAAGTACCAAACCTTGCAGACAGCTTTTCTTGGGAAGGTGGAATAAAAGTTTTATATCATAAGGGAGTAGAAGTTATACGAGAATCAGCGAATGAAAGTAATTAATTCATAAGAATGATGGAGTAACACCTGAAATAATAAAAGAACTACTGGATTTTATTCTCTTCAGTGATCCAATTATGAGGGAATTATACTCAGTGATTACAGTTTCCCAGCACAGCATCACAGTCTCCTTCATTGCTTATTCAGAATGTTAGACAATTGTGTGACCTTCCTTATGTCCCCATGCAGCCTTAATAAGCGGAATTCATCTGTTTCTAGTTATTAAGATCCAGATTGCCTCATAGCTCCAAACAGTTTTTTCTTGAACATTTCCTAATTTTTCTCTTTCTTTCTTTCTTTCTTTCTTTCTCCAAAGTAAGAAGGGAATGATATGTTTTTCCTGCTATGTTTCTGACTGGGGAAGTATGCCTTCTGTGTGAAATATACATTTTGGAATGGAATTTTGATATTTCTCTTCAGTTATCTCCTCTTCTTCTCCCTCTATCTCTTCTCCCTTCTTCCCCCCATTGTTGTGTGTGTGTGTGTGTGTGTGTGTGTGTGTGAGAGAGAGAGAGAGAGAGAGAGAGAGAGAGAGAGAGAGAGAGAGAGAGAGAGAGAGATTTATGCTTCTGGGGATTAATATCAGAGCCTCATATATCCTAGGCAAGTTTTCTCTTACAGAAATACCTACCCTGCCATTTTTGCCTGTTGCTCTGAGGAATGAGTCCAGGTATTAAAACATTATTAAATTTGTTCTAGAAAATTTGAATTATAAAGCTAACTGTTTAACATAAAACATTCTTTCCTTAGCCCTTATTGTAATTAGGTTGAAAATTTAAAAGCAATTCTCCATATCCACAAGGAAAATGAGAAAGTATGCCAAAACTTACTCTGTATGTAAAAAAATAAGAGTAATAATTTTCTTATTTATAAAAGATTTACTAATTGCCCATTTTTTATTGTTCTATATAAGCCTCATATATTTAGCTTTCTTTGGAAGAGATAATTTGCTTTGATCAATGAGATGTTAACCAACCAGATGGACTGGCATGTTTGGAATTATTAAGTTGTGATAAAGCTTCTTTCCTTCAGGAAATCAACAAGCATTGGATAGCCACAGCCACATCAATGTGGGCCTCTGAATATGAAGTTACCATCTGCCTGTCTAGACACCAAGGCTACTAGACCCATGACTTGATGCAGAACTTCCAAGGACAAATCATTCAGATTTATCTGATGATGAAATTCATGTTAGTTGAAATAAGTCAAGTTTAGGGAAAAATAGTATTACACAGCATTATCTTGGTAAAAGCTGACTAATACAAACACCTAGATAAGCCTGTTGATGATTATGTGCATCACCAGGTTGGTTAGTTTCACGTGTGTGTGTATGTGTGTGGAGTATGTGTGTGTACTTAATCAAGTACATAAATAATAAAAGTGTCTTACATATTTCATATTTCTATGGCAAATATCATAGACAATGTAGCTTTAAAAAGAAAATTATGTTCACAATTTTTAAGGCTGTGACACATAGATTGGGATGTCACAATGATCAGGTTTTATGGACGGCTGTCTTCCTGGCCCGCCACCTTTTCCTTTGTTCACACAAAACAAGAGAGAGTGAGAAGGATCAAGAGATGGGAGGAAAGAAAGAATGACAGATACATAGAACAACCCTCCTTACAATTCTGTAATTTCAAATGTCACATGGGCGTTTGTGAATTCAACATGAATTTTGAGTGGATATAATAACAGTACAGAGAAAATAAAAAACTACCAAATTAAATCCATCTGATAGTACTTTTTGAAAATGACTAAGCATGTGATTTAATTATGTATCACACTGGCAAAGATTAAAGACTGTAACAAATCAAATATTTTGTAGCCCTACTCAATTGATGATTTAATTTTTTCATAAATATGAAAGAACCATAATAGGTTTTTGGAGTTTGGGGCTTCAAGATCTGTAGATGAATCTGATGTGTGTCTCTGATTTATGGATAATTTAATGGTGTTCTTAAAGCTCACATATTCAGATTCTAATGAAACATAGTCATCAACATTCAAAGAAAGAAAAATCCTACTAAATACAAAGCAATAAAAGAAACTTCCCAGGCTTAAGAAGGAAAACCCAATTAAATACAACTGAAAAGATTCCTGAGAGTGATAAAGAATATTCTGATAAATGTGAATATATTTGAATATACTTCTTTAGTACATATTGTGTGTATGCATGCATGCAAGCATGTATGTATGTATGCATGCAGTTATGTATTTGTGTATACATGTATGTGTGCACATTGTAAATAAGCAATATTGCTAGCCTTCTTTTCTTATAATGCTTATAATCAGTTAAGAGATAAAGTTGAGAGACAGAAGTCTAGTTCACTGGAAACTAGAAATGCTTTATTGCCAAGTTTTAAAAGAATGGTAATGGCTTGTAAGACTTATGAGAAAATTAAAGAGCATAGCCTATGACAGAAGCTATGATACAAAGAGTTATGTACATAGACATGCTAACACAAGAATCAGGTGTGCTTTCCCATAATGCTTTTGCAAGAAAAAGTTCAAAAATATGTGAACACCATACTTCTCACCAATACCCAGAGGAGCAGTGTGCTCTAGCTGCCCCAATTTGCATGCTAGAATCAAACACCTCTTGATTATACCTTTAGGGCATAATAGGATTCAAGTTTCCCTTTAATGTTGTTCATCATACAATAGGTAAAACTTCTCTATGGAGAAAAAAAAGGCATACACAGACTCACTATTGACACCAGCCACCTCTGGTAACCTCAGGGCTAGTCGGGAATGCACAGCTATTTAAATAAAAAATTATTTGATAATGAGAATCAAAAAGGAAGAGTCCACACTTCCTCAGAGCTGAACTATAAATTAGAAAAATATCAGGGTTCTAAAAGAAAACCTTTTTTGAAAAAAAATAATGATCTAAAGATCTGTAACAGAAGACGTGGTCTCACATACACTTCAGTATCCAAGATAATTAACTTCAGTACAAGAAAAGCACAACAAAGTTCTCCAAGTGACAGCTGGTTTTCATGGTATCCTAGTTAAAGTTAAATATTTGAAACAACTGAATATGTCCCATTTTTCCTAAAATGAAACGGCAGTTTGATTTGACTCTGTTCAAGAAAAGGGCCTGTACCATCTTCAGTGCATGGTCAGAGATGAATTGTACCACATGTGCAATGGAAATATTTTCAGAAACAAGAAGTCTGTTTAAACATAAATTGAGTTGTTGTTGAATAGAAAGTCAAAAAAATGAGCCATCAAGTGTTCAAGATAAAGTATTTATAATATTTTGCAGTGATTTTACATTGATAAATGTTTTGAATATATATATATACTCACATGTCTATATATGTCAACATAAAAAGATATATAGACATTTGTTTTTTGAGACAAGTTTTCTCTGTATAACAGTTCTGTCTGACCTGGAACTCATTCTGTAGACGAGGCTATCCTCTACCTCACAGAGATCAGGAAGGCTGTGCCTCCCTAGTACTGAGGCACCACCACCAGGTTTGGAATATATGTTTTAATGTTGAACTGATGAGTAACAGTTGTGCATATTTGTTGAATATAATATGGTGCCTTCATTTTTGTAAGCATCACAAAACCTTATTCATACTTATTAACATACCGATCATTTGATCAAGTTATCATTTTTGTGATGAGAATATTAAAATGCATTTTAGCAAGTCTAAAATATGTAGTATTATATCTGATGTCACCATGCAATATACCAGGGTACATGGGCTTATAATAACTATCCTTCTAGACTGTGTAAGTAATACTGACATTTTTATGTTATACATCTTTAGTGGTTTGGACAGTGAACAATGAGCAATGCCCTCAAAGAACATTTAGTCTCTAGTTGGTGGCACAGTTTGGGGGAGGTAATGAAACTTTTAGGAGGTACAGTCTTGTTGCAGGAAGTCTATCACTTAAATCAGGCTTTGAGGGTTTAAAGCCCCTCCTAATCCTTGTTAATAGTTGTCTGTGAGGTCGAAGATGTGATTGTTTAATGTCGTGCTTTGGCTGCCTGCTCATGCTTCCTCCACCATTATAGATGCCCCTTCTGGAATTATAAAACAAAATAAACTCTTTATTTACAGCATTTTATCACATAGATAAAAAGCAACTAATACAACATTGAAGTGAGTTCATTTATTATTTGTTTGTCTTTGCCTGTTTTATTAATAGAAAGGAACAATATTTTATATGTTTAGGATATACTCTTACTCCCACATTTTGCAGCATTATTTCCAATAATTAAGACAGCTAAGGTCAATATCTACCAGTTAAAATGTTGTAAAATTTTAAAAAATGAGAGAATTTTTTCTTCCTTCCTTCTTTCTGTTATACTTGAGATCATAATTGAGGGCCTTACCACACTGAACCACAAGCAGATTTTATAAAAAGTAAATGACATAGTTGGTTTGAGAGTTGCAATCTATGAACTATATTACCATTGGAACCCATCTATTCTCTGTTCCATCTAACTAACCAGCTTTTATCTAATACTGTGCAGTCGTTGTGTTCTTTAACAACATTGAATCTTTGTAATCTAGTATTACAACTCAAGTTGTAGAACTTGATACAGCCAAAGGGTTTTTTTTTTGGGGGTGGGTCTTATAAAAATTTTCCATTTTAAATTTCAAAACAAGTGATTTCCATTTCTTTACTCTCTGCAATCAGTAAAAATGTGTTAATAAATATTAAGAGAGCAACAGCTTGGTTTAGTATGCTTAGTGCAATGGCTTAGTAGCAACCAGATTTCTAATTAGTCTGAACCTTCCTGTACTATTAGCAGTAAATGATAATGTAAAGAGATTCTCACTATATTCTTCTGCCAGTATAAAAAGGCTGTCAAGGAAATGAAGCATATTCATGTTAAATATCATCACATAGTCCACTGGAGAATTATGCTAAGGATTTCTGTTCATAATTCAAGAGTGAAATTTCTTTGAATCACCATTCTTACAGTCATGTTTTTACTCTATTTCAGCCTACATTTAGACCTTAGTAAAAATAATTTATATGAAGGAACATGCTTTGAGCAAATGTTTACTTTTTTAAAGATATATCCATTCTTCATGCATTTCGGCTTAGAAAAATAGAGATGCAAAGAAGGCACTATAGATTGAAACATAAAATTAGGATCCTGGCTTATTTGAGATTATTGGGCCCTGAGCATCTAGTCAAACAGGTTAAACTAGCTTTCTGCTTCTCTAATAGATAAAACAAAATATTTGCTCTGGAAGCCACTGAACTTATTCAAACTCAAAATATATCTTTGTCACATTTGTACATAGTTCTGAACTGGAACACAACCCCCTTTATAAATTAGTTGCCAAATACACATTGATCACTTAATATATATATATATATATATATATATATATATATATGTCACTATTCTCAGAGGTTGAGTTTAATCAATAGATGAAATGCTTTAAAATATCCAAATGATGAGGTACTTAAATAGTGGAATTACAGGGCATTTCAAAAACTCTAGATTTTTAGAGCAACATGAAAAGTATACTATCTGATAAAAATGAAAAAAAAATCTGAATTCTTCTAATATGTATTGAGAGCAATTTCTTCATTTTAATATTTGTCCAATCATCATTGGCTTTCTAGTTTGAACTTATTGGTTGCACTATTAACCGTATTTTTTATTCTAGGGTCCTATCTTTATGCAGTGTTGCATCAAAGAAACTGTTTAAGAATAATGCTAAAGCCGAATTTTCTCAATTAGCATACTGAGTCTAACATAATTAAGTCAAGTAAATTTGAAGAGGCCCCTTCAATTCTATGTTGCCCAATTACATCATAAAAAGCGAAAGGGTTGAGGTGTATCAGTGGACCTGAAACTGGACTAAAATCCTTGTTTTAATCTAGAGGTTCTAATTTTAGTTTACTTTTTATGGCAGAGTCTTCCTTGTATTAAACTTTGTTGGAAAGACTTTCATTGCTAAAGAATAAAAAAAAAAAACGGAATCTCTGGGCACTGTGATCATCATGATACCATATAATCTTTACTTTAATTCAGAGATGCTCAGTGTTCTTACATGTATGCGTGTGTGTGTGTGTGTGTGTGTGCATGTGTATGTGTACATGCGTGGTTGTGCCTTAAGTTGAAATATGTCTTACATGGTATTTTTTCTCAAGGTTCATTTTATAATCTAAAAGTGTTTACTGCAAATATGCAGATGCAGCAAAAATATACAGATACAAACAGTAATCATAAACATAATAATGAAAATTGGGAGGTTGGAATGGTTGTGGATTTGCAAACAGCGCATGCAATGCAGGCATGCTGACATGGACATGCAGTCCCAGGACTGAGCATCTAAAGAGGAGGTTTCAAGTTAGAATATAGCCTGGCCTGTGCAGTAAATCCTGTCTCAAGGTGGAAGAGAGGATGAGGAAGAGGAGAAGAAGTTGCAAGTAGAGAAAGGAAACTTCCAGTCCACAGTCTCTGTGATCCTATATTCCTTTTTAAAATTATTCATAAGGAATACTTCAATATCATATTTCTTATCTAAATAAATCCAATCTTATATATAAAAAATGAAACAAAGGAAGTTTCCACATAAATTTTCTTTGAGTGCTTGGCCAAAGTATCACATAAGGAAGAAAAAGCAAAGAAATGGAAAATAAGGTTTTTTATTAAAACTATCAAGAATTAAACATTTTATTCAATAATCTTCAGTTATACCCAAAAGATGAAATTATTTGCTGTAAGTATGTCTGAAGTGTATGGGAGTTAGTATACCCTTCCTATTTCAAAGAAAACATGTTTGTTACAAAAATTAACATATTCAAATTATATTTTTGGGAAAACAATTAAATAGTAATAACTGTGTTCTTACACATTTGTGTGTGTTTGTGTGCGTGCACGCCTGTGTGTGTGATACATACACATGAGGACATAGGTGTTTTCACCCATACGTGTGTATGTGAAGGCCAGAGAAGTATAACTTTCACGATTTCCTCTCTCACATTTATCCTTACTCCCTGAGGCTAGGTGTCTCAGTAAGCAGAAGCTTTAATAGTTCTGCTAAGTTGGTAGACCAGCAAGCTCCTTGGATCCTTCTCTCTCTGACCCTTAATGCTGGGGTTATAGATAAGTGCAGTTACCAACTGATTTTATATCAGTGCTTGGTATTTCAACCCAGATCCTCATGCTTGCACAGCAACTCTTCTTACTTGCTACATCCCTTACTGAGCTACATCCCTAGGCTCCTAATCAAAGCTCTGATTCAACTCTGAATGGATTATTCTATATCATTGTATAATTATGTCATAACTAATGTTAACATTTAAACTTTAAAATCAGAAAAATGCATATTACAAAAAGTGATATAAATTTATACTCCTAAATATTTGTATCCACTGTAGAAGATGACCTTTTTTCTTAACACAGTTCTGTTTAAGGTCAAAGACTATAGAAGATAAATGAACTAGTGTACATTTTAACGATAATTTCCTTTCTTAAAAAGTTTGACACTTTGAAAGTACTTGTTTTAAATTGTAAAAAAAAAAACTTTCAAAATTGTAACTTGTTAAACTACAGGGTCTGAAAGGCAATTTAGAATTTATAACGCTCAACATACATAATTAAATACAATTTCTAACTGTGGCCACAATTTAGAAATAAAAATTTTAAGTGCTTTTGAAATTGCCTAATGAGAAATAATACTCTGAAATAATATCCATCATAAAACAGAATTCCATATAATAATGTGCAAAATATTAACATAAGGAACAATTATTTCGATAGAATTCCATAGATCTTTTCTATCTGTCCATAGATCCTCGGAAGGTATTACAGGAAAATGCTCTAATAATGCTCAGATACATATGCATAGTGCAGAAAAAATGTGTACAGTAAATTGGACTGGTGTGAAAGATAATTATTTAGGATTTGTCACATCAGTTTATTTGTTTTCTACATTATATCTTCCCAAGAAAGTGTAAGTGGTTAAGTTTCAGATTTATAAAAATTCATAAAATAGGCCTTACATAGTTATATGACAATGTAGAGTTATATTGATATTTTGTATTTTTTAATATGTAATTTTGTATTTTGACCAATCTTTGTATTAATTTTTGCAGTAAACTCATCATAAATCTTTGTAAGATAATACTATAATTTACATATTTCCAGATTATCAAAACTACTAATTTCCTTTACATACAGACATAGATACACATATTATGAACATAATTTTAAACCAACAGCTACAGTTCCACTATCTAGAAATAATTGAAAAGATTAGGCTAGACCAATGTAACAGAAAGCAGATAAACCTGTAAGATAAATAACATCACTAGCCTTGCTTCAAACAAATCATAATTTTTGTGCTAGAGTCTCATGAAAGGGATTCAACACCATGGAATTAGATGATAGGTATTCCTGGATTCAGAGGAAATTGTTGCTGTGAGACTCTACACATTACACAGAGAACTTAATACACAACTACTAAAATAAAATTTCTACCATAATGAGCTTGGCAGAAGTGAAGATACACTAAAGAGACACTTGTATCTCACAATCTGACTATTGACATGATGGACTCTTAAAAACTGGTAATTTCACCCGAAATCTTATGCTAAGAGAAAGAAAAGGTGCCAGCCAAAAGGAGGACCTAAGACTGAAGCCAGATAGTAAAGGGGCAGTGGTGGCGAGGACCACATCTTGACCAGGATTCTCCAATGGGACCTGCCTAGGTCCCTACGCCCAGGAGTAGATAGCCAAAAAAGAAAATGAATTCAATGGTATTTTTAGAGGTTCTGTGTCTCACAATACTTTGCCTGGGCATTATTTTTTTACTTCATGAATACTTGACTTATTATATATTGTCATTTTCAATATTGTTTTAGGGCTTTCTGCATGGGGGAATGTGTGTCTCAGCATTTGTGAATGTGGTGTTCTTTTTCTTTGGTTCCTTTTTTCTATTTGATATGTCATATCCTGGTTTATTTTTATTTTATCTTATTTTCATTATTATTATCATTTCTTAGATGTTTGTTGTATTCTAAGGAAAGAGAGAAAGAAAGGGTACGGATTTGTGTGTGGAAGTGAGAGGGTCTGGAAGAGTTAGGTGAGGGAAAACCTTAATCAGAATATACTACCTGAAAAAAAAAACTATTTTCAATTCAAAACATAAGTATGTTGAAGAATGTTTTTAAATGAGAAAGAATTTTTAAAATATGACTCAACTGCCTGCCTTAAATATCATCTAAATTATTTATCATATAAATTATGTCTGATAGTTACATACTTATGAATAAGGTAAAAATGAAAGATCTTTTTTCATCTTGGGGCACATACAATCCAATGAGAAATAAGTCGGCAAAATACTAATATCTCTGAAGTTAGATAGACCATAAATTGGGGTTTCATCTATTTTCTTTTCTCTCTGTTATTTCTGCACTTAATATCACTCATTTGGTTCTGCTCTCTCCACCTCTAACTAGCTCTGTCATGTCCTTTATTATGTATTAGAGCTGAATGCTCAATGTAGATTTTAAAAATGTATTCCTTCCCTCCTAGATTTACCTTTTAAAATATCTTTCTTATTTTATCAAAACATTGATTGCAACCACAACATGGGACTCAGCACTATAATATTATTGCTTGTCTATTTATTATATTTCTTCATATGCTTTTGTCATCCAAAACCATATTAAATCATGTATTTGTTTTCAAATTGGGTACACTCAGTATTCAAATTGAATAAAGTCTGCTCTTATCACTTAGCTTTGCAGTTAGTTCCTTAAAAACTCCAATAATTTTTTTTGGGGGGGGGAATCCCACTTATATGTACCATTCCAATAATGAATGGCAATATTAAATTTCTCTCCTTAATATGGACCCTTCTAGAGGCTGCTCCATTTACTTTATACTTGATATGTTCTTTGAAAATTAAGGACATTATAGATACAGATTTCAGTATGTATATTTTAAGACTTAAAGTGCATTGCATATCACATTAAATTCTAAAATGATTGTTTTTAAATTGCCTAAAATGCTTAGAGTTTAAAATGGCAATTTCTGCAATGACACTATATACAAAAGAGACATGTGAATAACCCTAAGGTTACTCAAACAAATAAAAGGGAATAATGCCTTTGAGAGCTATGTGACTCATTCTATCATTTATATTCTAAGTACATAAGGACCTTTTCCACTTCTATACTGAAGTTATTACTAAGATTTATATATTCTTTGTACTGTAATATTATATACACTAAAATATGTTTGTAAAAACAAATAGGGAATGAATTAAATCTTATGTGCTATAGTGTATTTAGATAAATTACAGTGTTCTTATATTATAGCTTAATACTGACATTCAACAAAATAATAATGTTCTGTATGTTGACATTAGAAATTACAAACTACATTTTAAGTTGGAAAACCACAGAGGCGATTACTGAGTATGACATAATGGTATGTGTGAAAGATATATATGTATAACATACACCTTGAGTTATACATTATTATTTCTCGAAACTGAACTAGAAATGGAATCTAACATGTAAACATTTAGACTTCAGGAATTTTTCCCAAGCCTGATCACATAGTACAGTCTCTAAAGCGACACTTATAAAATGCGCAGTCTTAGGTCTCTACCTGCAAGGATCCTGCTTTAATTGATTTGAGTGGTGCCTGGGGATTTTCCTATGTAACCAAGATCACTAATTACCATCTTAGCAGAATTTAACTCAAGAACAGTATCACATTTACAGTACACAACAGTGACTATCCCTGGCATTGTTTAGGCTGACTTGACTGTAGACTAAAGGTCACAGATTTCCTTGTGTATTTTCACTGTCATATTGAAAAGATAAAAAGTTCTAAACTGAAGCCAATGTTAGAGCAAAAATTACCTCTGGTCAAGAAAATGAAATCTCAGGCTTAGGAAGAGACCTAATATTCTAGTAGGGTGGTGGGTTCAATCATCTGGCCCAGAGACCACCCCAGGAAAGGTGGCCACAGCTTAAGCCGTGCTACAAAGATACACAGAATAACCACTTCTTTAATGAGACACCACACATTTCCTTGCCAGAATTGCAACACTTGGTTGACTAGCTTACTGTGCCAAAGGATTGCTACTGCACCAAAATCTTGTAGCTTGTAAATTGGCCTGCTTTGAAAACAGTATAATCTTTTTTATCGTTTTATCTCTTTTCAAACTATGCTTTCCTTATACACTTTGGGCTTCCTTATGCTTTTTCTAAAGCCTCCTTTCCCACCACGTGACTGCCTTTCCACTGTGTCTGACCTCTGTGACACCTTAAATTGCATGCCTTTTCTTCTCCCTTCCATTCTCTTCCTCTGGGTAGCTGCTGAAAATTTCAGTTTTTCTGCCCTAGGGTTTTTTTTTTCCTTTTTTAAACACTAATAAAGTAGTTTCTGGGCTTGTGTTTGAGTCCATTTATAAAAGCTTTTACTAAAGAGACGAAGAACCCCAATAGGGGACCTTGATTTCCCCTGCATCATTTGCAGACCACAAAGGGCCCCACAATTCTAGTAACACCAAGGATGGAGGAATGTATTCCCAGGGATTTTAGACATGGAACATGTAAGAAACATTAAATATTAGTCTTTTTGATAAGTCCATAAAACTTTCTTTTATGACAATGAATTCAAATCTTTTTCTCTCTCCCCACTTTATGAAACTTCTGTGCAAATATTTTTATCTCTTTCACATTGTAAAATCTTTATTAAAATGTTTTAAACTGTCCCTAACCTGGTAAGTATTGTATTCATACAAAGGTTCTGCTCGAGTCTTAGAACTTAAATGACTTAAGTGACCAACAATTTCTTGGTTTCCTTCATTTCTTTTGTTCAGATTTTTTGTTTGCTTTGTTGGTTTTCATTTTGTTTTTTCCCCAATATAATATTTCTTTTTGATTATATGGAAATTTGACATAATGCATCCTTATCATACTCATTTCCCAAACCTGGTCCACACCTGTCCTGGTGACCTCTCCCACAACAATAAAAAGAGGAAGAAAAGAAATATATACCAAGTCCATTTTGTGTTGCCCGTATACTCACTGGAGTATGGTCAAACACACAGTGGCTAAGCCCTTAAAGAAAACCAAGTCTTTCCTTACTCTCTGCCCCACCAGAAGCCATAAACTGTGAAGAATTAGACTTGAGCATCTCATAACAATCTTTAAGAGTTTTCATCTACTGCTTTCTGTCTAAACCTTTCCTTTTGTGGGGGGTGACTAACAAATCTTGAAAGACACAGTTACTACCTGCACTGGAATAAAAACCAAGTGTATTTCCTGCCATGGTGTGTTTCTTCTAATTTTGTGACTAGTATGCCCTCTCAATCAAAAACTTTGCCTTGTTGGGACACTATAATTGGAGTGGTGATCTTTTCCTTTGCTGTCCAAATTATTTCTAAGAGAACATATGAATGGCATGCTACCCTGAGCATTGCAAGTTTTGGCTGCAATTCAAATTCTACCTTCTACCTATATGGCCATAGACAAGTTATATTGCCTTGGTTTTAACTTCTTCATATGTAAAATTGAAGATAAAATACTTACATCATAGAAATAGTGAGTGTTAAAGCAAGGTAAGAAAGTAACTAACTGGTCACAATACCTAAGATCCATCAAGCACTCAGCAACTGGAAGATAGTATGGAATTCTAGCCATATCTTTAAAGGTGCTAGATGAATAAGAGACAAAGATAAGACTTGCCTTTCAGAATTTCTATGTGATATATTTATAAAAATATGAGACATCTAGAGAAAATTGGTTAAGTTCTGAGTGTGCAGCTCAACAGGAGTAACAAATGTTATCAACCTCATAAATAACATCATATGAGGCAATGAGTTATTATTGTAACTTTATCTTCAAGTTATACCTCTTAGGTGTTTTCCTTGAACCACTGTATGTTTAGAAATACTTTTTATCCAGAGAAAGATTATTAGAAGTCTTATGATGGAGATGGTTATAAATTATTATTGTTTGAATAGGACCAGGAATCTTTGGGATAGTCAAATGGAATCTGCAGCGTGTTTTAAACAGAATAAAGCAGAAGGACATATTTTCTCTCAGTTAAAAGTCATTGACTTCTGAATAAACGAATGAAAAACCACTTGAATGATGTAGTGAGTAAGTAACAAATATCTAACTGTTCATAAAATGGAGGCAGAAGCAAAAGAAAGTAAGATAAGAGGCAGACAGAGCCTTAAATAAATAGGCAGTTTGGTTGACAGCTTAGATTATATACAAGGCTAAGACAGAGATAGCTTGTCTGAAACTAAATCAAAATAGAGTTGAAATTAGAAAGAAAGGCATGTTCCATATATATATATATATGGAAAATATATATATTT
This sequence comes from Microtus oregoni, assembly GCF_018167655.1. NCBI lineage: Eukaryota > Metazoa > Chordata > Mammalia > Rodentia > Cricetidae > Microtus > Microtus oregoni. Next base: position 274,106 of record NW_024544163.1, on the reverse strand, counting down.
TATGTCAGATCTTGATTAATATTTTTAATCAATATATATATATATCAAGATAAAAGGATCAGAATTGACTCTTAGTAGAATCAGAATAGTTTTAATGAAGAGGTGAGATGATTTAATTGACCTTTCTGAAAGGTTGTTTCAAATGCTGTTAATAGAGCAGATAGAAGAGGACAAGAACATAAGAGGGAGATCAGCTAGGATGCTATTTCAGGACACTTTGAAGGAAAGAGTAGTGGCATATAGAATTGCAAAGGTTGAATGGGAACACATTAATTTGTAGGTTAAGCCAAATCAATCATACAAGCAAAATGGAGTCTACATAAATATTACAATCATGAATAATTTATTAGAATGCTAATAAATATAGGACAGAGGTATGGTTTTATTGTATACATTTAAATAGAACTAAGGCCCAAATTTTCTAGAAAAATGTAAAAATGTCTTGCTCCGTTCATTTTTTGAAAATGATTATGTCCTTTGACCTTCAGAATAGCAAAATTCTAATGCAGCAAATTCATGAGCAAACGTCCTGTTCAATATTAGTTGACCTTTTGACGAAATTTGACCTAGCTTTACCATAAGGAGATTAATTACTATGATATCCATTTCATTGTTGTGAAACATCTTAAGCCAATGCTTATTTGCGAAGCCACTTGACAATATTTTGAGTCTTTAACTTCAAAAACATGTTGGTATTCACATGACTGATTTGTCAGTGCAAGGCTGCATATGAAATTTGTTGTTTGATTATATGAATTATTTTCAGCTTACGTTTTTATGTCAGATCTTGATTAATATTTTTTTTTTTTAGTTTTTTGTTTCTCAAACTGGGCTTCTCCATATAAAGCTCCTAGTTGTCCTGGAACTCGCTCTCTAGACCAGGCTGACTTAGAAATGCAGTTTCCTCACCAGTGCTGGGATTAATGGCATGCACCAATGCCACATTGATAATAAGCCTTTCTTTTCTTTTTTTCTTTCCTTTTTAACTTTCATTCTTCTCTCATTCATTACCTGCTGACCGCACTTTCCTCTCCCTCCAGTTATCTGAGTGCCTTCCCCATTTCCCCTTCTCTCCCAGATCACCTCCTTCTACGTCTTTCTTTAAAGAAAAAAAAAACCGGCATCTCAGGGATTTTCACTGAATATGGCCTAACAAGATATAATAAGAGTGGGCACAAACATACATCTTAAGGTTAGACATGCCATCCCAGTAGGAGGAGGAAAAGTGTCCCAAGTGGCAAGCAAAAGAGTCAGAAAATACCCCGCCCCTTCTCTCACACACACACACCCACACACCCACACACCCACACCCACACACACACACACACACACACACACACACACACACACACACACTCGCATTGTTGGGAGTTCACAAGAATAGCAAGCTATACAACCATAAGTTATATGCAGAGGACTTGAAGTGGAGAAGGGATTGTAGGAGTCAAAGGCTGGAGGATACTACCAGGAGAACACAGGACACAGAATCAACTAAGCAGGGCTCATAGGGGCTCACAGAGACTGAAGAGACAGACTCGAACCCTGTATGGGCTAATAAGCCTTTCAATATCAAGTTTTCTCAATCAGTCTCATCCCCTTCAATTCTCATTTTAAGTTGTGCCAATTTGTCATGTACGTTCAGTTCTAGGAGAAAAATAAAGGTATTTATCTGTATGAATTTCTAGTGGGGGAGAAAGAGTGTTTTAAGTTCCTTCTTCCTTCAAAACAATTTTTCTGACAGAAGGCTTTTAATTTTAACTACGCTCAGTGTTGACAATTCAAACACTAATACCTGAGCACAAAGGAATTTTAGAATGTGTAACAATACCTCTAAGGAAATGTTTAGTATAGTTAAGAAAGTTTTCCAACATTGAAGAAGAATCCAATTACAAAAAATTAACATAATATTTAAATGACAAAACACTTGTGAATGAATGCTTATTAATGTGGAACCTTCAGAGATGTGAAATTTTCAATTGCATGCACATTCATTTGAATGTGCTTATTGAATTTAGCTAAATAAGCCTATTTCATAAAACAGCCAAACAAAAGAAATAACCAACTCTTTATTTTTTCCTTTCGATTGTAAATACCATTAGTCATGAACTCAGAGACACATTCTCTGAGAAATTTATAGCTCATCTATTAGTAATGTTATATAATAGTCTACTCCGAAACCTTCATGGCTTGCCTTACTCCACAGTACCCTATTTAATAGAGTGTTTTTTTTCTTTTGCTGTCTTTATTTTGAGAAAGGGTAATGCTACATAACCCAGGCTTTCTTTGAATTTTTGATCCCCCTGCATCAGTTTCCCAAATGCTCTAATTACAGGCATGTCACCACAATGCTTGACTCTTCTATAGAATTTCACTTCTACCTGCTATTAGCTATCAGAATGGAAGAAAATAGCCCTATAGGTACAAACTATCCATGACCTTTCAAAAGCCCAACCATGCCAATGATTTTAAAAGTATATTTGAAACAATAATAAAGCTTTATGTGAAGTTATAATATTTAAACACTTGGTTCTACTAAGTGGCATTAATTTTATCATCAAGCACTAAGAGCTGTACATTTTCATTCCCATGAGAAATATGAATCATCATAGAGCTTATGAAGACTCTTTAATTCACTCCTTCTTTAAAAAATAAAATATTTGTAATTTTAATAAATAACTGAAACAAACCTTTTAAACTAATTTTTTGTACAAAATACTTTAGCTTGACGGTAATAAAATTTCACACTGGAAACATGAATATATAGATAGAAATATTAAACATCTTAGGCAAAAATAACTATCTGAGCAAAAACCATCTTCTAGCCTTTAATATAAGATCCTCTATCTTTATGTTGTTAGATTTAAAACTACCTAAAGTTATTCTCTCTACTACGTGAGTTGCTAGATCTAAGCAGTCAGTCTCCAGCTATAACCAACATCACATCAATGGAGCAACAGTTCCAATGAGACCAACGTTTGTTGTCAATCAGCAAGATTATACTTATCAATTAATGATGCCCCAGGAATCCATTCTAAATTTACTTGGACATCTGACTGTCTGAAAGAGCAAGGATTGGTATTCAGGCATCTGGACTAGACTGCCCTTGGGGGCCTGACAGGCTATGCATGTCCTCAGCTGCAGCTACAAGAGCACTTCTTGTGCACTTTTGCTATGTTCTCTTTTAAAAGGTGCGCCTTGCCTATCCCCCCTTTCTCTTCTGTCACTCTTGTGCCCAGGGATCCGTCTCTGTGCCCCTCTCTGCACTCCCTCTGTCACCTTTTCTGCCTTTTTTCTCTTTTCCAATAAACCTTCCATGTGAGCTCTATTATATGGTGTGAGTTCTTCCAGTCATTTTTATATACACACCATTGGTGCTTTGGGACTGGGTAGGCTCTCCTGGAGTCCTGAGGTACACCGGGACCCTAGAACCTGGTCCACATACGACAGCCTCACTGCTCCAATTAACAGAGCACTGGGACCCTCCATCCAACATCAACATGATTGGTGAGCCCCCTTCTTCTTCACCTCTGACTATTTCCCATGAGTGATCCATTTCTCTTCTCTCAGGCATGGTTTCCTACCTTTTGGCCTTGTCATTTCCTGGTACCAGGCAAACATGGCTCTCTCAGGCTCAGAGCTCTCTTTGCGTGATGATGCATGGGACAACCTGTGACTACTTATTCTGATACTCTGAATTCTTGGGATGCTAAGAATTGCAGACATTTGGATCTTATTTCTCTACCTCACTCATGGGAAGTGCATCTACTTTTTCAGTCAGACCAATCCAAATGGCTGCTTTCCTGCACTCTATAACCCAATATTTTATGGAATCTTTGCAACATTCTGCCAGAGATCTGATAAATGGAAAGAGGTATCACCCTTTCATTCTTCTGCATTCCCTCTCCCTCAGTAGACCTGATGCATGCAGCATGTTTGCTCAGTGGCAGGGTCCACCAAACATTTTATGCTGGGACCCTAATCACCTGCTCTACCCAACAGAACTGCTCTCTTCCACCTGCAACAATTCTGCTTTCTCATTTACTGCCAGCTTTGTCTTCCATTCAATACTGGCAATTGGGTCTCTGGTAGGGTTACATGCATCTGACCATTCCCCTGGATGTGAGGTTTCATTTCTTGAAGACAGTCTTCTCTTTGCCTTCTGGCTTTTCTCAAAGTCCCGGCTCCAGGCAACTATGTCTCTGTCTGACTCAGAGCCATTGGCCCCTATTCCTGTGTGATAATGCATGGGACAGACTGTGCCTACTTAGTGTGATCCTCTCTGAATTCCGGGGACCCGATGAATTACAGCCCCTGGGTCTTCTCTATGACACTCATGGGAACTTTGTTAGTGTCTGTAGCACTTTACTCCCTTTTGGAATGCCTTTTAGAGACCAACTGACCACTCCTTTCAAATCAAATTTGGCTTCAGTATTCCCTGGATCAGGCAATCGGGAAACTGAGAAAGAGTTCTCCACTTTCTTTTTTCTTCTATCTGTTCTCCCTTTATAATTGTCCTGTTTGTTTGCTGCAATATGCGAGACTGAGGAAGTCAACTTCCTCTTGCTCGGCACACACTGGTTCTCACTTTCTTTTACTCAATTTCTGTTTCCATTTCGACCTGGTGATCTTTCCCATCACATTTCCTTGCCTTCCTCAGGAGACAGTCATACTAGTTTAGTGCAATTTTTTTTTTCTGTTTCACTTTTTACTATTGACTGCCATCAGAAATTAACCACCTGTGTCTCCTGGTATGTCGACTAGAAAGAGGGCGTTAACGTGATGCAATGGGGATGAAAAAGGAACAGGTACTGTCAGTTCTAGTGTGTTCCAGGTAATTGATTTGAGTTCACCTCCAACAGCATCCTTCCAGTTCCAAGAGGCACCGAACGGTCCCTTAAAGCATGGACAGTGAAGTGCAGCAGCCAGCTACCCAAGGATGTGGACAGTACCCCAGCTTTCTCAGGTTCCCAAAAGATGATAGACATTTCCCAAGTCAGCCAGAAACAGTCTTGAGATCACGGCTTCCTCATCCTTGCCTCATGTGCTACTCCTTTCTAATTCCTTGTCTTTTATGATAAACAAAAGGGAGGAATGTTAGAATTCAGGCATCTGTGCTGGCCTTCCCTTGGGGTCCTGACAGAATATGTCCCAGCTGCAGCCACTAAGAGTACCTATTTTACACATACACTACGTTCCCTTTTAAAAGGTGGGCCTTGGCCACCTCCCATCGAATTTTTTCTTTCTCCCCCCTCTTTCTCTCTTTCTTTTTCTCCTCTGCTGTTCTTATCTCCGGAGATTGGTTTCTGAACCCCCTCTCTGCCCTCTTCTCTCTCTTTTTCATATAAAATTCTCATGAGTGCCTTGTTGTATGGTGTGACTCCTTCCTGCCGTTTTTAAATAAATGATAACAATAAGATCTTAAATACCACAAGAGTTCCAATGATAGTTGATATTTGAAAAATTACAAGTCATATCAATTCTGTGTATCTATGGTAGCTCGTTAGATTCAGTCTGAATATGTAACATGTATTGTCATCGTCTGTGAATTGCTTTCAAATTGTTGCTATTTGTTACATAAGCAGTTGAAACATTTTTGGGCTATAGACATAACAACTCATTGGCTTAAAGGATTAATTGCAACTGACATTCTAATCTATTTATTTATTCTTGAAACAGCATTTCTCTGTGTAGATCTTGCTGTCCTGGAACTCATATAAAGACCAGACTGACCTCTCAAGGTCCCAGAGATCTGCCTTCCTCTGTCTCCCTAGTGCTGAGAATAAATACGGGTACCACCACAGCCCACTCACAGCTAACATTCCTATTTCCGGAATCTATTAGTTAATTTAGGGGAGCTATGGTCCCCTAAACTTTAAAAGGCTTATAGACTCACTGAACTACTTGTTCTTTTCTAAACAGTATCGTGACCTTTTCAAGCAGAACCGTGTAATATTGCTTAAGGAGTAGCCTGAATATAACTCTGATGCTAAAATTTACTTCAATGTATCTACATATAATTTATCTGCCACAAAGACTAGCTTGGTACCATAAGAATTTCTAGCAAGAAAAGCTACACCATATTCAACGAATACAAGTAACTCAATGTACTTTGAATGAAATATATATTAGGCAAGTTACAATGTCATAGTCATTCCATGAGGGAATTTATAATCTAGTTATTATTTCGGTGGGAATAATGCAAAGATCTCACTAGATAAATACTGGATCTGCCTAGTTTCTTAAGGAAAACACAGTTACATTCTTCCTGTGTCTTTCATACCATTTATCTCTTTGCTTATTTATTTATGAGACATGGCCTCATGTTGTCAAGGCTGATCTTCAACAACTAATTTTGCTGATTCCGTATTGCAAATTCGTTCCACCATACCTGGCAGCACATTACTTTCTTGATGTAGTAATAGAAAGTCAGACTTTTGTAGGACAAAAGATAGTTTGTCCAAAGTGTAAACATGGATTTATTATCTTACTCATTTGCTACACTGTCACTGTGAAACATATCTAACTGACAAAAGTTCTGTAGAAATACGACAACAAAATATATTCTAAGTATGTAATGCAAAGGCAATAAACACCTCTAAGCAATTAAATTTATTCTTTCTTTCTTTATTTTTTGTTGAAAAAATTTCTGCCTCCTCCCCACCTCCCATTTCCCTCCCCCTCCTCCCACTCTTCTCCCCTTCCCCTCAGTCCTCTCCCCCTCCCCCCACTCCATTACCCCTCCCTCTTGAATCTGAAGGGCAGTCCGGATTCCCTGCCCTGTGGGAAGTCCAACGTCCTCCCCCCTCAATCCAGGTCCAGAAAGATGAGCATCCAAACAGGTTAGGCTCCCACAAAGCCAGTTCATGCAGCAGGATCGAAACCCAGTGCCATTGTCCTTGGCTTCTCATTAGCCCTAATTGTCCACCATGTTCAGAGAGTCCGGTTTTATCCCATGCTTATTCAGTCCTCTATAGAGAATCTTGGTTAAATATATAAATTTCAAATAAAAAATTGAAAATAGACAATTTCTTAGTCAGTGTTCTGTTGTTACAAAGAGAAGACACCATGACCATGGCAACACTTTAAAAGGCTTATAGACTCAGTGAATTATTCCATTATCATCATTATGGGAAGCATGGTATCACTCACTCAAGCATGGTGCTGGAGAATAGCTAAGTTTTACATCTCTATCAGCAGGGATCAGGAAAAGAGAGACATTGGGCTTAACTTGAGCATTTGAAACGTTAATGCCCACTCCCAGTTACATACTTCCTCCAACAGGCCACACCTTTTTGAACACGGCCACACCTCCTAATAGTAGCAGAGGGTTGAAGGGGAGGGGAGATGAAGGGAAGGGAACAGAGAGAAAAATGGATAGCTCAATAAAATCAATTAAAAAATAGCCGAATTCCCTGGTGAAAAAGCTTTCAAACAAATGAGACTTTGTGGGCCATACATAATAAAAACCACCACAAAAAGTAAAGAAAAATGTTGAATTGGAAATTTATGCAAAATTTTCTCTGCCTTTTGTGTTGTTTACCAAGCAGTGCATAACATTTTGTTGGCCTTCTGCAATTCTTTTGCAAACCTTTCTTCTTCACTACTGTAAGCCCTACCACCACCTCATTTCTTCCTCTTTGAATTTTGTGTAACCTGTATTTTGGGACTGTTAATTTTACAGACACAAAAATACATAGATATAAGTGCTCAAATTATACACTCATTTAGCCAAGATAAAACCAAAGTTAAACAATATCAAGGCAAGTGTCATTCTGTTTAAGGGAGCTTTATCAGACAGCTGTAAGTTAGTTTCTAGACTAACTCAAAAATATACTTCACCTCCTCAATGGTTGCTTAAATGAAAATGTTCATGTAGGACTAGAACAACATATTTAGCATATCTTAATCTTGATGATTTACTATTATGATTATAACATGAAAATCAGTCTATAGATATACTAGTTTGGGATACAGATAAAACTACCTTTGGTAGAGTTTGTTTCTTTGTCTGATAGTGTCTCTTACAAAACTCAGGCAGGCCTTGAGCTCACCATGTAATCTAGATGGCTATCAAATTTTGGCTTCACCAGTTTCAGTCCTGTGATTGCTGAGATTACAGGTGTCCACTACCATACCTTGTTCATGTTATAAAAACCCTGAATAATGATTCGTAGAATTAAATATTGAGGTCATTTGATGCTTGATTCCCCTCTGTATGCTAAGAATATGTTTGATTACCATTGGTTATTAAAGACGTTGTTTCAGTTTATAGTAAGGCAGCATATAGCCAGGCATAAGAGATGGCTTAGCAGAGTAAAACCAGGCAGAAAATCCAGACAAAGATATAGAAAGAGAGGAGGCAGAGTCAAACAAATGCCCAATCTTTACCAGTAAGTCACAGCCTGGTGGTGATACACAGAATAATAGAAATGGTTTATTTAAAGATATAAGAGTTAGCCAGATATATGCCTAAGCTATTGGCCAAGTTGTGTTATAATTCATATAGTTTCTGTGTGATTATTCGGGTCTGGACAGCCAGGAAAGAAAGAGCAGTTTCCACTTACAAATGTTGCCCTATCAACTTGGGCTAACTAGCTAGCATGGCCCGTCACCCACTTCGGGTCCGGGTTCTTGTCCATCTGCTCAGGATTAGGATGAAAATAGCTGAGAGCCCACCACCCTCAGCACTCTCTGCTTAAGCAACTTGCCGGATCAGGTCTGCTAGGCATGTACAAGCAGGAGAGCATGGAGGATTCCTGCCACCATACACAGAGATATTTTCATGCCTTGCAGCATGCTGCATGGCAGATTTACCTTTTCTTCAGACAAAAAGGGTTTATGCTGTGCTTCCCAGAATTGAGGTGATGAGCACAGCTTCCACCCAGCAGTCCCAGAGCTGGGGGTAAACTTACCTCTGTCATATTGAAAGGCCAAGAGAGGTGGAGTCAACATTCAGGGCTGCTTCAACCATGCTGCTTACCATTTTAAAATGTTCCTTGTCAGAAAGGATTTCAGATATACAATAGGACAAATTCAGATATAAAAGACATCTAAATGAGACACAGTGTGTTTAAAAAAAAGTATCATGGCTTGGGAGAGAGGAGAAAAAGTGTATAGATAGTTATAAAAAGAAATAGTTTAAAAAATAAAAGTCTTTAAAGAAATAGTAAAAGTTATATAAAAGAGTACAGACAGTCATAGATTAAAGGTGTAAAGAAAAATTAGTCATTCAAAGATGGATGATATACAGAAAAGTCTAGATTATGTATATTATTGTGTTTCGTTTGAATTTTTTGACTGCAAAGAGACATTTGATTCTCGGGACTGCTATGTTAAACCAACATAAAGGTATCTTGACTTTACAATTTGGTTCTAAGTAAATGTTGCATAGGAAAGAGATTTTGCTTTTGTTCCCACAGAGGATGAGAACCTGTGGATTGCTTCCTGGCTAATGTGGTTTGATGGAACAAGATCCCACAAAGGGTCTCCATGAACCATAAAATACTTTGCCCACAAGCAGAAACAGTTTGGAAAAAACTTTGCCCATGTTCCCAAATTATTTATGAAAAAATATATTATTTTTTCATTTAAAGGGGCTTGATTATAAGTGATTTATGATCATAGTAAATATATAAAATATACAATAAGGGGGATATGATATAAAGATGAATACTTTGCATTGGTATGGATCTTGGTCTGTTAATACATAATTAAGGCTGATTTTGTTATACTGTGTATATGTATTTCTACTCTTGTTTAAGGTATTATGTGTATTAATAGATGATCATATATAAAAGTCAAACTGTAGTCATGTTAGTTAGGTTTTCTAGATGTACAGAGATATATTTCAGGTGGATAGGAATTCTTCAGCCCTTTCAAAGAACCACAGAATATGGCATTTAAAATATTTTAAGGACTTAAACTTTTCTCAACAGTGAGTCATTTCTACATCTGGCAGCATCAATTACTTCAGAGAAGTTGATGAGTATTTAAGGAACTTGTTATGGAATTTGCCTTCATTGTTACAAGGCTAGCCATTTGGGCAAGAACCTACTCTTGTCTGGATTGCTTGATGGTATGCTGTATGAACTGGATATGCAGAACCCACATAAATGTGACTGCTAAATTTTCTAAAATATGGGATGGTTTTTCAGGGTTCCTACTTAATGAAAGTGTCTGCTAGACATTCTGAATGACACAGAAGAAAGCAACTGATGAACTTTGTCCTTACAAGAAAGAACACATCTTCAAGTATCCTGCTTCATGGAAAAGTATGCTGGATACTATGGGCCTGTAGGTTGAAGATGGATGCCCTAACATTACAGAAGAACTTTGGGTGACTGTCCAAGCAACAAGATGTCTCTGTCAATTCTAGAGTTTTAGAAGTTGCTTACAATACACTTCTTGTTTACTTAGGTAATATTATATCCTTGTGGGGTCTTTGGAGGATTGAAGACAGATAGTTATAGTTTTCCATAGTTAATGATAAAAGAACAATTAAATATAAAACTTTAGACTCACAAAGATAGGATAGATTATAGAGTATTTTTTTAATTTGTTATATGTAAACAGGCTAAATATTGTAACTATAATTCTTGCTTGATAACTGTTTGTGTATGTGATTTTTCTATGTTAAAGTTAAAACTTTCCTTTTATTTAAACAGAAAAGGGGAGATGATGGGGGATTCCCCTCTGTATGCTGTGATTATGTTTTATTACCACTGGTTAATAAAGAAGCTATTTTGGGCATGTTTTAGCAGAGTAAAATCAAGCAGAAAATCTGAACAGAGATGTAGAAAGAGAGTGAGCAGAGTCAAAGAGACACCATGCAGCTGCTGAAGGAGAGAGACGCTGGATTCTTACCATTAAGCCACAGCCTTGTGTGATACATAGATTAGTAGACATGAGTAAATTCAAGATGTAAGAGCTAGCTAGAAATGTTCCTGAGTCATTGGACGAACAGTGTTATAATTAATATAGTGATTGTGTGATTATTCGGGTCTGAGCGGCCGGGAAACAAGCAAGCAGCCTCTGCCTACCATCATTGTCGTTATGTTCACATTTTTTCCTATCCAAAGGACTTTTTTTTTCCTTTTTTTTTAATTTATTTATTTAACATTTCCACATCCTCCCATCCTCCCTTTCCCTCCCCCATTGCTCTCCAGTCCTAAGAGAAGTCAGGATGCCCTGCCTTGTGGGAAGTCCAAGCCCCCCCCCCTCTATCCAGGTCTAGGAAGGTGAGCATCCAAACAGACTAGGCTCCCAAAAAGCCAGTACATGCAGTAGGATCAAAATTCAGTGTCATTACCATCGGCTTCTCAGTTCGCCCTCACTGTTAGCCCCATTCAGAGAGTCCGGTTTGATCATATGCTTGTTCAGACCCAGTCCAGCTTGCCTTGGTGAGTTCCATTTTTGGTGGGACTGCAAACTTGTGCAACCACTTTGGGAATCAGTGTGGCAGTTTCTCAGGAAACTGCGACTCAACCTACCTCAGGATCCAGCAACTCCACAAGAGCATTTGTTCAACTATGTTCATAGCAGCACTATTTCTAATAGGCAGAACCTGGAAACAACCTAGGTGCCTCTCAATAGAAGAATGAATACAGCAGGCGTGGCATATATATATACTTTAGAGTTCTATTCAGCGGTAAAAAAAAAATGACATCTTGAATTTTGCATGCAAATGGATGGAAATTGAAAACACTATCCTGAGAGAGCTAACCCAGACCTAAAAAAGAGGAATGTGGTATGTATTCACTCATAAGCAGATTCTATCCATAAATAAAGGACATTGAGCCTATAGTTGGTGATCCTAAATAAGAAGGTGAACCCAAAGAAAAACATATAGTTATCCTCCTGGATACTGGAAGTTGACAAGATCACTGGGCAAAAGTTGGGAGCAGGGGGGTTGGGGTGGATTGGGAGGTAGGGGAGATGGGGAAAGAGAAGGAAGAAGGGGAGGATTGGGGGGATCTTGGGGGAATGGGATAATTGAGATGGATGAAGGGTGGATTTGGGAGCAGGGAAGAAGTTATCCTAACCAAGGGAGCCATTTTAGGGTTGGCTAGAGTCTTAGCTCTAGAGGGGTTCCCAGGTGTCCAAGGGGATTTCCCCAACTAGGTCCCTGGGCAGCAGAGGAGAGGGTGCCTGAACTGGCCTTCTCCCATAGACACACTGATGAATATCTTGAATATCACCATAGATCCTTCATCTGGAGAGGGATGGAGATAGAGACAGAGACTCACATTGGAGCACTGGACTGAGCTCCCAAAGCCCAGATGAAGAGCAGAAGAAGGGAGAACATGAGGAAAGAAGTCAGGACCTCGAGTGGTAAATCCATCCACGGAGACGGTGGGACTGATCTAATGGGAGCTCACCAAAGGACTTTTAATGTTCTCATTAAACATCATAGTGGTTAACTTAAAGATATATTGTTATATGTATAGGAGACTAACATTTATTTGCACCCATACACTTAATGAATAAAGGGAAAATTTCCATATTATGCCTATATATTATCCAGTATCAATTTAGAGATTTTGTTCTAAAAGTTTTCTAATTTTTTTATTAAGTAGGTTTTCTCAAAGGTGTGATATGATTAAAGTCATTTATTGACAATGAATAGTCCTGATAGTAGTGACAAGAAATGAATGCCAGTAATGTTTCTAAGTAATGACATACTATGTATTTTAATGGAAACTTGGTAATTGATCTATAGATAATAGTGAAATAAGGTAAGTGAGGAGAAAAATATTTTAAAGTTTCTAAGACTAATTAATTTTCTAAGGGTAAAATTCCTCAATTATTCTAGTTCTACAACATTCCAATTCTTTATTTTCATATATAATAAGATTAAACATGTAAAATTTTATCTGTATATGTCAAATTAATAAATTAATAAATATCATAAAATAAATTTTGCATATGTTAAATCCACATCTTATTTAAAAATAAATGTAAAAATTAGAAATTTAAATCTGAGTTTTATATATAAAAGAAAGTTATCATTTTCCATTGGATAATGAATTATTTGAATTTGAAATTTGAATTAAAAAATTAACTATGAAAAAACATTCAAATTTATTTTTAATGATTAAAATTCCAATTAAAACCATAATTGGACATATAATGAATAGAATAACAGAAAGAGTCATTATCAAGTGCTGGTGAGAATTTGGGTAAACTGAATTTTGTGAAGTTAGTGAGAATTTAAGTTGGTATAACCAATTTGGAGATCGTTTGAAATCACTTTTTTAAATATATGAATATTCCTCTCAGTTACTGTCCAAGAAGAAACTGAATGTCACTTTATTTTTTAAAACAAGTAGAGGAAGACTTTAATTTCTTTCTTGATTTCTTCCTTGACCCAGGTGTGATTCAGTAGTTGACTGTTCAGTTTCCATGAGTTTGTCGGTTTTTTTGGGGGTAGTGTGGTTGATGCCTTCTAACTTTAATCCGTGGTGATCTGATAAGACACAGGTGGACACTGATATTTTTTTGTATCTGTGGAGGTTTCCTTTGCTTCCGAGTATGTGGTCAATTTTTGAGAAGGTTCCATGAGCTGCAGAGAAGAAGGTATATTCTTTCCTATTTGGGTAGAATGTTCTATAGATGTCTGTTAAGTCCATTTGCTTCATTACCTCCAATAATTCTTTTAATTCTCTATTAGATGATGGGTATTGATGTAATCAATAGACACATCTCACAGATACTCAGGAGTGAAGGAATCAAACTGCAAAGGTTATATGTGGACAATTTTATTAATGGCATTCTCAAAAAGAGATTACAGCCCAGGATGTGATAACAGTGGGTTTGCATTGAGTTCCTTGAGGTGACAGAACTTTCCTGCCTCCTGATCAGCATAAAGGCTACATGAATCTGTATGTGTTAAATCTTCAAATAAAAGCAGAACAGTTAAAAAAACAAAACAAAAACAAAAAACAAAAAAAACAAGTAGAGGTTAGAAAGGAAGGAAGAAAATGGAACAAAAAACAGCCTTACTTCATTTTATAAATGTGGATTTGGGGATATTCATTCAAAACCAGAAATGTCTGAATGGAACCAAAACAAACAAACAAAAAAATTGAGGCAGCTTCTGCCCATCGAAGTGATTGGGGAACAAAGGGCTAGTAAAAATGTGCCCTGTCTTCTTCCACTAAATATGCATTCCAGTTGTACAGTATTAGTCCAAGAGATAACATCGGCTGTAGTGAAAGTCAGGTACATGTACCTCACAATGGTCAACTTTCCAAAGTACAGAAAAAGGAGATACCAAGGGCACATATTTTAACAACTGACTCAACAATCTCATTCCCCAAAGTCCTCTACAAGAAGTAGTATCTGTACGAGGCAAACAAAGAACAAAAATGTATAAATTGTAGATTTATTCCTATAATAGAAAATAGCACTAAAAATTAATAAAATGTACCTAGCCAATGACAGTGATGAAGCTTGGCACTTTAATGCTGACTGTGGAAAAAAATCTGTCACAAAAGAATAGATACAATGTGATTCTAATTATAAGAAGTGAAAAATATTGTGAAAAAAGTTATTTAGTAATACATTCATGTGTGCCAAGATCAGGAAAAGCAAATTAAGGTTTGTGGCTATCCCTTGTGAAAATAATGAAATCATGGAAGGGTGTATAGTGGGTTCTAATCAATGGAAATTAGTAAACATAGTTGTTTATTATATAAAATAGAAAGATTAAAATATTTTTATCTGAGTGATATATATGTGTGTGTGTGTGTGTGTGTGTGTGTGTGTGTGTGTGTTCAAATGAATGACAAGTCAACTCAAAGGAAACAGGACATTTGTTTCACTAGAAAGCCTTGCTCTCTTAGTATTTAAGGGTTATTTTGTCCTGAAATTTAATAATCATAGGAGACAGAGGCTTCACCAGGGAGGAAATACAATTATTATTATAAAAAATAATTGTTCACATAGTTTAAAAGTGACCTCTGTTAACATTTTCCATGGCACTTCTACTGTACAAATCATTGACAGGCCCTGTGAAACTTTGTGGAATCGTTTTCTTTGCTGGGGGCTCTATTGCACTCACTATGCTTCTCCATAAATCAGAAAATCATTTGAAAATCATCCCTTTAAGAAGTCATTTTTGAGTACTTGCTACATACACAACATCAAGGTATGAATTTAGAATAAATGCATCTGATTTCATCACAGTTTAGATTATGGAAAATAGGCTATAGAGCTTTCAAATACTAAACAGCAAAATGAAGCTAAACCACATGTATCAGATGTGAAGAATTCAACAATGAGACAGAGCCCGTTTCATCTCCTTGTCAAACAAGATCATGGCATCAGATAATTGGGAAATTCAATTTGTGCTCTGTAGCTGACATGTCTGATCCCACCAGACACACTTTTGAATTTTTTATCTCTGTGATGGAAAGTCCCTGGGCATGTTGAAGGTCTGTTAGGTCAAGCGCCACTGCATGTCTTACTGTTTCTGCTTCAAGGGTTTGTTTTTTTTTTTTTTCAATTTCATGGAAACTTACTCATACTATACATGGCCAAAAATCTGATGTTATTGGTAACACTCCTATGTTCCTATGTAAGGTTTCTATGTTCCTGGCAACATAAGAAGCAAAGACAGATTTCCCCATAGTCCTGTCCTTCAGAGGTATATTTATGTTTATTTATAATATTCCCCTAAGGAGGTCCATAGCTTTGAGCTCAGCTTTCTACGCCAATATCCAGCTTAGTAACAAACTCATTATTTCCTTTCCCCCACTTCTTCTTTGTCTCTTTTCCTACTAGTGATTTTGGTGATCAGCTACCAAGTGAGCTAGGCACTCTCTAGTCTTGCCTCAGGAACAATTAAATTAAATAAATGAATAAATACATAAGTAATAAAATAATGACAAATTACAACAAAAATGAGTCTTTTTATTGAAAGAGGTGCATAGCCTATCATCAAATATCATTACCTTCTGGGAATGAAGATTTTTATCTATTATGCCTGTAGATCGGAAGCTGAGAAAGTAGGATTGCCCAGAATTCAATACCAGATTGGTCTACAATGAGTTTCAAACCATCCTGAACTACAGTATGAGACCATGTCTCATATGAAATAATAAATGTTATCACTGAAAAACAACTGAAGAGGGACTACCCTAGTGACTCAGTAACCACGAAAATCTCTTTCAGCTTGACTTTGTTAGTAATTTGGGGAAGACTAAGAACAGACTAGGACTATAGACTTTGACTTCAGTGATTAAAGCAGAACCATTGAAAATGAAGAAATGATGCTCCAAAGAATAAAACCATCAAATAATTAAGTAGTCTAAATGCTTTCTGGAAAAACAAAAGACACATTCAAAACAAATGGATGCTACACCAAGTAATCAGAATAAATTTTCAGATTGGAGCTACAGGAAAACATTTGACTTCTAATAGCCTTCTAATGACATTTATGTGCAAAAACAACTTAGAAGGTGTTGGTAAACACACTGAAGGGTTTTCTTGTTTACAATAGGCTTATGGCATATTACAGTTATGACTACTTTATATGAAAGCCAAGGCTCATAAAAATCTAAGTATGAATCTTAAAGTCAGATATCCCATAACCTTTACATAAATATACAAATTTAGAGAGTGGAATTCCAATACACACAATTCTAACTACCAGGCTGAACTTGAACAAACTTTACTGAAACATGTATAATGGATAAAACATTGGGAAAATCCAGATCACGACAAATGTAGGCAGGTTTACGCTGCCCAGTGCTAGAAAGTATTAGTAGTAAGGATAATAGACCATATAAATAATTCTCCAGTGTTCTATTATTAGAAATGTTGGGTGGGCACTAATTAAGACAGAGCCAGTCAGTGAACGTGACTGTTGAGTGGAAGAGTACATTCAGTATTTATATATAAACTGGATGTTCTGTTCACCTTTATATTTTTACATTTATAATCTTTATCACTGACCATGAAATTCTTTCACTGGTATGACATTCATGTCAAGATATGTTAAACAAACAATTGGCTAAATTTACAATGAAAGAAATATTTTATTTCTTTTCAATCAAAGACTGCTGGTACAATGTAAGCTTTGTTTTAATGTTTGTTTTTAATCTATGTATTGCCCTTTAAGTCTTAGGCATAAAAAGTAAATTTCATAAGGCCTATGACCAGAATTGGAAGAAATTTGTTTTGTGTGTGTTACATGCTTTTCAAACACTTTGCAACAACATTTATTGCATAACTCCTGCAAATTCACAAAAAGGAACTGCTTTCTGATTTCAAAAATCAAAGGAGTAAGAACATGTCCTGAACTTGATCTTCTTCAACTGATAGTAAGTGTTAAACTCTGAATTACAAATTTTCCTTCTCCCTTATTCTAACTTCCTTTTAGCCTTATGTTGTCAGCTCTAGGAAAAAGATGAAGATGAAAAGGAGCTGTATCTTCTGGCTGTATTCTACCCTTTATAACATATTTTCATGATATGTTATAGGATACTTCACTAGAGTTTACTTGTTGAATTTTCAAGTTTACATTCAGAAGGGCTGAATAAATTCTTTACATTTCAAAAAACTGCATTCAGGTTTTTGGGAGTGCTCTAGGCATCTCCCTCTGTCCTATTAGATTCTGGGAGACTCCATCCTGTGGCTTTATGTCACTCTAAGCCTCCCCTAGAATCTGTCAGATTCCACAAAAGCAGATGCTTCATATGGAACATGATATAATGACTCAATAAAGTCTCTCTCTTGATCTTTCTTATTTTCTTTCTTTCCCTCTTTTTCACCCTCTTCCCTTTCCACTCTCTCAAGCATGCAGGATTCATTTCCATACCACTCTGTAGTAGAAGCACAAGGTTTACAATGGAGGGCTCACTGTAATGGGGAACAAGATTGTAAATTAGCACATAGCACATTCACATAATGGTTCAACTTCACTTAAAAATGATTAGGGTTTTTTTTAACTTTGTTAATAAAATAAGCTATAGTATAACATACTAGTGAAGTAATGTATAGTTTTTCTGTTGATCACACACCACAAATACCATAATTTATATTCTAAGGGTCTATGTGGCTTTTGGGAATATACAGTGAGTGATTGGATGTACAAATGATAAATTGACTTTTGTAATTCAAGTTCTTATTGTGTCAAATATTTTCCCATGTATTCCAAGTATTTTTAAATATATACTTAAAGAGAATAAGGATTTTTTTTCCATCAGAACCTTAAGAACATACCACACTAGTGTTCTTGAAAACTCTTACCGAAGTTGGATGTATTTTCACCATGGGATATATGCAATATAATAATCAAGACCATGTTCATAATTGGATATAGTTGAAGTACATTTGAAAATACTATGTAATTTGACAGTCTATGGGATAGTTTAGTATAAAATGTTGTAAGAGTATCAAAGTAAAGAGTAATTCTACCTTAGAGACTTTATGAAATGTATCACATAGGATATCAAATTTTCTATGGGTTCCAAATGATGATCAAAAGTTTGGCAGATTGAAACACTGGGGAGGAACATTCAAAGTCTACGAAGAACACCTAAAAGTATAAGAAGGAGATGAGAACATGAATCAGTAGAAGAAAGAGAACGACTAAAAGCAGACATCCTTGTAGTTCAAGTTAAGGAAATTAAGCTTGAGACAAAGGGATAACAGAATGAGTTTTAAGCATGCAGGGTTCAATACAGAATTATAAAGTTTATCACAGGGCAAGAGAGATTGTTCCATGATTTAGAACATTTACAGTTCTTGTGGAGGACCCGGATTCAATTCCCAGAACCAATGTAGTGGCTCATAATCATTCATTTATCAAGTCCTAGGGGGATCTGATGCTCTCTTCTGGCATCCATAGAAAATAAATACTCATGTCGTCCATATGCACACATGCAGCAGGCAAAACACTCATACACATAAAATAATAGCTTGTTTTTAAAAAAGAAGTCAATGACATATAGCATTGTTTGAACAAAAGGATTGTATATGAGAAGGACTATATTACACGTGACACTATAAAAAAAATCAGGTTACCCATTATAGGACACACCTGAGAAAATGTTTTCACCATTTAAATATAAAATAAATAATTACTTATATGTTGATACTTTCTTTGCACTCCTGTCACACATACAGGAATACTAACCTACACATGTGCTAAGTTAAATTTTTACTTCTACTTTCTATTGTCAGTTCATTCAATGACATTATATCTGCTGACTACTGCTATTTCACTTTTACTTTGGAGACTACCTAATTTACAATCACCATTGTACAAGTTTTCTGTTCTAACCCTCTATATTAATATGTTTTATCACCATGAAACAGGTAACCAAAGTATTCACAAGTTTCAAATCATTAATCAACTATATTTTATATAGTTTTTCATTGTCCCATTTATTTGGAATTATCTAATCTTATTAAATACTCCTGTTTCTCGGAGGGCTTTAAAGAAAAAAACCTTAAAAACTGAATGTCTCATTTCATGGTTCAAAAGAGAATTAAAGTGTCTGTATAAAGGAAAGGCCAGAATCGTTAACTTCCAAACAGGACTGGTAACCAACTAAAATAAAATGAAATAGAGGAATGAACCAAACATTCTAAACCCATTAGGATGCAGAGAACAAGAGATCATGTGGTATCTAACCGAACTGATAAATTTACAACATGCTTCCTGCACCTGAGGATCAGGGATCATTGCAGAAGAGGTGGGTCAGCAGATATGGAAGCTGATTAAAGATAGGCTGATCATCCGGAAGCCTGTGACTGTCCATTCCCAGACTCGATGCCGGAAAAGCACTTTGGCTTGATGGAAGGGCAGGCATATGGGCATAGGAAAGCGGAAGGGTCTGCCAATGCCACAATGCCCGAGAAGGTGACCTGGATGAGAAGAATGCGGATCCTGCGCCGCTTCCTCAGGAGATACCGTGAATCCAAGAAGATTGATCGCCATATGTATCACAACCTTTACCTGGAGGTCAAAGGGAATGTCTTCAAAAACAAGCGGATTCTCATGGAGCACATCCACAAGCTGAAGGCAGACAAGGCCTGCAAGAAGCTCCTGGCTGACCAGGCTGAGTCTCGCAGGTCTAAGACCAAGGAAGCAAGAAAGCGCCAGGAGGAGCGCCCCCATGCCAGGAAGGAGGAGATCATCAAGACTCTGTCCAAGGAGGAAGAGACCAAGAAATAGAGCTTCCCTCGAGTCTGTACAGAGTGGGCTGCCTGTGGTCTCAGGTGGATCAGTCATTAAAATAAAACAAGCCTTAAAAAAAATAGAAGAAGAGAAGGTGGGACAAGTGTTAAGAACCAGAGGAACAGGAAGTTTCCTGTGATATTGTGTCTCCTGGAAATGTCAAACAAACGACACCCATTACGTCTCATCAACAGAGCTGCCTAGACAAGACCCGAACAAGCAAGATACCAACGATGATGTTATTATGGAAGGGAGAAAGCTCATGAGGCTTTAACCGTAGGGAATTCACTACAGGCAACTGATGAATGCGAGAGAAAGAAAATGGTCTTTACTAGGGAACAGTGCCCAAATTAGTTATCTAAGACTAGTCCATCATTTCTGAAAGCATGTATATATACACAGGAACATCATGTGAATCAAGCAGGTTATATTTTGGAATGTGTGTGTGTGTGTGTGTGTGTGTGTATTCATATGTAATAACAATTAATGAAGAGGAGGCCATGAATCTGAGAGAGGGCAAGGGGTAAGCATGAAAGGACTGGGAGAAAGGAAAGAAAAGAGGGAAGGATGTAATTATAATTTCGAATATTTTTAAGAGATAAATTCCGCATTTTGTTTATTCAGTTTACCTTTAGATATCAATTACTTTCCTATACTCAAGTAGTAGGTGTTTAAAAGTTTCTTCACAGTGGTCAATAGAATGCAAAATCATACATGTGGGCTTGGTATGTGTGATCTTTTGAAATACATTCTGTTGATTTTAATTAACATATATGGTGTAATGGTCAGCTATTACATATAATGAGAACATGGATTTTCTTTATAATTATTTTCAGAAAAAGCATTTTCAAAATAATTTTTAATAATTTCCTTAGATTTGCTTTTATTTTTTTTAATACTGAATAATAAGCACTATCTGACTGCATTGTCCTAAAAGCCATGCAGTATCTAACTTTGCAGTTTATATATGAAACCTACTCATGATAAATAGTAAGTGCAGAATTAATGTCCTTAGGCCCAGTATGGGACTGATTTTCTCTCTACTTCCCTTTTTACCCCTTCCTATCTCCTTTGTTCCTTTTCTCATTTCCCCTTCCCTATTCTTCTCTTTTCTCACACTTGGTCAGAATCCAACTTAGTTCAATTCGGTGTACTGAAAATAAGTATTTGGTGTGGTTTCAAGTTAGCAACTGCTATTTTGAGAAGGAAACCATATTCCGTCCACAAATATTTGTGAAATGTTTATTTATGCAATGATGTTAACGAGACAATAGAATCAAAACAGTAGACAAGAAAAACATGAAAATGCTCTCCTGGATCCTCCAGTTTATTACAGGGTATAGGAAATGGAAAAAAAAAAACAACCTCACAATATATGTGATATAGAAAGAATTTTAAAATACACTAATATAGACAGAGCACAGAATACACAGAAAATAAAAGAGAAATATTTGGATTTCCTAATTCAAGTAAGAATCTGTGTGAAAGTTCAACAAAACTGGGAACTGTAGGAGGAAAAGTATTCAACCCTACAACAGAATGAGCATTGTTTATCCAAAACTAAAAGCTTCTAATGAGATCTCTTGAGATGAGATCTGACCTCCCTTTCTGTTCTGTAACGAAAACTGTAAGACACAGTTTTTCCCTATCAACATGCTGTGCAAAGATAAGGAACTTAATAATAGACGGTGCTGTTAAGAGAAAACTTGCTCATAGCTTCATGATATATGGGATTTGACAATATGCTACTATGTTTATATTTGTCCCTATGGATTCTTATGTACATATATAGCATATTTTAATGCATTTTTGTTGTTTTTAGAGACAGGATTTTTCTATAGCTTTGGAGACTTGTAGAACTCACTTTGAAGACTAGGTTGGCCTCGAACTCACAGAGATCTGCCTGTCTCTGCCTCTCAAGTACTGGAATTAAACTCATACGCAACCACCGCCTGGCATGAATAGCATATTTTTTAAAGTACACATAAAAAACTGCTAAAATTAAAAAAAAATAGGGGGACACAAACTTGTGATCTCAGTCCTTGGAGGTTCAATGGTGTCCTCAGCTATAGAGCGAGTTCAGTACCAGCCTGCATTGCATGGGCTTTTAGCTCAAAACAGAGCAAGTGCCTGGTGTGGCACATCAGGGAAACTGGGGTTTGAGTTAGACTCTGCCTCAAACCACACCAGAACACAAGGTAAACTAAACTAAATCAAATATTAGCAAAAAGATTGTAAAATCAGTTCCATCTATGAATTGAAATGGTATAAATTAATATACTAAAGAAACTTCTTGCATGTCAACTTTCATTTGCCCATTTAACTTGTATGTGATCAACGATGAGTTAAAATGAGTTAGATAATTAGAATTTCAAGAGCACTTCATTTGTCTCTTATTCCTGAAAAATCCTTTATACAAAAGGATTATAAATACACACACCAACCATTTATCCATCCATACCCTCCATATTTAGTCTTCTTTCTTTAGCAGCTAGACTCAATGCATGGTCCAAAGAGGACCTGTAGAGTGTACAACATCAGACAGTTTTCTATATCACTAAATTTACAGTTTGGGAGAAAAGCTAGTCCATGGTGGTAAATACAAACAGCATATTGAGAAAGCAGATAAAGAGGATGGGGACAATTAAAAGACTCCTCAATGGGGTTGATCAGGGGAGGGGGACGGAAATGGAGGCGGTAGCAGGGAGGAGGCAGAAATCTTTAATAAATAAATAAATTTTAAAAAAAGGAAAAAAATAAAAATTGCTTTTAATGTATTCATTTAAAATATTCTAAAGAAAATATTTAGACAAACTCTGAGCTTGAAGAAAAAGAACATTAAAATAAACATTCCTAGGGTTGTTGATATAGCTCAAGGTTATAGCACTTTCACAGTATTATTGATGCCCTGGGTTTAGCTGCCAGACACACACAAGGAAAGAAAAGTGAGGCAAATGGGGGTGTAGAGGAATGGAGAGAGAGAGGAGGAAGAAACAAAGGAAGGAAGGAAGGAAGGAAGGAAGGAAGGAAGGAAAACAAAAAGACATTTTTAAGCTTGCTCCTGATTTTTTCTGTTTTGGAAACTATACATCACATTGTAGTCTCAATGATAATACTGGATCTGTGGGTGCTGCTCAGCGATAGATCACCAGACAAATATGCTTGAGGCACTGAGTTCTGCTTCCATACAACAACCACACACAAATACACACATACAACACACTAACCTATTTTGCATTTTATGAAGGAATTTCTCATAGTTGAATTACAAAAATAAATCAGAAATACTAGTATATAATTTGCATGAAAACCAAATAAAATTTTAAAGTATTTTCAACACGCTTTGTATGAAATTTCACGTAGATAAATAGTTCTATGTCTATGTTGCTTCTGTCCAGACAATAATTGTTATTATTTCATAACCAATTTCACCATTTTAAGTTGTAATTTCCAATAATTGCTAGGAAATATATTTTGTTCACTAACACTTGACTAATGCTATAAGATGTAAAGGTCAAATTTCATTACAAGAATGAGACAAAGATAAAGCAAAATACTGTTTTCTGCTGATGTTAACAATAATTGTCTTTGGTACTGCATGAATAAATTCATTCAAAGTAATTTTTACAGAAGAAAAACTGAAAATTTACCATATGATTAAAGGAAAGTATAGTTGTTCTTCCTGTGTATTTGTTATGTATTTTAAAATAATTTTTTACAGTAGTTGTAAGGATTTCTTGGATTTATTTGTTTTATTAAAATATAATGAGGTTATATAATCTCGTATTAACACTAAACTTAAAATTTGATTGGAAAATACATTCAGATTAGAAGTTCATTAGATTAAAAAGTGAGTTTTTGTTTTACAAAATGATGCTTTTAAAATTATCTATAGACATATTTAAATACCCAAATACCAGAGTACTTTTATGTATATATCAGTACTGCGGTTTGCTGGCATGAAGGGTTAGGAGAACTGTCAAACGAGAAATACGGAAATTATCAAAGTAGAACCTACAGAAGACTCTTTTGGCATTGGAAAACAGAAGCAATCCCTTCAGACATCTGGACTCCATCTGTTCATATATTTTTGATTTTAAAGTAAATCTCTGCTTTATGAAATAAAAATTAGGATAATGCAATGTTAGCCAGCTTGCTAGTTTTTCCTGAGTTCATCCAATGGATTAAAACCTGTTACAAGCTGCTTGCATAGATAGCTCCAAAGTGGTTGGACTGAGGAGTTTTATTTTATTAAAACTTTTCATCAGCCAATGAAAATCTAAAAAATAAAATTTCAGTGATACAAAATATATACTACACCCTGTGAAATGGATGTGAATAATTTGTCAGGGGAATCTGTATATTGGCTGTGACGAAAGTGATAGGCTACACACATTACTGCACAAAATGAAATACTGCAAAAAGCATATCAGTAGTCAAAACCCAACCCCCCAAAGTTCATTATCATATGTGCAATCATTTTTAAACATCAAAAATATGTTTGCAAAATTTGCTTATCAAGATGAGATGGAGAAATCTATCCCATATATTAAAAACAGACAAATATGACATTAATTTGGGAATTTGAAATAAAAAGTATCTCTAAGTCAACAGCTTGATGATATTTGCATCATTACAGATGCACAAATTGTAGTTTCATAGTCTAAACATTTCCCAGTAGCAGGCCTTTTGAGTTCTTTACTTACTCCTTTAATGAAATGAATTAGTGTCTTAATTGTGGCATATGGTACATAGTCTGTACCATTTTCAGTATTTTATTTTGGGGAAATGGGATGACTATATCAGAAGATGTGCCCCTATTAGCAGGAATGTTTTGTTATCTTATTTTATTTAATAATGTGCATCAAAATTCACATCTAAAGTCTAAATGTGATACCGTATGGAAAATTCTTGGCTTAATGTTTGCCATGTCATAATACTTCCACAAGATTAATTTTTAATTATTTATAAATGAAATCATTAAGTTATGTATATTGCAGAACCCATCAGGAAATTACATGAGTCTCTATTTCTATTTGGACAATCTGCTTATGTGAGAGAAATATTCAGCTCATTTATCCTTTGTCAAATGCCTTCTCTGTAAACATTCTAGTCTGCTCTACAAGTATTCTGGCTTAGAAGAACACTTGTTTCTTTTACTATGCACATGATAGATGTTTAATTATTATTTGTTTACTACATTAGGAAGAAATGACGAAAATATTCCTTGTTAACTGAAGGGTAACTTCAGTCTTTACCCTGCCACACACAAATTGTAGAAAAAAAAATGACTATCAGTCAAATGAATATAATTTGGGGTATTCAGGTAATTATGTTGATTTCTTAATTGGGTTACCAATCCCCAGAAGCTGAATTTGGACCTAATCAACACATCCTATCAATCCTTAATTTCCACATTAATCTTCCTGAAAATTTGTTCTTATATCCTTCTAGAGCCTTTATCTCCCTAATTAGGACAATAAATCTGATATTCACAGCAGCAAGGTGCAGAAATGATATTATTTGGTTTAGAAACAATATATATACACAGATTTATACATATATATGTACACACACATATTTATTTCCCTGATTCCTCATAAAAGGGATCATGGGTGTTAAAATACAGTACTATGACCTATAAAATTAACCTAGGAATTCAGTTATTCCCCATTTTCCCAAAGAGAAAATATACTGCTTGCACGGCCAAGGAAAGTTTGAAGGACAAATGTGGATACATAAAACTTTCGGACCTTATGTCAACAAAACAAAAATGCTTTTATGACATGATAAGAAATTTCAAGCTATTTTTACATGTGATAAATTGTAGCTAAAAATATTAGAAATGAAGAGGGTTTTTCTGTTTATGAAATAACTGTAGTCATTCTTTTTTAAATAGTTGAGATGCCATTTTCTTCTTTGTTTTAAAAAATATGTTTACATTATCTAATATCTTACTTTAGAACACACCATCTCTATTTCCACTTACAGGATTTGAGATAAAGGACCTTGATTATTTATATTATTCATTAAAATTTTATCCTATGCTATACTTATTTGCTTGCTAGTAAGAAAACTGCTGTTTTTATTTCCCCCTTGTTGTTTATATGCGATTTGTCAATTTAATAACATGACTCTGTAATATTTTATGCATGTATATGTATACCTCTGAACTATAAAACTCTCATTGACAATAACATCCAACAAATATCAAAAATCCAAAATCCTGTTTCAAGAAGTACCTTAGTCAACGTGTTCCTTCAATTTGTCCATTAATATCTTTAGGTGATCTCATAGATCTACAACTACCAGGTATATCTCCACCAAACATCATTCAAAGCAATCAGCTGAGAATATTTTTTTAAATTAAGAAATGTTATAATATAATTAAAGAGACTTTTTAAAGACATTCTCTCATATAAGAAGAGATATCTTTCATTACTATAGCTTTAAGTTACTTGAGGTAGAACAGTTGTCTATTCATACACTTATTCATATTTCATTCATTTGCTCACTGAGTCTTTATTATATTCAAATGAACTCTACAATGTATATCTGTAATATAAATGGACTTATACATACAAGTAATTTCAAAAAATAAACATTCAGTGATTATATTTAGGAAGGAATAAGAGAATGAATAAAAGAAACATACTGCAGCGAAAGCAAATTTAGGAGCATGAAAGCACTGGTGCCTATAATAGAGAAGGGATAGCAGTCATGAGGAGATGCTTTATATGGGAGTAGATAATTAGTTCCATTTGGAACATGTAATTTGGAGAATGATGGGGAGGGACACATAATGGGAGATGTTCTGTAGGTGTAATGATATTAAGAGGGAAAAATTCAATTATAACTCCGCCAAATTATATCAGCTGTGTCCAAACCATATTGATTGCTTGGGTGCATAGCTGATGTGCAGTGTAATGGACAAGCATGTGCCTAACCTCTCTTTCAAATATAATTTATTTGTTTGCTTTGGTGAAAAATATGAAGGATGACATAGCAGAATCAGGCTGTACATGAGTTCTCGCTCATATTTGTCTCACTGTTCTTGTGGCTCTCATTCTACAAATTGATGAGACTGTTTCATGTGCAAGTGATTTATTATGGTAACTACAGATATTAAAATACATCATAGACATGAAAGCAGTTGGAAGTGATGAACCAGTCTGCCCCCATCTTAGATTTAAAAGCTGTATTATATCAAGAACAAACTATGGTCATTCCCATTTATGATCAAACCTCTGTTTCTGAAGGATTAGACTATGCCCCACCTGTAATCTTAAATACAAATAGTTCTGTACTCCTGTTCCAGGAAATGGCGACCATTTCTCGGTTTCAAAAAGTTATTATAACAACACTACCTTTGTTTCAAAAGGTTGTTCTAACTTTCTCTTTTTATGTGTACCTTGTTATGATCACTTTACAATCATGTCTTTGTTACAGCAGGCCATTATGGCTAACTTCTTTTCCTCCAGTAACACCAATTTTTTTGACCACCAAATTCTTCATTTAGAAATTACCTACACCTAAACAACAACAACAAAAAAAAACAAAAACAAACCAAAATATCCCTGTCTTCTTTGTCCAGTGTTGATCTATTGAACACTGCTTCTAGTGTAAGACAGTCCATGTACCCGAATAAAAATGTTTGCTTTAATTAATTGCTTGCTTGAATTAATTTGGTCATGATGATTTGGGTCAGTGGTCTTTCTCTTTGCAACTTTGTGATTAATAGAAGATTGAAAATTGTTGAAAAAAATGGATGATTCTGTGATGTTACAACTTTCAAAAACATGAACTTCTGCTAAATCCCTGAGTAAAAAAGAGCCTTGAGTACATATGTAGCTAAGATAATATCCTGGGGATTGATTTTTTAAATACTCACATAATTCAATCATAAGCTACTTTTCTGGCCCGAATTTTGGAATTTTCCCTTAAGCATTGAACATTTCAGAAATATAAAACTGCCCTAGTATTTATCAAGGCATCTTTCAGCTGCATCCCTTTAAACTTTAGCACATACTAATCCCTTTCAACTGCAATGTAAACCCTACTCTTCACTACCATCAACCCTATTGTTAATCATTGAAACATTACCCACTTACTTCCTACTATACGGAAAGCTGTTCCTTTCCTTAAATGACAGACTTTCCAGTTTAGATCAGTAAGCACAATCCAATTTGTAAAGGTTACTTACTACTGCAAGTAGGATATTCAATGTTTTATACTGCATACTATACTAGATTATGAGCTCATGAAATGTTTTATCTGTTTTATCATTTTCCTATCTCCACACCTAATTCAAACACAGGCATACAATAGGTGACTAATAGAAGTTTCTTAAGTGAATGGTTAAACCATCAGTTTTGAGGACAATGTAATACTAAACTTTAATAATTATCTATGATGATATAAATATGATGTGTGAAGAAAGCAAATGGAGGGACTGAAGAGATGGCTCAAAGGTTATTGGCAATTATTGGTCTTGCAGAGAAGCAAGGTTTACTTCCCCGCACTCACATAGCAGTTCAAACCCTCAGTAAGTCTAGTTCCAAGGTGTCTGCTTATCCTCTTTTTGTCTCCTTGGACAATTGGCGTGAGAAGAGCACACTTTATTAAATTCAAGCATATACTCATACACATAAAATACAAATAATTCTCTTTAAAAATGCTAATGGAATCCTAACAAGGATATCATCCTAAATTTATTATAGTCAGACATGTAGTCAAATGAACTGTTTTCTACTTGCTGTGGGGATAATGCATGTTTTTTATTATTTATTGTATAATACTCATTATAAATTATATAAGCAACATATACACACATTGCAATATGCATATTGTAAAGATACTTTAAATTTAGTATAAATAGATAAAGAAATTGTATTATTTTAAGATGTTTAATCCATTCCCAAGCAAGAGGAGTAGGAAAATATTATCATTATAATTATATTCTCACTTCTCAAGCAATAGATTGAAACAACTGTGATTTAAGTATATATGTATGTGTCTGTATATTTACATAGGCATATTCTTATATGCTAATATATTAAAATATTTCACTCTAATTTAATGAAAAATAGACTACATATTATTAAACGTGTAAGTACTCAAATGTGAATAAGTAGCAACCAATTGCTATAATATGGACCAATTGGCCAATTGAGAAGTTATATATTTGCTCACATATCAATTTCTCTTCCATCGTAAAGATGTGGTTCATATTAAAATTTGACACTAAGATGCCTGCAATATCAATGCAAATAGAATTCATAAGGTGAATGGTTCCAGTGGTTGCTGTTACAAATTTGATTGTAACTATTGGGTTCAATTCAAAAGTCTATTTAGGCTCAGTCATTAGTAGTGCAGAAATGAATGTCTGGTGGTATATGGCTTTAATTCCTGCACTCAGTGGATAGAGGCAACCAGATCTCTGTGAGTTGAAGGCAATTCTGGTTTACATAAACAGTTTCATGCCAGACAGGTTTGAGGTACACTTTGGGACCCTGTCTCAAACAAAACAAAACAAAACAAACAAAAAAGGTTTCAAATTTCTAGACCACCCAGTTTCTTAGAAAGAAAGGAACTTCCTATTTTTTCTAGCTTATCTGATATTTCAAGTATCTTATTGCGATAGCTCAAACAGAATGTTTAAAGGAAATTCAGTTAGAATAAGGAATTATATTTTCTAAGGCATGATCTCCAATTTAGATCTATTTAATACTCAGATACTACTGATGACAACTGATTTGAAACACACAAATATACAGGCTTGTGTTTGAAAAAAAATGAGAACTTATCTCTTAAAAGGAATGATGCTAAAAGGGTCGTAATATACCAGTTTCAGAAAACAATCTTAACTCATCAACATTTCCATCCTGTGTGGTTAAAAAAATATGGGATATACAACTAGTTTCTATATTGGAACCCAAGGTATTTTAACTACAGGAGGAAATAAGGAGGAAAAGACAAAATATTTGTATAATGTTACAGGAATCAAAACAGTGAGCTGTGGGCACACATTGAGAGCAATAGTAAAATAAATGGTTGAATCTAAAGAAAAGAAACTTTGAAAACCACTTTACATTATGTAGAATTTGGATGCTGGAATCTTCCAGTTCTGGAACTGAGGAGAAAAACAACTGGTGAACTGAGAAAGAAAGTATCTTTTAAAATGCAAAACGCCAAGCAAAGTGATTTCCTGACAGTTGAAATAGGGGATTCCCAACCCTTTAATTTATCAAGAGAACCAAGTTGACATCAAAGGAAGGGAGAGAGAGTGGGAGAGTGGAACAAGCAACTGTGATCCTTCTGGATGCAACCTCTCAGCACTCTAACCCATTTCCAGTACTTAAAAATGAATTTTATCCAAACAGACGAGTAAAGTTTCCATGAAGGGCAACATGCCCATCTCTTCCATTTAATTGGAGATAATTGTGTTGAAATGAAAATGTGTTTTAAAGAAAGAAAAAATGACTGGTTATAGACACTTCCACATCCTTATAAAAATATTTACTTAAATGTATAGATGCAAAAATAAAGGGGTTCATGGATGCATAGCAAACATTCTCTTGAAAGAATTATGGGGATCATAATGACAGGGAAGCAGTAGTATGGAATAGGGTTACCAAGAAAATGTATGCTAACTTTGCCTTTACCTCCCACCCCCTTTTCTCAGAGGTTTAGAATCCTCAAAAGGTTCACAGGTGGAGCTGGGTGATTAGATGTTAGAAAACTGTGCTTTATTTATTTTTGGCATATTGTAGTGAACTGAATTTAAATGAACTGCAGGAAACTCGGGGCAACATCCAAAATCAATGACTAAGGAACTGGGAGATCTTAATCTGTGTAAAACTTAAGAACAAAATATGCAATTTAGGGCTGTGCTAATTAAAGGAAAGAGATAACACTAAAAATAACTTAATGGTGCTAACTTCAGCAGGCAGCAGAGAGGTCTGCCACAAATGGATCTTTTCAGGAGGGGTGGTCTGTGTGTGTGTGTGTGTGTGTGTTTGTGTGTGTGTGTGTGTGTGTGTGTGTGTGTGTGTGTGTGTATGCATGAGAGAGGGGGAGTGAGACAGAGACAGAGAAAGAGAGACTGGAAAGGCAGAGAGAGATTGGTGAGGCAGAGGGAGAGAGAGACTTAATTACACAAAGGAGGAACTGAAGAAAAGAGATTAAAGAAGTGCTTCAGAATGGGGAACCATTTGAGAGGCAGTGATGAGGATCTTATCCTGATAATTGAAGCAGCTTAAATGAGGCATGTTGCCAGAAAACCCACTACAGGGTAAATACCTCTCTGGTGTCAAGGAGATAGATGCACATCAAGTTAGGGAGGAGAACAGCAGTGGGGCATATCACCAGAACAAAGAGGGGTGAGTCAGGATTTGGGTGCTGATATAAATAGCTTTAGGTGTACTCTTACTCAGCATGCTTTCTTTGTCCTGTGGTGGTTTGTAAGAAAATGACCCTTATAGGGAGTGACACTATTAGGAAGTATGGCCTGTTGGAAGAAATGTGGGGGTGGGCTTTGAGGTCTCATACATGCTTAAATTATGCCCAGTGACATAGTTAATTCTGAGGACTGCAGATCAATATGTAGCACTCTTAGCTCCTTCTCCAGCACCATGTTGGCCTGCATGCCATCATTTCCCACCATGACAATAATGGACTAAACCTCTGAACTGTAAGCTATCCCCAATTAAATGTTTTCAGTTATAAAAGCTGCCGTGGTCACGGTGTATCTTCACGATAATAGAAGCCTAAGACACCTGCCTTACTTTGATTCATTTTGCCTTATTTCTCTGGGTGGAATGTACTTGAGACTGATTCTGTCACTATTGAAAGACAGATGAATAATTACATCCACTTTAAAATGCAGATGCAGTGTAAGCTTCATCTTACACTCTGTGTAGCATTCAGCGCCATTACCTGGTTGGTAGTTTGTCAAATTGACACAAGTTATGATATTTGGGAAGAGGGAACCGCAACTGAGAAAATATCTCCATCAGAGTGGATTACAAGCAAGTCTGTGAGGTCATTCTCTTGATTTATGATTGCAGTGAGAAGATCCAAACCACTGTGGGTGGTGTCATTTTAGGAAGTTGGTCTTGGGTTTTATAAGAAAGCGGGCTGAGCAAGCCATGAGAATCAACTGAGCACAAAGTATTTCTCTATGATTCCTGCTTCTGCTCCTGCTTGAGTTCCTGTCCTGACATCTCTCAGTGATGGATTAGGCACCCCTGAAGTTGTAATATAAAACCAACCATTTCCTCTTCAAGTTGGTGTTTGTCTATTTTATCTCACTATAGAAAAACAAAGTAGGACAGGCATCATAAATCTTACTAGCGAATTAAGGAATAGTGGAAGCTATTAGGACACTGATAAGCTCACAGATTTAGTAAAACCAATGCATCCTTTATAACACATTATAAATACAATTTAAATAGATTAACAAGTTTCAGAAAAGCAGTACTCAACACTGAGCTTCCAAGATGCATTTAATAAGGTTAGAGAAACCATGCTCTACTATGACTCAAGTCCTGTGCTTGTTTCT
This sequence comes from Microtus oregoni, assembly GCF_018167655.1. Taxonomy (NCBI): domain Eukaryota; kingdom Metazoa; phylum Chordata; class Mammalia; order Rodentia; family Cricetidae; genus Microtus; species Microtus oregoni. The sequence continues at coordinate 241,356 of NW_024544163.1, read as the reverse complement.
GGTTTTTCTTTTTTCTTTTTTTAACAACTAAACTTCAATCATTCTATTCCTTTTCCTGATGTAATCTTTTATGGTTAAAATAATGAATGCAACATATAAATTACATACCTGAAATAATTATACTACTATCACAATAAAAATATTTACCGAGAACTCAATATTAGCAAGAAATTTATCTTAGTCATTTATTTGTCTCTTTCACTTTGCTGCATATCGCCTCAATTGAGTGCTCCTTTTCCCACAGAATCTGGGGATTGTAATGACTTCCTATTTGTCACATCTTCTATTATAGCCATCCTCTGTGGCGGTTTCAATTGGTTTGGCACCCATAGATTTATGTGTATGAATGCTTGACCCATAGGGAGCGGCAGTATGTGAAGGTGTTGCTTTGTTGGATTTTTTTTTTGTGTGTTGTGGCCTTCTTGAAGGAATTATGTCACTGTGGAGGCAGATTGCTTCTTGTTGCCTGCAGATCAAGAAGTAGAACCCTCAGCTTCTTCTCCAGCACATGTCTGCCTGCATGCCACCATGTTTCGTCATGACGATAAAGACTAAAATTTTGAAACTGTGAGCCAGCCTCAATTAAATATTTTATTGTACAAGAATTTCCATGGTCGTGGTGTCTCTTCACAGCAATAGAAACCCTAGCTAAAACAATTCCTATGTATGGATCAAGCATTCAAAAATATGAGTCTATTGGGGCCATACCTATTCAAACCACCACCCTATCATTTCTGTGGCTTTGTTGATATTTATTTTGTATAGCCTGTTTATTTTTACTTCAAATGATATTTTCCTTTGGTTCTTTTATACTTTCTTTTTCAGTGATGCCATTGATGTGAAATCTCCAAGCTACAACAAATGGGCCAGATCATATGTTTGTTAAACAACATATTTTTAGACTCAAATGCAGCTAGCTCACTCATGGTGATCTATGTTATTAGTTATGGATGGTTTGGTACCAAAATTAGTATACTTAAATGAGCTTGATTGAGTTTGGAAGGAGTGTAATACAGAGAGGAAAGGAGCAAAGAGAGCTAAGTAACACTAAAGATTTTTGTTAAAGGCATAGGGAAATAATATCTCATGGTTTTTCTTAAAACATAGGTGTGTGTGTGTGTGTGTGTGTGTGTGTGTGTGTGTGTGTGTGTGTGTAGTTTGAGTTATGTGATACAAGTTCATAATGATCCCCCTCCAGGAACCAGAGACTAACAATAACTCCAACGCTAAGCAAGGTAAACCTTTTGAGTTGTAGATTAGAAACCCTCTCAGCAATATAAACTATTGCTTTTGTTCTTGTTGGTCTCACATAACTTAAAGATAAGACACTGTTGCTGAAGACATGTAGATAGAGACACAGAACTTGGAGGACTCTAGCAGGTACTGCTTAGAAGCCGCCTCTTGAGGGCAAACTCTCATAGTATCAGAAGAAACTGGGCAAGGTACTAAGGGAGAAAAGTAGTGTAAAGCTTGTGAATCACAACAGTTGCTAGCCTAATAATGCATTCCTAATTGTGTAAATGTGGCATATACATATATATATATATATTAAGCTACATTCAATAGGGAAGAATTCATGCATGGTACTGTAAATATAGCCAACTACCAATGGTTTGACAGAACATGGATCCTAGAGAACAATCTAGTACTGCCATTTTCAAAATCTAAGTCAATACAACATTTAACTATAGTTCAGAGACCTCATCAAGGAAACTTCTTTTTGTAGCAGATGGAGAAGTTACCACAGAGACTCAAACCTGGTCAAAATGTAAAGGATAAGTGACCCTATTGTGTCCAACTCCATTTAGCCTAACTACAACACAACCCCTATATATCTTAAGGCTCAGGGAGGTCATTCAAGAAAGAAAGGAAAGATTTTAAGAGCCAGAGGATCAGAATGTGTGCTGTTAAATAATGTCTTTAGGCATGATCGGGGAGTTCCACCCACTATTGTAGCCTAGACAAGATCTGCATAAAGACCACACCACTTCGCATGCTTACCTCAAAGAGATGATTCAAGAGTGAGATCATCTTTGTAAACACAAGCATTAGTCTGTCCACACTGGGACTGGTCATAGCTGCCTAGAGCAATAAGGAGCCCAGGTTCCTTAGAGGAACACAAAGCTTAACCTTCTGCAAAAGCTCTCAGGGTGGCAAGGCTAGGAAGCTCAGAATTTTGAACTTCTCCCCTCCTGAAAACAATGTCTCTGAGTCTCAATTAGCTATGCTTTGCTTCCAGGGCAAACCAATGTTAAATTGGTACTGCTCAGACCAACAAGAAATGAAGATGAAGTCAGAGCCTGATTCCCATGCAAGAGCATGTTCATGCATATGAGTTCTGTGTGCATTCATGGGTATGTACTTAGAGCAGTGTGGCAGTGGTGTTGAGGGACACTTTTTTTGGGTGAACAACATTAGGTACCTATCTCTCAGATAATGAAAATTCATTGTAGCTTGAAAAACTTGGTCCCCTTACCCTGGCACGAAGGATTCCAAATAAATCAATTTCCTAATTTAGTTTTATAATGTGTTTTTGATGAACTTTAAATTTATAGATACTCATTAAAACAGTAAAGAACTATGTAGCATACCGAAGGAAAATCAATATCATTGCTTCCTAGATCACCAGAGTTAATTGTGCTAGGTCTTTTAACTTTTCACCTTTGAAATTCCTCATTTAAAATAAAAATGAATGGATCACTATCTCCTCTACTTCTTTATACGTCCTGTCCATCATAAGTGAACTGCTAGTTTAGGAATCATTAGACATAAATAATCAGTGGGGTGTGGAGGCAGGTAGTAATAGTAATCAAGAGGAAGTAGCAAGATTAAATCACTTTATTACGTCCTTGAAAAATTTACGAATTTTTAGCATATACAGTCTATTTAAGATTGTGAAAAAGATCTCTCTAGGGACTACAGGTGATTTCACACATTTATATGAATTCTTTAATCGCATATCACCAATGAGCATAGCACAGTTTTCTATGATTAGCTATTTTGTTATCATGTACTCATTGTATAGAATAGTGAATTTCATAAAGAGATATTGTCACACATGTATTAATTACCTTTCTGGTTTCTGGGATATAGATAAAATGACGTAGCAAAAGGAAGAAAAAAGAGAAAAATATTATTTGGGCTCCTAATCTGATGTCACAATCTGTTATACCAGGAATATCTTGGTGGCAAAAACTCATGATGACTGATCACGTTGCATCCATAGTCAGGAAACAGCTATGAATGGTGATACTCAGCATACTTTCTGTTATTCAGCGCAGGATGTCAGCACACAGAATAGTACTGCCCAAAGATAAGGTGGGTCTTCCTTTCTCGATGAACCTAATCTAGATAATCTTTTACAGGCATACCCATAAGCCAACCAAATACTGACGGTGCCTCTCAGGTATACCCAGAGGCTTGTCTCCTAGGAATTCTAGACCCTGTGGAGGTGATAATCAATATTAATCATCACAACATGTAGATAGTACACTTTAATACATATTCATCCTCCCATTACCCTCTATAATCATCCTCCCGTTACCCTTATGATCCCTTTATTATGCTTCAGATATCTCAAAGAGCACCCCCTTCTACTTTCCTATCTTTAAAAAGAGAAACTCCAAAATCTGAGTGTGATACTGTCTTTCTGCCTGGCTAAGTTTGCTTAGAATCATGATCTACCAATTTAACTTCAACTCTCCTTGCCAAGAAAGGATATATTTTCCTATCTGGAATATATAAGTACAGTTTATTAAATAAATCATTAACAGAGATGTGGTCAGCATTATGAAAATCCAGAGAAGATTATGAGAAATACAGAGCTCACTTAGCCCTAAGGATCAGGGGAAAGGAGGTTCATTTACCAAAACTAGAAAACCAAAAGAAAGACCAGAGAGAGCAAGAAAAAAAATGTGGTCTTTGCAAAGGGACAGTGGCAATCAGTGGGGTCTTACAAAAAGGAAGGAAATAAATACTATCATTTCTTTTCCTCTCAGCACCTGTTCCCTTCTCTCTCAATTGGAATTCCTAAGCTAAGACACAAAGCAAGGTGGAAAAGAATGGAGAGGAGATCTGATAATACAGAAGGAGATAGTTTAAGATTAAACACTTGCCTTTCGTGTTAGCTAGTATGTTGCTTGTTGCCTCTTTAGTAAAATAAATCTATTGATATCTATTAATAATACTACCAAGGAGTTAGTAAATTTCTCCATGAGTCCTGATACCTTGAGCAAGCTAGTAGATGGTTGGTAGATGGATGGATAGACAGATGGATGTATTGACAGATTGTTAGTAGGTGGAAGAAGTCAGCCAACTTTCTATATTATCATAAATACATACTTGAACATGAAGTCTCTCTTTATCTTTGTACTATGGGGGGGGGGCAAGGGCCAACACTGAAGCAGTAGATTTCATATTGACATTGGTAGCAAACAGTTATAGTTCAAGTCTTTATAATTTGAATAGGGGTATTATAATAGTTATTTAAAATGAAAAACAGGGAAAGAAATGGAACTGTTTGCTTTACTGCATCTCCATAATTCCTTTCCTTTTCTGTGACCATAACCACGAATGCATAATAGAGTCATTAAGCAGACTTTTAAATTGAGATACTGGGACCACAGGCCACTTAAGTCAGAACTCCTGAAAACAGGACCCGGGGGAGGGGGGACTATTTGTCAAAGTTCCAAAGCACAGCCAAGTTTGAGAACTACTGATTTGCTCTCCCTGAGATCTATCCCTACAAAGTCCACAAATTTTCTAGTCCCCCTAGTAATTAACATTTAAAGGAAGCTAAATGCCACCTTGCTGATAATGTTATATGTGATACAGATTGCAGAAATTCTTTGGTTTGAAGTCTGGGGAAAATTTACATATAAAGGAATAAAAAAACACCCAGCTTGTAAAATAACCTGTGTTAGTTGAGATTATTTGAATGCTTTCCTTTACTGCCTCCTTATCAGAATTCAAAGGGGCATGGAGCTTTTAGAACAGCCCTAGTGAGGAACACTTTATACTCTGTCACTGAAAAATGAAAGTGTTCATTTCCTCTCAGACAAGTCAGTAACAAACAACTATTTTCTAGCAACTGGACCATATCCATCTATTCATTTCCTGTGCCTCATTGAACATCATTAGGAACATAGCGGGTTTTTAGTTACTCCCAATCCTAGTTACTGTAGAATTAGTCAATTACACGACAATTAAAATAAAAAACAGCAAGGAGGGTTTTCTTTTAAGCAATACTCAAAGCTTTCAAAAATTGGTAGACTATTTATTTATTTATTCATTTATTTATTTATTTTGATTTTCATTCATGATCACAATGTAGCTCCAAAGCAGATCATAGGCCAGGAAATAAATACTTTCTAGGGTACTTTTTTGCTTAAGTAATTATTTTCTTCTTATAGTAATAGATGATTTTGCAAAATTGAATCTTACCAAAATAAGAGAATATCATATTACTCCTATAAAAATATTAAGTGTTAACACTTAAAACATTGCAATAAAAATGAAATGGTTATTACAGAGCAGAGAAAGGGGTGTGGTTATTGGTGGTTTTTATATCTATCATAATGTCTATAATAAGCATATGGTAATTTAATATAATAATCTATTAGCCATCGTGCTTCTGAGTTGGGGAATACTCTGACCCGATATAAATATTTTTCTTCACTTGTTTTGATGATATATTCACCAAATAACTTGATAAAAATAATTTCAATATCCACTGAGGAAGTCAAACATCTCTCTCACAAGCACACGTGTGTGTTGGGGGGGGGGCACGTGTAGAAGAGGTAGGTATAACTTGCTATTCTGAAGAACAAAATTTCTAACCAATAGAAAACCTTCATATACTGTGATTTTTAAATGAAGATAGATGAATATAAACTCTTTGCCTGCATTCCGGCTGTATATATTGACAAAGCTAAAACATTAACTAGGGGAGAGGACCGCCCTGCACGTATTCTTACTCCTATTGATTCTAAAGCATTTAGGCCTAAGACCTGAAAAGCTTTTCTTTCTTCTTTTGTTTTTACTGATCAGATTTCACATATAGAATTAGACATGTCCAACAGACCAGCTTTATCAGCATGAGTCATGTCCCACCACACAACTTTCTGAGTTCAAAAAAATCACATCCTCATTTCAATACTACAGTATCCAAGTTGTGCAAAATTTAAGTAGTTTCATTGCTGAATTTGAGCTTCATATGTAAAGTCATATGAGGCAATGGGACATGTAAAGGAGCAATACATACGATACGAATCCATATATATATGGAAGATATAGATATCAATATTTGTAATCCATTCCTATTTCAGCACATAACTCTATTGGAATCACCAGAGACTCCATACAAGCCAAAAGTGTGTATAACATAGACAACTGTGAAAAGACATGCTTTCCACGAGAACCAAAGCTTTATTTCTGATAAAAAAAAAAGAGAGAGAGAGAGAGACAGCAGCTTCGCCAAGACAGTGCAGAGCCTACTCGGTGTCAATAGGAAGAGAACAAATCTAGTCTCTCATCTTTCTTTGTTACATTCTCATTACTAGACCAAGAGTGGTATTGATCTGTGGAAAGATGCACTTGCTGAGGGCTTCTACAAGTTCAGAAATGGAGTTCAAGTTCTGAGACCTAGATGATCACAGAATAGGTTCAGTTCAATTCCTGTTCTCTGAGTTTGAAAAATGGAAAAACTTCCAGGATGATGGCAGGACTATCAGTTCATTTCCTTCTAAACATTTCTATCTTTGATTACTTTGTTTGGCTATAAAATGTGTATAATAGTAGCTGTAAGGTCTTTGACATTTAGAATCCACTATGAACATGCTGAGAATTCTAACACAAGATGTATATGAAGCGAGGGTCATCAAAGGTAAGTCAAGCCACTCATGCCTGGCTTAAGATATTAACTTGAGTATTTTATTGAAAAAAAATTCAAACACATTTCTCTGCTTCGTTTTCAACCTCAATCATCATTGTCATTCAAATTTCATATGGTAGAAAGGTAAAACTCATTTTCATTTACAAAAATAGCTAAGCATTATGATTTGAATAGCTACTCTCAGTGTGTCTGAGTTCTTTAGCTATTAATTGAAAACCAAGACACGGCCTACTGAAGAGTCATATCTTATTTGCTACACATGCCTAGGTCGATAGGAAATTAAGAACATTAGTCACAAAGCCCTCTTTTCCCCTTAAGATATTCTCTGTTCACTTTTTTTTGATGGATAGGATTTATCACTTCTGCTTAGACAATGGCATGTCCAGCTTCCTTTTACTCTCCTTTTCCCTGCAAATAAAAATTAAATAGCGAATTACTGCATTTTATCTGTCTATGGATAACATAGGATTCAGAATTAGCTTCTGCTTTCCTAAGCCCTTACTAGAATTCCAGAAGACCATCTCAATTTTTATTTTCTTGGCCACACATATGTTTTCTTTAAGTGAAAGAACCCACAGTTATCCCTGCCAAATTGTAAAGTTTCTTTTGTGTACATTTATAATTGTGAGTGTTTGTGGGGTTTTTTTTGCCCCAATTGTGGTTCTCTTCAGTTACTAGACATCAACACCACCCATCTTGCTGCCATTTGATTAAGCAATATCTTTAAGAAAAAATGTAAAATATCTTTCCTTTTCAAACACTCACTATCTGCTTTATCCTATAAAATCTCAGCTTTGCCTTTTTCTATGGTGAAATTGATCTTTTATTAGTTTCTCCCATGTACATGTAAGCATTTTGCTAAAATAAATGAAATATTTTTGAGTAGCTATTTATACTATATTGGCCTTTCACCTGTGTCGGTAGCAGCAATATACTTGATATCTAAATTTACTCTCGCTTTCCTTTTGCATTCTGTCATTCCAATATTTCTTTCAACTGGAATTTAGTGTTCCAAGTTGCTTGTTCCCCTTACTTTTTTTCTGTACCAAAGACCTCCAGAAAACAAACGAAGCAAAACAAAAATCTCAAATCTATCAAAAGATTCTCATGAAGGGAATATAAGTAAAGCACAGGGTATATAAGTTTATATAAAATATAAAGTAAATGAATAAAGAAAAACATTAATGATGTTTGATCCTTCGCAGAGAAGTTTCTCATTTTTTCTACCAGTCAGATTGAACTGCCTTCTACTACATTTGGAGGGGCTATGTGTTCACATGGGGGGGGGTATAAACAGATCTTTACATTAGGAAGAGATTTAAGAAATGACTGAAAACTCAAGAAATTTATTAATTTTTATATTGTTATTTGAAGTTAAGACATCAGTGGAACATAAGAAAAGAGAATGCATTTGAATATTAAACCAGAACACTCTCCTTTAATGTAGCAGAGGTACCTTGTGGGTGAACAAATATGAAATTAAATGTAAATCCAACATCATAGTTGGTTCTACAGTAAAATATACTTATAATTTTATAATAATATACATGGTCTTTATGTTTTCACATTTTAGAAATAATCTTTGACAAAATATTAGAAACCTAATTATATTTAGAGAACAAAGAAAAATATGTCCGCATAAAATTAAAAATAGAATTTATAGAATTTTGGAGAAGAAAGTTGATAGGAGAAATTAAGATACATGGAAACCCATTAAAATCCCCATTTCTGCACATAAAGGTTTAGGAGCTACTGTTCACACTTTGTAGAAAAAGCATGATTTAATTTTATTCTTTCTATAGGTGTTCTCCATGAGACTTAGAGTACAGTTAAGGCATTTCTTTACAAACTTATTATTGCATTTTACTGAAATGGCTTTACTTTTCCACTAAACTTCAAAAAAATTGCATTGAAAATAAAAAAAAAAAATAGTCAATGGGGGAAATACACATGAGGGATACCTTAATAATTTTTCTCTGTTGGACATGGCAAAGGCCTTTGCCATCACGTGCATTGTAGAAATAGCATTAATAGAAAGGACAGATATAAGAGCAAGGAAAGAGATGTCTTGATTGAGGGAGCCATTTTGGGGTTAGCAAGAAACCTGGCTCTAGAAAAATTTTCAGGAATCCACAAGGATGACCCCAGCTAACACCTTAAGCAATAGAGAAGGAGCCTGAACAGGCCTTACCCTGTAGTCAGACTGATTATTATCTTAAATATCACCATAGAACCTTCATCTAAAACAGACGGAAACAGAGACAGAGACCCACATCGGAGCACTGGACTGAGCTACTAAGGTCCAGTTGAAGAGTGAAAGGAAGGAGAGTATGAGCAAGGAAGTCAAGGCCATGAGGGGTTCACTCACTGAGACAGTGTGCCTGAGATAATGAAAGCTCACCAACTCCAACTGGACTGGGAATCAACAAGCATGGAATCAAACTACTCCCTCTGAATGTAACTGACAGTTGGGGCAGACTGAGGGACCAATGACAATGGCACTGGGATTTGTCTCTACTGCATGTACTGGCCTTTTGGGATCCTATTCTCTTTGGATATATAACTTGATCAACCTGGATGTAGTGGGGAGGGCCTTGGACTTCCCACAGAGCAGGGTGCCTTGCCCTCTCTTAAAATTGGAGGGGGATTAGCGAAAGGTTGTGTGGAGGGAGTGGGAGGGAAGTAAGAGGAAAGGAGGAAGTGGGAATTTGGATTGGTATTTTTTAAAGTAATAAAATAATAATAATAATAATAATAATAATAATAATAAAAGAAATAGCATTAATATTACTCTTTGAGTTTTTTGAAATTGCTTACACTGGAACATTATATAAAGCTAAATTTTAATATCTTGTGTTATGTGAAGTTGGATTTTTACTTTTTAATATAATTATCAAAACTATTTTTTTCAAAATGCAACTTAACTCTCTCATTTCAGATACTGCTTTTAAGTTCTACTTTGGTATACTCTCCCCTTCCACAGATCTGTCTGATTGTGATATAAGTTACATTGACAAAGGGTTATTTGTTGTTTATCCTTAGAGAGTTTACTCTAACGACAATAAGGGTTCCATGTCTCAGAATAGAACATGTGTATTTTAAATGTCCTCCAAAAATTCTTCTGGCTCAGTATGGCTCCCTGGCTCTGTAACAGTAATAATGAACAGCAAAGAACTAAGAATGTAAACATTTTACAGCTTGAAACAAACCATTGCCAAGAGAGTTTACTATTGTTTATCCTATAGCATAAAAATGCACAGCTATAATAGCTCATTCTCCTCAGGAAAAAAAAAAGGAAATGTGTATTATCTGGGTAGAAGCATTGCACATTTAGAATCTAATGGACAAAAGACCATAAGTCTGCCTGTCATAACTATACAAGGAGAAAGGACAAGTTATTCAATATTTCTTAAACACTACCATCTATACTGCTATCAGGTTAACTTCAGATTAATATCTCTCACAACTATATGCCCTCTAGTTAATTTTTATGTTTGATTATACCATAGGTTATAGAAGAACATACATACCCAAGTAAAATTTCCTTCCAAAATTTAGGTATCTAAAAATATACTTAAATATCTTTTTTGTTTATTCATTGACTTTCCTGCTAAGTTAGTTCACAGAAATTTCTGATTTTGAACATCTCTGGATAATGAGAGCTTTGCTTTCTAACCAGGTACTTAAAGAGTGATAGGCTGGAGCAGTGGTTACATTTTATTAGTATCATTATTTCTGTCACTTTTAATATGAGGTTTGCAAGAATAAGTTATATTGTTGTCACAGGTGATCTTTCTTAATATCAATTGGATAATAGTATTGGTTTTGGACATGCATTCTGTAAGACTTTTTATAATATTTGGCATATTTTTGCATTTGGACTACAAAGGATGGCATTTTTAAGAGTACTATGTTTGAGCACTCTACTTTTTTTTCTGATGTTAATAGACTTCTTTTTAGGTTTAAATAGACTATTTGCCATATTTTTAACTTCTCTTCTCTTCCACCTTAAATGAAATTTCAACCTTCTAAATTGTGAATGAGTTCTTTTAATTTCACCAATATTTTTCATAATATAGAAATATTTTATATTTTATTACTTTAATATTTTATGACCCCTCCTTACATGCATGGGATAGATTATTATGACTATTATTTTTTTTGCTGCAGAGAACTTTTACTTTTGGTTTGGTATCTCTTGATGTCTCTACTCCACCTTGGAGATAAGACTTTAGACAGTTGACTATTTTCATAAGACAAATCTAATTTCAGCATGAAGATTTAGTGGCCTCTTGTTGGTTTAATTTATCATAGCGCTTAGACATGTACATTCTTATTATTAGTCATTATTTTTGTTTATGAGATATTTAGTATCATAATAAGATATATATGGGCTTTTGAATACCAATGTAGAAGCTCTGAATCTATGTTTGTGGTTTCGAAATTTTAGAAACAATTCATAATTTGATATTTGAAAGAACTTAGCTAATACTTTTTTCTTTCTTTCTTTTTGCTTTTGTTTTGTAAGACAGAATTTCTCTTCATAACAGCCCTGGCTGTTCTGGAACTCACTATATAGACCAGGCTGCCCTCCAATACACAGATATCTGCTTGCCTCTGTCTCTCTCAAGTGCTGGGATTAAAGGCTTTCACCACCACACGTAGCATCTGTCTAATATTCTTAATGGTATTTCTCTTACTCTTTAAAAAATATATCATGAAGCTAAGTATCTGTTCTCCTAGTTTTCCTTATGTCTAGTAAAAAACCATGAATCTTCTTTTATTGCAGCTTTGTTTTCCCAGATATTTAAAATTTGCTTTCTGAAATCATTAATTTTTTGATAGACTCTTTTTGTTTAAGAAATAACATATATATACATATAACCAAAAACTAGAATCAATGTTGCCCTACAGCAGTACTGATCTGAGTTGTTGTCAACACCCAGGGCCAATTTGGAGGACCACGGTCTGTTCATCTACCTCTGACCATGTCTGTATTCACAGACCATGGGGCACCCAAGGCCATGCTGATCTGTGTTGTTGGTATTGCCACCTCAAGCCATGGGGATGTCCAGGACATGACTGCTACCTAGAGTCATGTCTTGGTCTGTGGTCCTGTGAAGTAATAGGAGCGGCGGCGAGGCTGCATCCCCAACACCCCAGCCGCCTGCCCGGCTAGCTTAAGCCCCAAAATAATTACACAGACACTGTATTCTTTTAATCACTGCTTGGCCCATTCTCTTCTAGGCTAATTCTCACATATTAATTTAGCCCATTTCTAATCATCTGTGTATGGCACCCCAAGGTGCGCTTACCAGGAAGATTCTAGCCTATGTCCATCCTGGGTCAGAGCTTCATCCTGGGAGTGGGGCATGGCGTCTCTCTCAGGCGTCTGCTCCGGAGAGCAGAGCTGTGGAGTCTCTGAGCTCACTTCCTCTTCCTCCCAGCGTTCTGATCTGTTTACTCCACCTACCTATGTCCTAACCAATAAAATGGGCCAGGGCAGTTCCTTTATTAGCCAATGACCTTCCTCCATCATTTCCCCTTTTTCGGTTTAAACAAAAAAAAAAAAAAAGGCTTTAACATAGCAAAATTACATATAACAAAACAGTTATCAAGTAAAAGTTACAATAATCTTTATCATAACTAAGGAAAACTATAACTATAACTAACTATTCTTAACTCCATCAAAGACTCCAGAAAGATATAATATTACCTAAGTAAACAAGAACTAAGAAACTTCAAACTCTAGAAATGACAGAGACATCTCGCTGCTGGACAGTCACCCAAAGTTCCTCTGTACCATTGGGGCATCCATCTTCAGCCGTCAGGCCCATGGTATCCAGCAGACATTTCCATAAAGCAGGAAAATTCAAAGTCAGTTCAGTCACTATCTGTTGTGTCCTGCAGAATGTCTCGCAGACTCTTTCATGAATCAGGAACCCCGAAAGATCATCTCACCTTAGGCAAGTTCAGTAATCCTCTCTCTGCGGGTTCTCTGTGTCCAGTTTATGCAATAGTCCAGGCAAGAGCAGTTTCTTGCCCAAATGGCTATCAAACTCCATAACGAGCCTCTTCGATGCCCATCTTCCTCTTGAAGTAGATTGGTGCTGCCAGGAACAGAGTGTCTCATTGTCATGAAAAGTCCTCAGTTATTAAAACATTAAATGTCCTATTCTGTAATCTTTGAAAGACATGAAGAATGTCTATCTAAAATATATCTCTATATATCTAGAAAATCTAACTAACATGACTACAAGCTTTACTATTTTCGATGATTATCCATTAACAACCTATATTTCCTAATTATACAGTACATATTTAAATGAACTACACAATCACAATACCTTAATCAAAATCAGAAACACTTATACATATAACAAAATTGACCTTAAATCTCTATCAATAAAGCAAAATCTATACTAATGCAAATTATTCATACCTATATCATATCTTCCTTTAAATGTAAAAGAACATTTATAAACATTTTTTGGGAATATGGGCGCAGTTATTTCTCTCCAAACTGCTTCCTGCTGAATGGGGGCGTCGTTAATTAGGTCTTTCATGGTATAACCTGTGTGCTAGTTTCATCTCAGTTGGCAGTTGAGCGAAGCAATTTTCTGAAGGCGTTCACACCAACCCTTCAGGAGGGCGTGGTCCATCATACCAAATCAGAATAGAAGAAATGAACAGGGTCTCATCCTCTGTGAAAACAAAATAAGAAACTCCTTTCCAAAGTATCATGTCCTTAGATCCAAATTTCAAATTTAAGGCATTTTCAAAGTATCTATGTTGGATTAGTTCAGCAGCATTTATAAACAAATATCTTTTAGCAGTTGTTTGTCCTTCCTCAGCATTCAAACAATTCAAAGAGAGCATAATAGCATACAGTATCAAAATTCTCTGTGTATTTTCCATCTTTGTGCAGCTGTGTTTTAACCTCTATTTTGTTTATTTTTACTTTTAACTCTTTGCTTTTTGAGGCAGGTTCTCTGTATCTTTGACCTTTAGTAACTCTGTAGACCAGGCTGTCTTTGAACTCTCAGAGATCTGCCTGTCTCTGCCTCCCAGGCATTTGGGATTAAAGGTGTATACTACTACACCTTGAACTCACAGAGATCTGTTTGTCTCTGCCTTCTAGGCACTGGGATTAAAGGCGTGTGCTACCACACACAACAACTCTCTTCCTTTTTTTATGTTTTTTACTTTAAGAACTTCAACTTTTAGTCTGCATATATTTTTAACACACAGTAAACCATTTAGAAATTTTCTTTGTCTTTGAATCTCTCTTTACTGTATATCTCTCTTTTTCTGACCACAGGAGTCTTTAATTTACCAAGCAATATGGGTAGGATTAAAGGCGTGGCTTTGCCGGCTGGATCCAGCCCATTCCTTAGCTTTCCAGCCTCATGGCTGAGGTACTGGCTGTAGCCATGTTTACTGTGACAACTCTATGGCATTTCAAGGTCCTTGCCAGCAAGCGAGCTTCAGCAGCCTATGCTTGCAAACCGCACGAACCGCCTGCGTAAAAGAGTCAGAGTTTGCCCTGGCAGGACAGCCCAGAAAGCTGGCATTTTTAAACGGCGCAGCTTTTTTCCTGCTACGGCTGAAAATTGAAAAGCATGCGTTCAGCTTTTCGTCAACACCATTTAAGTGTTTCGTGGCAGGACCTCTTAATGAGCTGCAGTCCTGTCCGTGACTCCGGTTGCCACCAAGGGCTCTGAGGATGCCAGGGTTCTGGCTAGCCACCTGGGACTATGCTGATTCCCTGGGGGACATGCTGCTGCCAGAGCTGCTACTGGGGCCATGGTGGCATCTGGACCTGAGCTGCTGCTGAGGACCATGTCTGGGTCCACGTCTGTGTGGATGTCCATGACCAGTGTTAGCACAGGGATCATTGGAACCATGCTGTGTTGAGCCAATCACTGGCCTGGAATGGCTGGTCCTGTTCCTCACTGGATATTGCAACAGGGAGCTGGCCCAACCCCTCAGGAGAGAGTTTGCCCCCTCTCCATAGGCATGCATGTTACCAGGCAGGCACATTAGAGCTGATCCTGTGGTCTAGGACACAGGTGAGTGGACCCTGAGGGCATGAGAGCAGGAGAGCTGACCCTGTCCCTCTTGTCTGCCATGTGGTGGCATTGGTAAAGGAAAAATGTCCCCCATCTATTACCACCTTCAGTGGGTGAAGGAGCTGACCCTGGGGTCACAAGAGTAGGAGATCTGGGCCCTGACCTTCACTGGCTGCAGTGCATGAGAAAGCAAACTTTGCTTCCTGCCTGGGCAGCACAATAGAACTGACCCTGTTGTCTGTGATGCCAGGGAGCCAGCCCTGAGGGTGTGAGAACAACAGAGTTTAACTGTCCCCTTAATCTGCCATTTGGTGGCATGGGCAAGGGAAAGACACCCTCCCCCTCTATCACTTGCTACCTGTGGCAAGCAAGAGAGCTGGCCCAGAGGTCAAAAGGGTGAGAACTAGCCCTGCCCTACACTAGATGCAGTTCAGTAGAGCTGAACTAGTTGTCAGGTCCACAGGTGAGCCAGGCCTGAGGATTTGAGAGCAGGACAGCAGACTCTGCTCGTCCCGTCCCGCCCTGCCCCTGTCCCTCTCATATTCTCCCTGCAGTAATCAGGAGAGAGGGTCCTGAACCCTGCCTGGGCTAAACAGTCGATCTGTTCCTGGCAATGTGAGTCGGGGGGACCTGGATATGAGGGCCCGAGAACAAGAGAACTGGCCCAGCTCCTTGATGTAGGCTGTATTGGGTGAGCTAATCAAGGCAGTGCTGGAGAGCTCATCCTGGTAGTAACTGACTAGGAGAGAAAGCTAGTGAGCTGACCAACCTAATTACCAGCCAGGGCCAGAACCAGGGCTATGAGTTGGTCCATCCTGGCATCCCCTGAACCTATGAACTGCTGGAACATGTGAAGGAGAGTTACCTACAGATCCAAAACAGCAGGCTCTCCATGACATGGGATAACAGAATATCCCAGAGGAGCGGAAGTGAAATACCATTATCTGTTGTGTAGCAGAAAGCAGAAGCCTGGAGTCAGACCAATTACTCCTGGCAATGACCATTTGCAGTTAAAGATGATTGGACTAAAGGGTCAACTGTGAGTTTCAACAGGCTACATTGCATCTTCCACAAAATTGTTCTTTTGGTTTTTGTTTTGCTTCTTTGTTTTGTTTTGGTTTTTCTTTTAAATTTGGTTTTGTTTTAGGGGGAGGGTGCAAGGGCAGAAGGCAGATGTGAGGGGACTTGGAGGTAAGTGGTAACAAAATGCATGATGTGAAAATCCACAAATAATCAGTTAAAGTAAAAAATGAAAGAGAAAGAAACTGAATTAAAACCACTAATAGAAGGGAAGGAGGGGGGACCTGGGAAACATGAGAATTGGGATAAAGGAAAGGTGGATAGGGGAGCACGGAACCACAATTCTTAGTAAAGGGAGCCACTTTAGGGTGGGCAAGAGACTTGACCCTAGAGGGGCTCCCTAGTGCCCAAGATGAGGTTCCCAGTTAGTTCCTTGGGCAGCTGAGGATTGGGAACCTGAAATGACCCTATCCTAGAGCAATACTGACGAATATCTTGCATGTCATCATAGAATCTTCATCTGGTGATGGATAGAGATAGAGACAGAGACCCACACAGGAGCACTGGACTGAGCTCCCAAGGTCCCAAGGAGGAGCAGAAGGAGGGAGAACATGAGCAAAGAATTCGGGACCACGAGGCGTGCATCCACCCACTGAGACAGTGGAGCTGATCTACGGGGAGCTCACCAAGGCCAGCTGGACTGTGACCGAAAAAGCATGGGATAAAACCGGACTCTCTGAACATGGCGAACGAGGGCTGATGAGACACCAAGGACAATGGCAGGGGGTTTTGATCCTACTTAATGTGCTGGCTTTGTGGGAGCCTAGCCAGTTTGGATGCTCACCTTCCTAGATATGGACGGAGGGGGGAGGACCTAGGACTTAACACAGGGCAGGGAACCAGGACTGCTCTGTGGACTGGAGAGGGAGGGGGAGAGGAGTGGGGGGAGGGGGAGAAGGGTGGGAGGAGGGGGAGAAGGGTGGGAGGAGGGGAAGGGAAATGGGAGGCTGGGAGGAGGTGGAAACTTGTTTTTTGTTTATGTTTTTTTTTCTTCTTTTCGCAATAAAAAAAAAGAAGTCGAAATAACGCATTTTCAAAAAGAAAATGACAAAGAAAAGAAAAAAAAAACCTGCTGCTGACTTACAGCTGGCCAATCTAATATAAATCAATAGTTTCTTATGCTCTCAGAGAATCATATGATTATATAATATCTACTTATTAAAAATCTCAAAATTTGTAAAATGGATTTCTGTTCTTATTACAATATAATTCATTTTTTTTGCACCAGGAACATTGTAACAAAAACAGGTTAGTGAGTTTAGCAGTCTTGCTCAGTGATGTGTTACTGACAATACATGCTTTTAAAGTGCATGCTTCATGGACTTTTCTCTCCTTTTTGCCTTTGCTTCACTCTGATTTAATTTGAATTTACTGACTCTTCTATAGGAGCTGGTATTTTTCCCCGAAATCCAGTGGTTTGCAACCTTACCTTGACATTATAATTACCTGGGGAGCTTTTAAACATCTCAATGATCAGAATGCTTCTTGAACCAATTAAATCAGAATCTTCTCAGGCAGGACCTGGGCAACTGTGCATTTTAAAGGCTCTTATGAAGTCGCAATAGCTGAGGAGTTCAGCAAAGCCACAGGAACACCAGAGCCATTAAAATATGCAGAAAGGGAAGGCTTTAAGATTAACATTTAAGGTTTATAAATCTTGCAAATGTAGCTAATTGAACAAATAATTAAATAAGTTAATCCCAGTATCTTCAAAAAGCACATTTACTTTTGTCATGAACTGCACCTCTCAATAGATTGTCCAGAATGTCACCCATTCAGGGAAACCACCACACTCACAAAATTTATCAGGAAAAAAATTATTTTATTCAACTGAGAATCTTTAATTGTCTTTTGGAAAATTCATCCAGCATCCCTTAAGCAATTTTTATACTGTATATACAGAAGTAATTAGGAATCTGGCCTCCAGCCCAATGCAGAATTGAAATAAAAACCCTCAAAATTAAATTCTGCTCGTTCATTATCTTCTCCTTTTCTTCTAAAATTCTTTTAAAGTTGTCTGCATAGCATAATTTAAAGTTGTTTTCATTCACACTCTGCATTTACTTATTCATGGAGTCATAACTTTAAAAAAAATTGGTTGAGTTGCCCAGGAATGTTTACTTCAGCATTAAAATAATGACGATCCAATTTAGTGTTATTTAGATATTGAATTAAAAACTAGTCTATTACTAATTTGTCAAAACTTATTTGTCAAAAGATAAAAGCAATTGTTATTAATCTTTTCACAAGTAAAAGCCATGCATTTTTCATATATTACTATAGCATTTTTAAGTACCCTGTACAACTAGAAAATCAATATAATCCTGGTCCTATAAAGAGGATTCCAAGCTAAGAGG
Source organism: Microtus oregoni (assembly GCF_018167655.1). NCBI lineage: Eukaryota > Metazoa > Chordata > Mammalia > Rodentia > Cricetidae > Microtus > Microtus oregoni. The sequence goes on along the minus strand of NW_024544163.1, from coordinate 222,955 downwards.
AATATGAAGGCTACAGAAGATCCAGGTAGAGGAAATGAAAAAAAAAAAGCAATCTTGCTGTGCATTGGTAACCCATGCTTTCATTCCCAGCATGAGAGAGGCAGAGGCAGGTGGACCTTTGTGAATTCAAGGCCAACCCAGTCTGCAAGGTTTCTCTGTGTAGCCAGGACAGCCAGGATACACAGAGAAACCTGTCTTGAAAACCAAAACAAACGAAAAAGCAATCTTTCCCAGGAAGATGAAGAGGGCAAACTAACATCTCTAAATTTTAGGGTAATGAATTTGAGACATTACATGGTACAATTTATCTGCTATTTATGAAAGTAAATCCTATGTCTCTGGCCTATTACCATACTTACTGGAATTTAAGAGCTAAACAGGATGGATACACTCATCTAAAAATGTAGTAATAATTGGACTTTAGTGTATTTTTGTGCATATATATAAATAATACTTTCAGACATGTTTCTATTGCAAAAGCCACATTAAGTAAACTATGAAAGTATGTTTTAAGCATTGTTCTATTGCTATGAAGGGACGCTTATAAAAGAAATCATTTAAGTGGTGACTTGCTTACCATTTCAGAGGCTTAGTCCGTTACCATCATGGCAGGGAGCATAGTAACACACATGTGTTGGAACAGTAGCTGAGAGCTACATCGTGATTTGCTGGCAGAGAGGATGAGCCTGGCATAGGATTTTGAAACTTCAAATTGTACCCACAATAGCACACTTCTTCCAGCAATGCCTCACCTACTCCAATAAGGCCACACCTTTAATCCCTGTCTAGTAGCACCACTGACTAATGACCAAGCGTTCAGATATCTGAGCCTATGGGGGCTATTCTCTTTCAAACTACAACATTGTATTCCTCATGTTCATAGGCGTGTAGCCATATCATAATTCAAAGATGCATTCAGTCCGCTTCAAAAGTCCCTATAGTTTGTAACCATCTCAACACTGTTTTCCAGTCCAGAGGCTCTTCTGGGATATATGGCAATCTGTTAAGTGTAATCCCCCATAAAATAAGAATCAAAAAGAATGTCACATACTTCCCACATGCAATGGTACAGAACTTATGTCACCATCTCACAATGCAGGAAAGGGTACACAGTGAGGAAATACTGCACCAAAGTAAGAACAACTAGCACTACAAACTCTAAATTCTGCATCTCCATCTGATAGCAAATAGCTCTTCAGATTTCCAAGTCCTTTCACCTTTGCTGACTGCAATATAGTTCTTTCTCTTGGACTGATTCACACCTGGTCTGCAGCTTTCCTTGGCAAGTATCCCATGACTCTGCCACCTCCAACATCTTTGAGTTTCCAAGACAATCCACTTATCACCTTCATAGTTCCAGGCAATGGCCTGTCCAGACCTCTATGTAGTGACATCTCAGATATACATCTGGCCTCAGTGGCTTTCCTTTGACACAAGGGGAGATTCCAAAAACCCTTTCTTATATCCTTGGCTCTGAAGTTAGAAGCACCACGTGTCTGAAGCTGCCAAGTTCTATTGCTTGATGGAGCTGTTGGTGAAGGTTTCCTTCACCGAAGAAATTCAGGCATATGAATCATTCCCTCAATCAAGATATCTCTCTCCTTGCTCTCATATCTCTCCTTCCCCCATTTCGACCATCCCATTCCCTCAAATTCTCCTCAACTCCCCTTCTCCTCCCTCTACCCCCTGCCCCCCTGCCCCCCTGCTCGCAAATTTTTGTCTGATTCCAATTTCCAGGTGGGTCTGTATATGTTTTTCTTTGGGTTCACCTTATTACTTAGTTTCTCTAGGACCCTGAACTATAGGTTCGTTGGCCTTTGTTTATGATTAGTATTCACTTATGGGTGAGTACATACCATATTTGCTCTTTTGAGTCTGGATTACCTTACTCGGGATGATGTTTAATTTTGTCCATTTGCATGTCTTTAATTTTTATTGCTAAGTAGTATTCTAATGTGTAGATGTGCCACACTTTCTTTATCCATTCTTCCATTGAGGAGCATCTAGGTTATTTCTGGCTATTACAAATAATGCTGCTATGGACATAGTTGAACAAATACTCTTGTAGTATGATTGAGCATATTTTGGATATATTCCCAAGAGTGAAACCTGAGGTAGGTTGATTCCCAGTTTTCTGATTGAGGGAGCCATTATGGAGTTAGCAAAAGCCTACCTCTAGAAAAATGCCCAAGGGCCCTAGCCTGTTTGGATGCACACCTACCTAGGCCTGGATGGAGGGGAGAGGGCCTTGAACTTCCCACAGGGCAGGGTACCCTGCCCTCTCTTAAGACTGGAGGGGAGGGAGGAGGGTGAGTGGGGAGGTGGGAGAGGAATGAGAGGAGGGGAGGAAGTGGAAATTTTTGAATGGAAAAATAAATTTTAAAAAAGAAAAATGCCCAAGAACCCACAGGGATGAACCCAGCTGAGACCCTAAAAAATAGAGAGGGTGTCTGAACTGACCTTACCTTAAATATCACTATAGAACCTTCGTCCAACAACAGACGGGAACAGAGGCAATGACCCATATAGGAACACTAGACTGAGCTCCTTCCAAAGATCCAGTTGAAGAGTGGAGGAAGTGAGAGTATGAGCAAGGAATTCAGGACCATGAGGGGGTCATCCACTGAGACAGTTTGCTTAAGCTAATGTCAGCTCACCAACTCCAACTGGACTGGGAATGAACGACCATGGAAACAACTAAGCCCTTCTGAATGGGGTTGACAGCTGGGGAAGACTGAGGGGCCACTGATAGTGACACTGGGATGTGTCTCTACTTGCATATACCAGCTTCATGGGATCCTATTTTCTTTGGATGTAAACCTTGCTAAACCTAGACATAGTAGGGAGGGCCTTGGACTTTCCACAGGGCAGGGTTCATGGTACTACTTTCTTAGGGTTGGAGGGGTGGGGGGATGGTCTGTGGAGGGAGAGGGAGGAGGGGAGGGAATGGGAATTTGGATTGGTATTATTTAAAGTAATAAAATAATTTATTAAAAAATGAATCATTCTTCATACATCCATTGTATTTTCTCTTTATTGTAATTACTTATCCCAGTTTTATAGGATCAAACATTTAAGAAAATAAATAAAGCTATCATGTATTAGGAATGATAATGACTAAAGACATCTATGATTATGATAAAAGAACCCAGATGTCCATCAAAATCCCAGGAAAATATTCATTTGTGCCCACTTTCATTTATTCATACATTTAATAATCATTTATATAGTCTCTTATTAGCCATACACTATAAGCTAAATCCTGGGAATACAAGAGAAGTGAGCATACAATTGAGTTTGCTTTTGTCCGTTAAATTCTATCCAATTTTCAGGTGGTATTCGGTTGGTTGAATCGCCTAAATTTACCTTCTAGGATCATCACACTCACACTCTCAACTATTTCCCACTTTACAAAAACATCACACACACCATAAACTGAGAAAATTATCAGTCCAGGGAGGCTCGTTCCTTCAGTAGTGAAGAATTCCTATATTGTCAGCAAGATTTAGCTGACAGGCAATGAGGTAAAACGGCTACAAGCATTTCCACTAATCTGCAGCTTTAGACTATACCCCATCTTCTTTCAGGTGGAACACAGATGGATAATCAAAAGTTTTCCCAGTCCAGGACATACTAAAATCTTAGAAGGCCATCAAACTTCATATTTGACACATTCGTGTCTCTGACCCTAATGGATTACTTTACAGAACAAATTTCTCTAGACATATAACTCAAAGGGGAAAATATCAATATTTGAAGAAAATAAATGTGCTTGTATGTGATTCTACCTTATGATTCATTTGTTATTCCTAGGGTGTTCTCAAGCAGGGTAAGTGGACTACTGACGACAAAATAATCTCTAGAATTCTGACATCTTCTATTACCTTAGACTGATTGAAAATCAGCTTCTCTTCTGTTGAGATGAATTACGTGACAGTTACTAGAACAATTCTTCCCAGGGGTTTCCCCTTTCTAAAACCTTTCCCACCCCCAGTCCTCAGAAAGTCAGTTTAGTGAGTTGCAGTCTATCTCAAGGCATTATTCATATAACCCAAGGAAATTTAGAAAGGCTTGATGACTCATTTGTAATGATCTGAGAGGTACCTGATGTATTCTATTCATTTTATTTTTATATTTCTTTGAAATAAATGTACTTACTGCCCTAAGGGTAACTCTGATATTAAAAAGAGTCACATTTATTACATATGTAGCAGAACCTATATGCCCAAAATAAAATTATTTATGAGAAACGTTAACACAAAAAAAGATGCTAAGCTCTTGGAACATCTTGCATGTTTGCATTTGAAACCACCTCCATCCAAATATTGATGCAGAATAAATAGCCTTTAGGAAAATTTTCAGAATGTGTTAGGATAAACCATTTTCCCAAGGCACTCTTCTGTGGCGAGAGAGTATTCAATAACAGACTTTCCTCTAAATGAGGAAGAGGTACTGCTGAAGTCACTTATGGAGGCTTATGTGTGTTCTGTGTCTTCAGCTTACTTCAGAGAAATGTCAGGTCATCATATGTTTCAAGTGTCTGAGTTAAAGTTCAGATCATCAATTTTATCCCACATTCAGTCAAAAGCCTTAGTCTCCTAAGAGGCTGGAATATTTTTCACAACCCGTAATTCACTTTCCCATGATTGCATCTTCTATATGAAAGAAAAACAATCAGCATTGTCTTTCTAAAATTTGGACATATGAGTTTAAAAATCAAACTTTTATAAGTGAATTCATGTACTTTTCAGACTGTCAATTCTGGCTACAAATCCCAGTCTTGGAAAACCTTTACTTTTTCACTATACATTAAGTTTCAGAAAGATAATCTTCTTAAAAAGCTTTGAAATTTCATGGTACTACACCAGTAAAGATTTCTAGTTCAAACTTAAAAGGTAAAGTAATTGTTTCAGAATAAATGGTCATATTTACAAGCAAACAATGAATTTTTTCTTTTACCAAACAAGGTTCTAGTGAATTCATCATTTAGTTAAAAATGAGCATTGTGCCAAATATATAAAAAGCAATATTATCTCATTCTATATTTTCCATTTCTGGAAAACCAATCAAGTAATATAAGTCAACCACAATTCTATGGGTTTGCCCCTCTTTACAATAGTCTGAGGTTAACAAATTTAATTACCACCTAGGCCAACATCCATGATTTTGAGTTGACCCACCTCAACATACAACCTATTATCTACTGGAGAGTATGAAGGTACTGTGGAATCATAGCTACAATATTCTCATGACTGGGAGCAACAATAGGATATCCAAGAGGAGTTTTGGTGAGGGTCTAATATTGATGTTGTACCAGAAGCCAGAGCCCTTGAATAAGACCAACAACTCATTGTAATGAATGTGTACAAGGAAAGCTGTTTGAGCAAGTGAATATACTGTGTAACAAACTGTAGCTCCCAAAGCCATTACAACAAAGTATATATATATGAGGCAGGAAAGACTGAGGAGCAAAGTTGAGTTTTGTTTTTTATCAATTTTCTTTTATTTTTTGTAAATGATAAAGAATGATGTTAGGTAGCATGTTGAATAAAGTAAAGGCAACCAAAACAATGCCCTGGATCTTGAAGTATCAGGTAGTGAGAACAAACAGGACATCCCTAATTCCATAACACTAATGATCCCCACTCAGACCTGATCTTTCATTCTCCCTTTAAAAGACCATGCCATCCTTACAAAGTGAAGTAGAATTCACTCCGCTTTGGCCTCTGTTTCCATACTGGGCTAATATGACTGAGTGAAATCTGGTCTCACTAGTTTAACTGATGTTCCCATGCAGTTGGTCCTTAATTTGTAGCCGACTTACTTGGTTTCAGGTTGTCAAGATTGCAGGATTATCAGCACTCATTTCTCAAGACCCTAGCTGTAACCAATTTATCTATTCATCTTTTCTAGAATATAGCATGTTTTATTAAATACCTTCTTAAATAGTAGGGCAAGTTTTACTACCTTTTATGAGTCAAGGGCTGGAAAAAAATGCCACAGTTTATATGGTTACTACATTGCTTAGTCAATTTATTTTAAAGGAACAGAATGATGGGCCACATGTCCATTAAAAACAAGCAAAATATCTTTTAAAGATATTATTGATCAGTTCTCATTATACTCAAATAGAGAAAAGTAATAAATACTCAGAAGTCACAATTTTGAGAAATGTGGTAAGACTGATAAATACACCAATATTCTATGAGTCTGGATTTAAAATACAGCATATGGGCTGGGTGCATTCATAACTTACAGATGTTTTTGATCGTTTTACTCTAGGTGTTATTCCCACAAATGTAGAGTTTGAGCTGCTTGAATACACAGACTACATTCGAAGTAATGGGATTAAGACTCAATTACCTTTTCTCCATTTTGACAAACTTCCTCATAAATCTTTTAACCTAACCTTTGGCACCATACCCCCACACAAATCTTTTTCATTTATTTTACTAAATAGGCAGTTTCCCCCGGGTTCCACTCAGGTTAGACAAATGCATTTATAGACTTTTCCTTCGAGTTCATCAATGATCTCAATCAGTGACAGGAGTACAGCTGAATCTTTCTTTCAGAGTTACATTTATTTATCTATTGTGTGGACTCCAAATGCCATGGCATATAAATCCTGCATACCAAATACAATAAGCATGCATGCCACAGGGAAATATGACATTTTATTTCAATGCTTCCTTTTGTTTAAGTGCATATAACTGAACCTCATGTATTTCTTAAATAACACAACTTCTTTCATGAAATTACTTGTAATAATAACAAATGTAGGAAACTACACAAAATAAAATAGATTGCAATTCACCTCTCTTCTTCAAAAATCCAGTGTAAACATAAGTTATTCCATCTCAGATTTATTTATTTTTAGTTTGGTTTCCTTAGTTTGTGACTTTTCTTATTATTGCTCTATTTTATCTTTCATGGGAGCATGGGAGATACTCATTTACTTAATTACTTATTTACTTTATGCCTCATGTTTTCTTCTTATAAGGAAAGTTTTGTTATAAGAAAAGTTTTGTATATAAGGAAACTATATGTGTGTGCGTGTGTGCATGTGTGTGTGTGTGTGTTGAATTTTTTATCTACCTAATAAAAGTTCTTGATGGTGTAGCTGCTTCACCCAGTCTACTTTCATTGAGCACTCATTGCCATATGTTAAGCATGCCTAAAACACTTTATGTTCTGATCAACATTTTGACATTTTAAGTCCATTAGAAAATTCTGATAAGGCAAAAAAAACAATGGGGCAATGCTTGTCTTATAGAAGTTATGAATCTCTGTTAATTATAGAATGAAATGTTAACACACACATGTTATATCAGACTATGGAACATAGATTGCTGTTAGTTTATTTTTTGTTTGTAATATTGTATATGTGCTCATCATGTGTCTGTGTAGGTAAATGTGCCACAAAATCCATGGAGAAGTCAGAGGAGAGCTTTGTGGAGATGATTCTGTTCTTCTACATTTATCTGAGTCAACTGGATTCAGGAATTGAATATAGGTCTTCAGGATTGTGAAGCAAGTACTTTCTCAGTTGAAGACTCTCAGGAGCCCTGTTTTTTTTATTTATAATAAAGAGTGAGTCATGTTATAATGGCTCTACAATTGACATGTTCTCTTGTTTATTATTTAGAGTCACTTTCGAATTATATGAATATACAAATGGAATGGTATACATATAGCATGTTCCCCAAAGGTTCATGACTAAAGGAGTAGCTCTCAGTTTAATGATATTGAAAGCTATGGGAACTACTATGATCTGGGACATAGTGAAAAATGATTGGAAGGAACGTGGTTGCCGAGAGAAGATTAAAATTGATCACTTAGAATGACGTAGATCTTGAAAGAATGGATAAAATCTCCTAACTACGAATTATGATAAAAGAGCAGCACAATCCCTGCCATATCTCCTTCTGCTTTCATTATTTGTCATACTTCTCTGTCCCCTAGTCTCTCCCCATCTCTTCTCCTAGCATTTTTCCTTCTTCCCTCTGCATAAGCATGAAATGCTATATACAATTTGGTGATACAATCAGAAGAACATTTTTACGCTTTAGATGCATTGCTGTTTGAACTTTCCATTACACGAATTCTGAAAAAATACACTTATTTTCTTTTTAATTTATACAACAGATGGTAATTTTTCATAGCAATACAAAATGGACTAACACATGTACCTTGACTGTTAATAATTTCCAGGCTCATTTACATCTGTGTCTAAAATCCCTCAGCTGTTAAAACATGCCTGTAATGTTTGAAAAGAAGAAAGCCATTGTAAGTGTGAAAATTTACTTGGATTAGTAGTTGTTCATCTTTAGAAGGCCACATTTTTCTGATTTTTTTTTTATTGAGAAAAGGAGAAAAAAAAACAAAAAAACAAGTTTCCACCTCCTCCCAGCCTCCCATTTCCCTCCCCCTCCTCCCAACCTTCTCCCCCTCCTCCCCTCCTCCCACCTTTCTCCCCCTCCCCCCACTCCTTTCCCCCTCCCTCTCCAGTCCAAAGAGCAGTCAGGGTTTTCTGCCCTGTGGTAAGACCTAGGACCTCCCCCCTCCGTCCATATCTAGGAAGGTGAACATCCAAACTGGCTAGGCTCCCACAAAGCCAGCACATTACGTAGGATCAAACCCCCGTGCCATTGTCCTTTGCGTCTCATCAGCCCTCATTGTTCGCCATGTTCAGAGAGTCCAGTTTTATCCCATGCTTTTTCAGTCACAGTCCAGCTGGTCTTGGTGAGCTCTCAATAGATCAGATCCACTGTCTCAGTGGGTGCGTGCATAATTTATGGCAATAAAATTTTAGACTACAGGTGCTTTTTATATACTGAATAATTTGTGATTTGGAAAAATAAATAATGAAAACAGGTTGTTTACAACAGATTTCTATATTTTTGCAATTGGAAAATGCTGATAACTTAGCAAAGATGAAGGAAAATGTATGATTATAATTAACACGTTAGTGTTTTGTGAAGTTTTAATACAGAAAATCAGTGGAATAATTAAGTTCTCACAGTGGATTTATAACACAAATTTACTGAAAGTAAAAGTATGTCATTGTTCTAAATCCATGTACAACTGCAGATAGTTTATATTTACATTACATAGAACACAATTTCTCTTAAACAATTTTGTTGAGTACACTAATGTGGTACATTGTATTGTATTTCATACTTACATTTTACTTAATTTGCAGATAATATTTAATGCTTTATTTGTTCTTTATGCACAAAAAGTTAGCCTTTGGTCTTATATTAGTGCTTTTGCGAGTAATTTATAATGACAATAATTTTAATTATCATATTTTAAATGAGAATTATTTTTAGAAAGATAGTGCAAATTACCCTGTTTATCACTTGAGCTTCAGAAAATACTAGACTATAACAGATATCAAATAAAATGTTTTACTACCAGGGAAATATGGTGGTTCATAGTAGGAAAATATTAGTTGTTTACTCATACAATAAGGTTGAAAACTTTATAAACTTATTACTTTATTCAAACAAAACACATCTTACAACACTGTTTAGCAGATATTAGTCATATCCATTATTAACAAATCAGAATTAATTTCCTGTGTTAGATATACTTGAAGGCAATATTACTTCAGTAGCAGCCAGCATCAGTTCCACTATGGTTGAGTTAGTGTAAAAAGTAATCCTAGATGACAAAATGTATTAGAACCAATGAATCTTTTATACAGTATTCTAAGGAGTTTAACCTAAGACCTGAGTGAGAAGGGAATGGTAATGACATGGTATATAGTCTGTCAGTTGTCCTCCATTGATTAATAACATCTCTGAAAAGACATTCTTCCAAAAAAAGAAATCAGTGTTCTTAGAACATGTATTTATATAGCATTTTTAAGGAGGTTTAAAACAATTATACTGCTATATTGGACCAAACTTAGAAATATATATATATATATATATATATATATATATATATACATATATATATATATATATATATATGTGTGTGTGTGTGTGTGTGTGTGTGTGTATGTATGTATATATATATATGACTACACATAGCACATACTACTAAAAATACATATATGTTCACTATACTTTGAAATTTACATACACACTAAAAAATCTGTGTCAAAAGTGAAGACAGTTGACACATAAGAGCATCAACACAGTTTTATAAAGATACACAAGTGGAAAATAAGGATGATGATAAATTATGATGATAGACCACAAGGCATATGATTTTGTCTTTTTTATCTGGGAATGATTGGACATATTCATTGTTAATGTAACTTCAACTACCTAAGGGTAAGTAAATTTGTCATAGTTCATTTCCATTTAATATATGATCATTCAATAATTGTGAAAGTTCTAATGAGGACAACTTAGACACCAAAATTTTCAGAATTAAAATTTTTCTTCAGATACAAAATAGGTTCGGATTTAGCATCTTGTTTAATCTCCTTTTTCATTACTGCGTACCTATCTTAAATTGCATTAGCTCCATATTAAATTATCAATAAATGTTGTTTTGATTAACTTTTAGCACAAATATAGACATGTTAATATTTTCTGTTTCCTTGTTAATTCCCAATAAATATCAGTATAGTAAATACAATGCCATGTTCAGTAGTGCCATATGGATACAATGAACACAACTTAGAAGATCCTATTTCGTCAATAGTAATGTGAATGAGAGGAAACAAACAGAAGTAAGAAGACATCGAGCAAAAAGAAGAAAAAGGAAAAAATGAGAAACGGGGGAGGTGAATACAATAGAATGACCTTTGAAACATTTTTAGGACATAAAAATACAGTGCTTATATTATTATTCTTGGACTGGCAACAGCTTCAGTGGGCATGATTAAAAGGATTTCCTATAGAGCAAGCAGCTGAAGTGTTTATAGCAGAAGTTCAGTACTATGTGGAATTTGCATTAAAACCCAAGAAAGCAGCTACTTTGGTATCACATTTGACTCTTGGGGAACAAGATCCATGTATAAGTTTGCAGTAGCCTTATTAAAACCGTTCTCATTTTTTGAGACTGAGTTTTTTTTTTCTATTCCTTTCTTATAACACAATATGACAAAAAAGATGGCATGGCTCTATTGCTATCCCATGAAAATGAGTAGGAAAAGGAGCAGATAGTGGCATAGAGGTTGCTGGTGGTGCAGGATACAGGACTGAGGTGAAGTTCCTATCTAGTGTAGCAACTATCTAGTGTAGAGTATCTGTAGTATAACCGACAGAGATGTAAAAGGCCCTGATGTCAGCAGGCAACAGCAGAATTAAGGGATTTGAGTATCAATTCAAATGAGATATTGCATGAATGATAGAAGTCCTACAGAGACAATGAAACAAAGTGGATCGGGAAGTAGGTGATTGCTGCCAGGATCTTACAGATACACACGGAAATGCTAACAAGCTATCAAAATTACAGCGCTGAAGCCAACATAACCTATATACAGGCTTTGAATGCCAAATGCAGGTAGCATGATAACATTCATGAACTATTCAGAAACTGGCTTTTTCCATGTTTTTACTAAAAACAATCCCTAAACAAATAAAAGTTAATGCATTATTTATTAAGGAATGATTCTCTGATCCGTATCTCTTTAATCAACAACATAAAACCCTATTATTTCTTTTAAAGGTAGTGAATTACTTAATGTCTTATATTGGATTGTCCAGGATCAGATATGTGGTAAAAATTTAAATCTATGGACAATAATGTCTCAGTGATCATAGAAACCATCAACAAGGAAGTAGAAAGATCGAGAAGCGGGGGATAGCAAGACAAGGCACAACAATGAGAAAGTATTGAATATGGAAAGCTGGGACTCAAAGATACTTGTGACCTCTGAAAATGACCACCACGTTAGTCCTTTTTGGAGGATAAATTTCAGCAGCTTTATTTTTACATTCTCATCTATCAATAACCAAAGAAAATCACTATCAATTCAACATTTCAATGTATAACCTTCTCCCATAGTTTCATATGTATCAGGGAAGACATATGTTTCATATGTATCAGTGCTTACAAGTAGAAAACATCCTGCAAAATGGGACATCAGAAGGAACATTGACAGTATGCTAGATGGATGTTGATTACTCTATACCAATCCTAAGGGCCCCTTTTCCTGTCTACCACAGTTGTTACAATTTTGTTGCTTTTTCTTCCTTAGCTAGTGCCTCATCTTTTTACATTGTTTTAGAAATAAAGTTGAAAATGTGAACTAGTTTGAATGAGCAACATGGAGATGTGTAAAGGGAATAAGAAGTTCCTAATTAGATGAGACTTTTATGCATGTTTTAAGATGGTGCCTTGTGACCTGTTCATACTTGCCAAGTTAGCTTTTACTTCCCTATTTTTGTGTCCCCTTAGTAGCTTGAGTATTTTACTGCTGTGTCATTCTTCAAACATCTCAGTACAATTAATTTCATAAAAGATATGATTTATAACATATTATCACTTTATTGTGAACCATAATTGACTATCTTTATTTTAGGTATTACTTATTACCTACCAGACTCATTAAATACCCATCAAATGCCTATTTGTTGAATATATATCAATATTTTCATTGACATTAATCATTCTGTTCAATGCTACCTGCAGAATCTTCTTCTACTAGTCAGTTTAAATGCCTCTACTTAATTTTCTTCAGATTTTGAAAGAGAGTTTGTTTTCTGACAGTTATTTTGTTCTTCAGATGCCTTTGCATTATTTTAAAAAGAAGAAGCTATTTCTGATTAAAAGAAATAATGACGAGAAGAAAATCCTCATTAATTTGGGTTTTGAGTGAATCAAATTGCTTCTGCATGAGGAGGAATGAAACCCTTAATAGCTAGAGAGTTCCCCAGATATTACTTCAAGAGATATTATTAACCTCCGTGTGCTATAGAGATAATACTATATTCAGTGAGCAAATATTTTGAAAATAATGCCATTTGTGAACAGGAAATGGTCACTGATGCAGAATGAATATACCTCTCTCCAATTCTTATGTTAAAAATCCCCAGATTCCTAACCACCAAATCAACACTAAAATGTGAGGGCTTAAAGAAGTGATTAGATACTGAAAGCATGACCCCTGAGAATGGAATAATACCAGTATAATAGATACCCCATGCACTGGACACCCTTAAGGCTAAGGCAGGAGAATCATGAATTTAATATTAGCCAGGGATAGATGAGAGGAGAGAGAGAGAGAGAGAGAGAGAGAGAGAGAGAGAGAGAGAATGCCCTTTCTTCTGTGTGGACACAACAACAAAAAGACTATTGTCAAGGGAAAGCAGGCATACCACACACATAACCTCAAAAAATCTAGTTCTTGGATGGTAGAACTTTATGTTGTATAGAAGCTACTTGATTTTAATATATATATATATATATATATATATATATATATATATATATATATATATATAAATGAATACTCATAAATATTGGTATGTTCTACATTTAGCTCATTGGTTCTTAAGATGAAACGGTATACACAAACTTCAAAATGAAAATACATTCATGTGCTTGAATGGATTCATGTACTTGATAGATTTTGAAACTGCCTTGAAACTTTACTGCCTATATATGAAACTACTAAACAGCATATACAAAACCAAGCAAGACAGTCTTATGTTTTTCAGCTCAAGCATGCATTGCTTTATTCATTTATGTATTGACTGATTTATAGGATTTTAATACTAATAGACAGTTTACACATATTTTTAAAATCTACATGTCCATACATCTTCTACTTTTAAAGCAATATATGGTGCAGAGTGGCCACATTTCAATATGGGATACTTTAAAATATATGAAATTTTGTATTATGTATTACCATCTACCTATGTACACTTAGATTACCTTTCTTCCATTTTCTTGCTTTCCCACTTCCTAGATATAGGGTGTGTGTGTGTGTGTGTGTGTGTGTGTGTGTGTGTGTGTGTGTTACAGTGAAAACATTTGTAAAGAACACACTTCTACTTTTCATTATTTTTCTTTAAGGACACACTTCTTGAAGAATATGCACATACACATGTGACTTTACCTTTAATTTTGAAAAGGAGGTCAAAAGAGGTGTGCTGACTAGTTTACATCTACTTGGCATAAGATGGACTTTTCTGGGAAGAGATAGGAAGAGATATCCTTGAATTAAGAAAATGCCCCACCAGATTGGCTTCTAGGCAAACCCGTGGAGTATTCTCTTGAGTGATAATAGATGTGGAAGTGTAGTAATATGGGGCGGCAGGGCTGCGTCCCCCACACCCGGCCGCCCACATGGCTAGCTTATGCTCCGAAATAACAACACACAAACTGTATTCTTTTAATCACTGCTTGGCCCATTCTCTTCTAGGCTAATTCTCACATATTAATTTAGCCCATTCCTAATCATCTGTGTGTAGCACCCCAAGGTGCGCTTACCGGGGAGATTCTAGCCTAGTCCATCCTGGGTCCGAGCTTCATCCCGGGAGCAGGGCATGGCGTCTCTCTCAGGCGTCTGCTCCCGCGAGGAAAGCGGTCGAGTCTCCGAGCTCACTTCCTCTTCCTCCCAGCATTTTGTTCTGTTTACTCCTCCCACCTATCCTCTAACCAATAAAATGGGCCAGGGCAGTGCCTTTATTAGCCAATGACCTTCCTCCATCATTTCCCCTTTTTCGGTTTAAACAAAAAAAAAAAGGATTTAACATAGCAAAATTACATATAACAAAACAGTTATCAAGTAAAAGTTACAATAATCTTTATCATAACTAAGGAAAACTATAACTATAACTAACTATTCTTAACTCCATCAAAGACTCCAGAAAGATATAATATTACCTAAGTAAACAAGAACTAAGAAACTTTTAAAACTCTAGAAATGACAGAGACATCTCGCTGCCTGGACAGTCACCCAAAGTTCCTCTGTACCGTTGGGGCATCCATCTTCAGCCTTCAGGCCCATGGTATCCAGCAGACATTTCCATAAAGCAGGAAAATTCAAAGTCAGTTCAGTCACTATCTGTTGTGTCCTGCAGAATGTCTCGCAGACTCTTTCATGAATCAGGAACCCCGAAAGATCATCTCACCTTAGGCAAGTTCAGTAGTCCTCTCTCTGCAGGTTCTCTGTTTCCAGTTTATGCAATAGTCCAGGCAAGAGCAGTTTCTTGCCCAAATGGCTATCAAACCCCATAAGGTGCCTCTTCGATGCCCATCTTCCTCTTGAAGTAGATTGGTGCTGCCAGGAGCAGAGTGTCTCATTGTCATGAAAAGTCCTCAGTTATTAAAACATTAAATGTCCTATTCAGTAATCTTTGAAAGACATGAAGAATGTCTATCTAAAATATATCTCTATATATCTAGAAAATCTAACTAACATGACTACAAGCTTTACTATTATTGATGATTATCCATTAACAACCTATATTTCTCAATTATACAGTACATATTTTAATGAACTACACAATCACAATACCTTAATCAAAATCAGAAACACTTATACATATAACAAAATTGACCTTAAATTTCTATCAATAAAGCAAAATCTATACTAATGTAAATTATTCATATCTATATCATATCCCCCTTTAAATGTAAAAGGACGTTTATAAACCATATTTGGGAACATGGGCGCAGTTTTTTCTCTCCAAACTGCTTCCTGCTGAATGGGGGCGTCGTTAATTAGGTCTTTCATGGTATAACCTGTGTGCTAGTTTCATCTCAGTTGGCAGTTGAGCGAAGCAATTTTCTGAAGATGTTCACTGCAACCCTTCAGGAGGGCGTGGTCCATCATACCAAATCGGAATAGAAGAAATGAACAGCGTCTCATCCTCTGTGAAAACAAAATAAGAAACTCCTTTCCAAAGCATCATGTCCTTAGATCCAAATTTCAAAGTTAAGGCATCAAAATATCTATGTCGGATTAGTTCAGCAGCATTTATCAATAAATATCTTTTAGCAGCTGTTGCTTCTTCCTCAGCATTCAAACAATTCAAAGAGAGCATAATAGCATACAGTATCAAGATTCTCTGTGTATTTTCCATCTTTGTGCAGCTTTGTTTTAACCTCTATTTTGTTTATTTTTACTTTTAACTCTTTGCTTTTTGAGACAGGTTCTCTGTATCTTTGACCTGAATTAACTCTGTAAACCAGGCTGTCTTTGAACTCTCAGAGATCCGCCTGTCTCTGCCTCCCAGGCATTTGGGATTAAAGGTGTACACTACTACACCTTGAACTCACAGAGATCTGTTTGTCTCTGCCTTCTAGGCACTGGGATTAAAGGCGTGTGCTACCACACACACAACTTTCTTCCTTTTTTTTTTGTTACTTTAAGAACTTTAAATTTTAGTCTGCATATATTTTTAACACACTTCAAACCATTTAGAAATTTTCTTTGTCTTTGAATCTCTCTTTACTATATATCTCTCTTTTTCTGACCACACCAGCCTTTAAATTACTGAGCAATATGGGTAGGATTAAAGGCGTGGCTTTGCCAGCTAGATCCAGTCCATTCCTTAGCTTTCCAGCCTCATGGCTGAGGTACTGGCTGTAGCCAGCAAGCGAGCTTCAGCAGCCTGTGTTTGCAAACCGCAGGGACCGCCTGCGTAAAAGAGTCAGAGTTTGTCCTGGCAGGACAGCCCAGAAAGCCGGCATTTTTAAATGGCGCAGCTTTTTTCCTGCTATGGCTGAAAACCGAAAAGCATGTGTTCAGCTTTAACCGTTTAAGTGTTTCGTGGCAGGACCTCTTAATGAGCTGCAGGCTTTTGCAGCTAAAGCTGAGTCAGGAAGCCTCTCTTAGATGACGCGCCCACTTGCCTCTAGCAAGCAGAGCAGACCTGAGAACACAGCGAGTCAAGTTGCCATCAAACAAATCGTAGCACTTTACTCCAAATGCTCTATTCAAAAGCTCTGTCTCCCGCAGGAGCCAGACAGAGATCGCAATGGCGGCACAGCCCCAGGAAGTTGCGATTTAAAATGACAAAGTGGTTTTTCTGCTACTGTTGCTGAATCAGGAAATCTCTCTACAGCACGACACCAACAAACAGCAAAAATCTGTGTTAAACTCTCTCTCCCTTATTTTTAAGCCTTCTCAGGTTTTTTAAGTGGGTTTCGGCTGTCCACATGTCTGGGCGCCAACTGTAGTAATATGGGGCGGCAGGGCTGCGTCCCCCACACCCGGCCGCCCACATGGCTAGCTTATGCTCCGAAATAACAACACACAAACTGTATTCTTTTAATCACTGCTTGGCCCATTCTCTTCTAGGCTAATTCTCACATATTAATTTAGCCCATTCCTAATCATCTGTGTGTAGCACCCCAAGGTGCGCTTACCGGGGAGATTCTAGCCTAGTCCATCCTGGGTCCGAGCTTCATAGCGTGCGTCTGCCCAGGAGCCAGGAGCAGGGCATGGCGTCTCTCTCAGGCATCTGCTCCCACGAGGAAAGCGGTCGAGTCTCCGAGCTCACTTCCTCTTCCTCCCAGCATTTTGTTCTGTTTACTCCTCCCACCTATCCTCTAACCAATAAAATGGGCCAGGGCAGTGCCTTTATTAGCCAATGACCTTCCTCCATCATGGAAGTGCCCAACTCACCGTGAGCAGTGCCATCTCTGGGCTGGTGGTACTAAATGCTATAAGAAGTCTGAGATAGCCATGGAGAGCAAGCCAGCAAACTGCTCCAGGACCTTGCTTCAGTTTCTGCACCCCTGCCACCTCTTAAGTTGCTGAAACTGATAATTTAAATTCCTGAACAATTATTTTCTTAGCAAAATATATATTATCTTTTTTCTTATACTCTCTATTTTACATAGTTTTCTACCAATTTTTCACTAACTTTTAAATCATAGTATTCAAAAGTTCTAAATTTTGTTGCAAACAGTTTACAAAGTTTGTAAAACAAAATGGTATTTTCTCTATTGCTTAACTATCAGATTTAAAGAAAAGATTTTTAATAAGCAATTTTATTTTGAGAATTATTTATTTATTATGCATACAGTATTCTGTGTGCGGGTATGTCTGCAGGCCAGAAGAAGGCATCAGATCTCATTATGCATGCTTGTGAGTGTGGTTGCTGGGAATTGAACTCAGGACCTTACAGAAAAATTTTTATTTTTGCTTTGTGGCAAAATGAGAATGCTAGTATTAATGCTGCCAATTTTAGAAAAATTGTTAATGCTTTAAATAACAAGGTGATATGCTAGTAAACTATTATCAATTAATAAAATGGTATTTTCCATAGAATATTTGTTGAATCTTTAAAATTCTAAAGATACTTGGCTTTACTTGCTTCAATCAGTTAATTTTATATATAGGCTAAATTTTCCAGAGCATTATGTATTATCTGCTACTGTTGTTATGTATATCCTCAAATATGTATATTGCTCAGTTCTTGAGTGCCATATTGAACTATAAAACGCAAGCTAATGCTAACTAATTTAGTAGCCTACTTTACAGGATTATTGCTTCCTCAGTACATTTAATTCCCAAAGAAATTCTTTAATTCCCTCAGAGGTAAAAATAACATTCAACTATAAATAACTCGGAGGAGATGAGATGATTATGATTATGAAGCTCATCTTCATACTATTTTTAAATGACATTGTTTGACATTATTTTAGTGGTGTAAGGAATACTCTTTAGAAGAATGTTTTGCTGAAGGTATCAATAATATTAAAATCAAATGGGCATTTTAACAATATAAATGGTAGTTCACCACATCTGTGCTATATTTTTTTGTGTTCATGATAATGGGCATTCAGCTGGGATGAGATAATCATATTTCATTGAACATGTGTCTGATATTCTCATTTAAAACTCATTTAAGACTTACTTATACAAAGTGGTATCTGAGAAAAGAACTTATTCTTTGTGCGGCAAATTTCAAAGGAAAGTAATTTATCAATTAAAATATTATTAGATTTAAAAAATAGTACTAAATTATTTCTTGTTTTTACTATTTGTATTTAAGGCTCACACCATTAGACTGAACCCATGCCTGACAGTGCTCAGGTAGCTGAGAACCAGAGACCAGATCACCCATCAAACTAGGATACAAAATTCTGTTTTGCTAAAGAAACATAGCAGTAAAATGACTTGCAATGACATTCTGCTTTATTACTAGCACAACCCTTTTCAGAGAAGGTTCCTCCTTCAGGAAATGAGTGAAAATACAGAGAACCAAAATTAGGCAATGTACAGAGATTGAGAGACCTAGGAACACTCAGTATTTTTTTAATTAATTAATTTATTTATTAAAGATTTCTGTCTCTTCCCCGCCACCGCCTCACATTTAACTCCCCCTCCCCCAATCAAGTCCCCCTCCCTCCTCAGCCCGAAGAGCAATCAGGGTTCCCTGCCCTGTGGGAAGTCCAAGGAACCCCCACCTCCATCCAGGTCTAGTAAGTTGAGCATCCAAACTGCCTAGGCTCCTACAAAACCAGTAAGTGCAGTAGGATCAAAAACCCATTGCCATTGTTCTTGAGTTCTCAGTAGTCCTCATTGTCCGCTATGTTCAGAGAGTCTGGTTTTATCCCAGGCTTTTTCAGACCCAGGCCAGCAGGCCTTGGTGAGTTCCCAATAGAACATCCCCATTGTCTCAGTGTGTGGGTGCACCCCTCGAGGTCCTGAGTTCCATGCTCGTGCTCTCTTTCCTTCTGCTCCTGATTTGGACCTTGAGATTTATGTCCGGTGCTCCAATGTGGGCCTCTGTCTCCTTTCATCGCCTGATGAAGGTTAATATTCAGGAGGATGCCTATATGTTTTTCTTTGGGTTCTCCTTATTTAGCTTCTCTAGGATCACTAATAATAGGCTCAATGTCCTTGGTTTATGGCTAGAAACCAAATATGATTGAGTACATCCCATGCTCGTCTTTTTGGGTCTGGCTTACCTCACTCAGGATAGTGTTTTCTATTTCCATCCATTTGCATGCAAAATTCAAGAAGCCCTTGTTTTTTACTGCTGAGTAGTACTCTAATATGTATATATTCCATACTTTCTTCATACATTTTTTCCGTTGAAGGGCATCTAAGTTGTTTCCAAGTTCTGGCTATTACAAACAATGCTGCTATGAACATAGTAGAGCATATACTTTTGTTGTATGAAAAGGCCTCTCTTGGTTATATTCCCAAGAGTGGTATTGCTGGGTCCAGGTGTAAGTTGATCCCGAATTTCCTGAGAAACCGCCACACTGCTTTCCAAAGTGGTTGCACAAGTTTGCATTCCCACCAGCAATGGATGAGTGTACCCCTTTCTCCACAACCTCTCCAACAAAGGTTATCATTGGTGTTTTTTATTTTAGCCATTCTGACAGGTGTAAGATGGTATCTCAAAGTTGTCTTGATTTGCATTTCCCTGATCGCTAAGGAAGTTGAGCATGACCTTAGCAATAAGTCAACATAAGGGGATCAAGGGGATTCGTATCGGAAAAGAAGAAGTTAAGCTCTCGTTATTTGCAGATGATATGGTAGTATGCATAAGCGACCCCAAAAACTCTACCAAAGAACTCCTACAGCTGATAAACACCTTTAGTAATGTGGCAGGATACAAGATCAACTCCAAAAAATCAGTGGCCTTCGTATACACTAAGGATAAGGAAACAGAGAGGGAAATTAGAGAAGCATCACCTTTCACGATAGTCACAAATAGCATAAAATATCTTGGGGTAACTCTGACCAAGGATGTGAAAGATCTATTTGACAAGAACATTAAGTCTTTGAAGAAAGAAATTGAAGAGGACACCAGAAAATGGAAGGATCTCCCTTGCTCCTGGATTGGGAGGATCAACATAGTAAAAATGGCAATTCTACCAAAAGCAATCTATAGATTCAATGCAATCCCCATCAAAATCCCATTAAAATTCTTCACAGATCTGGAGAAGACAATAATCAACTTTATATGGAAAAACAAAAAACCCAGGATAGCCAAAACAATCTTATACAACGAAGGATCGTCTGGAACCATTACCATCCCTGACTTCAAACTCTCCCACAGAGCTACAGTATTGAAAACAGCTTGGTATCGGCATAAAAACAGAGAAGTCGACCAATGGAATCGAATAGAAGACCCTGACATTAACCCACAAACCTATGAACAGCTGATTTTCGATAAAGGAGCTAAAAGTATACAATGGGAAAAAGAGAGCATCTTCAGCAAATTTGCTGGCAAAACTGGATGTCAACCTGTAGAAGAATGAAAATAGATCCATATCTATCACCATGCACAAAACTCAAGTCCAAATGGATTAAAGACCTCAATATCAGTCCAAACACACTGAACCTGATAGAAGAGAAAGTGGGAAGTACTCTACAATACATGGGCACAGGAGACCACTTCCTACATATAACCCCAGCAGCACAGACATTAAGAACCTCATTGAAGAAATGGGACCTCCTGAGACTGAGAAGCTTCTGTAAAGCAAAGGACACTGTCGCTAAGACACAAAGGCAACCCAATGACTGGGAGAAGATCTTCACCAACTCCGCAACTGACAAAGGTCTGATCTCCAAAATATATAAAGATCTCAAGAAACTAGACCGTAAAATGCTAATCAACCCAATTATAAAATGGGGCACTGAGCTGAACAGAGAATTCTCAACAGAAGAAGTTCAAATAGCCAAAAAACACTCAGTATTAAATGGAATATTTCCATCAAATTCCTCCTGCCTGGGGTCAGAGAACCCAGAAGAGGTGAATGTGGAGAGATTGTAAAATCTAGAGTGGATGGAGAACACCAAGGAAACAAGGTTTACTGGACACCGCAGGACTAATGCATGTCAGTAGGCACAGGGCACGCACAGGTCCATATTGGATGGGATGGCAGCACTGAGACTGGAAGTGGATCCAAACCCCATCCCTCATCCAGGAGCTCTTGCCAGTTGACCTACCACCGGAGGAAGTGTTTATTTTATCTGAAGGAATCTTACCGGGGATACAAACCCCCCTTAGAGACAGGACCCAATCCCAGCAGTAGATGTCAACACAAAATGTATTCAATGGCATTTTTGGAGTGTATTTTTTCTCTCATAATGCTTTGTTTGCAATTCTTCTTCTTTGTTTTTGTTCTTTGTTTTACCTCACTGATCTTTTGCATATATATATATATATATATATATATTCATTTTTTTTTGTTTTTATGAGATTGCTGTGTGCAAAAGTGTGTGTCCATGTACCTGTATCTTTTCATTGTGCTTTATTTTTTGGCTCTTTTTCCTGTTTGTTTGTTTTGTCCTTCTCTCATTTGTTTTGTTTTAGTTTCCTGTTTGTTTTCTAATGAGAGAGAAAAAAAAGAGTGTATATATGGGTGGGTGGTGAATGAAAAAATTAAAATTATATGAAAATAATAATTTTGAAATTCTATGCTAACTACTAAATTCAGTAAGCATAAATTGTGAATATACATTATGTGAATTACGTTCTTCAACAAGCTGTTCATGATTTCTTTTTTCAGCCCAATAAACCTTATTTTCCCATTCTCACAGTATTTTGATGCACTGTTAAACTTTCATTCTCATTTGTTATATTCTGGATTTTTTTAAATAATACTTTAGGAATCATGTGTTTTTCTGTGTGCATATTTGTGTGCATTAGCGTGTGTGTATGTACGTGTGTATTTGTATATATTTATGTAAACAGTTAATGAAATATAATATCAATTTGATTGGACAAAATTACTTATCAAAAATATTTAATTTATCAACAATCAATGAAGTCTTGGGATATGTTAAAGGAATTTCATTTGGCTTATATATTTAGAGGCTCAGGGAAGGAAAAGTAAGATTTAGTGAAAAAATATATAAATCCTTGCTTAGTAGTTAAAGCAACTGTTGTGACAGTTATCTATAGAAATATGACAACAAAAGAATGAGAAGCAGAATGTTCTTTTCTGGGGATAAGGACTATGGTTTGCTACATATAAATTCTCACTTGTTAAAATGACAGTTATTACAATGTCTTTTAATCAACAGTTAGCAACAACCAAAGTTAAGAAGAAATATCCATAACCAGGAAGCACTTCTGTTAATCATTACTAATAAATTTCAAGATGCAAGTTTACACCCATAACAAAATAAACCTTTGTATTATGATGGTTTTGAAATCAGTCTCAAAACTCTTTGACACTTAAAAATGGAAGCTTTTTGTTTTGTCTACACTATGAGTTTAAAAGCTTTCAGTGAAGTCAAGATCACAGAAGTGATACTCTGCACTTTCTATGGCTGGATCATAAAACAACAGGCAACTTTTTCTTTTTGCTACAATACCTTTTGCTCACAATCAGGAAGTATCGTATAAGAAGTGTAGTTACTCCAAGACCCTATGAAATGAGAATGTCAAATGACAAAACAGCTATATGTAGTTTTTTAGAATTTTATCTAGCTGTTTTCAAAACTTTAGGCATAGAGTTCTAGATACCTCAGATCATAGCAGACAAGTCATTTCTGTTATGTACTATATGGACTTTCAGCATCCATGAACATCATAAAAATCATCTTATGCTGTCAAGTATTAGTTATTTAATGAGAAAATATAATCTTATTCCAGAAAAGAAGACATGTGCACTAATAGAATGACAATTATATTTTATTTATGGTATAAACATAGCAATGGCTCTTTCCCACACATGAAGAATCTCTTAGAAACAAAATATGAAATGAATAAATAATCATGATCTAAAGGACATATAAAAGTGTGTGGGGTGTGTATGCATGTACAATGAAATTTTAATCAGCAGTGATGAGTTTACAACATACATGAACCTTAAAACCATTTTATATAAACCAAGTAAATAGAAACTAAAGGCTAGTTTAGTTAACCAGACTACTTTGTGTAATGTTCAAAACAGATATATTCATAGAAAAAGAAAGATTAGTAGACGGCAGTGGATAGAAGGAGAAAAACAAGAATAGGACTGTAATTTGTAACGTTTCTTTTGGGACGATGGAAACACTAAATTATGAAAGATGGCTCTTATGGTAGATGAATAATAATTCCATTTTTACTCTATTTATTATATATTAAATTATATTTCCACTGTTACCCCCCTCATGATATTCTGCTTCTGAATCAACATGTAACTCCCCCATCTTACTTAGGATTTTTATTGCTGTGAAGAGACACCATGGCCATGGCAACTGTTATAAAAGAAAGCATTTAACTGGAACTGGCTTACAGTTCAGAAATTTAGTCCACTGTCATCATGGTGGGAAGCATGATGACACACAGGCATACATAGTGCTGGAGAGATAACTTAGAGTTCTATATCCAGATCCAAAGGAAATAGGAAAAGACTGTGAGCATCTGAGACCTTAAAGCCCATCCCCTATGACACACTTCCTCCAACAAAGTCACACCAACTCCAATGAGTCTACATCTAATAGTGTTACTCCCTGTAAGCCTTTGAGAACCATTTTCTTTCAAAGCATGGCACATACACCTAAGAGTCTTCAGAAGAACTTTTCCACTTTGTTTTGTTGTGCTCAGGCATTTTGGAAGAATTTTGGGCTAGCTTTATTTTGTTATTTTATTTTGGATGTTGTATTAACCCTGCTTCCAAATCCTCTGTAGTATTTCTTCAATTGAATCTTTGAAATGTATTATTTCCAATTTCCCATGATTGGACAGGTTTTCATGTGCAGATGGTAAGCACTTGTTTTCCTCCTTGTTTACAGTCATGTGAATGTGTTAAGTAAGCATTTGTGGGTCAAAAATATGTGGTTCACAGAAGACAAACATCCTTTACTTTTTCTTGCCTCTTAAGATAGCAATTCTGAATTTAACATAAGCTTCTGGCGAAGGTTGTCATATACTAATGACTTAATGATAAATATGATAATGAATATTTATCCGAATAAAAAGAGATAAATGGAACACAGGAAAGATAAGTACTCTAAACATTAACTCAATATGACATGGTTTTCAGGCACCTTCCTTAATGCCTTTAAAATATAAACAATGGGCCCAAAGTCACATTTAGCACAATGAGGAATCAAATTGGTAGCAAACATGCTTATCTGGATCTTAAAACATGACTTTTTCTGGAAATTTCTTCCTGGATACATATAGTGGTGGTTGCTACTATAATGGATACTCTCTAATACCTAATAAACCCAACAATGAAATAGTCATCCAAAAGTATCAACAACTGATCTGTAAAATCAAATTTTAAAAATTACAAATGGAATCATGATAACTTCCAAAAATATCACTCTACTTTTTTCTGTCAAGTTTATTTATATGATATTTTTATTTTAAAACTTTCAAGATACATTTTATTACATCACTTGACCCTTCCCTTTTCTCCGTATAGCCCTTCCCATTTCCTGTACCCCTTGGTTTGGTTATTGTACCTTAATGTGCACAGATATACTTATAGGGCTTTGTATTCTGAAAATAAATAAAAGCCTGAGACGGATCTTTTCGGTTTATTTATTTATTTATTTATTTATTTTTAAGACAGGGTTTCTCTGTAGCTTTGGAGCCTGTCTGGGAAACTAGCTCTTGCAGACCAGGATGGCCTCGAACACCATCCTGGTTCTGCCTGCTTCTGCCTTCTAACTGCTGGGATTAAAGGCGTGTGCCACCACTGCCCAGCTCTAAAAGAATTGTTTAGATGACTAATATAATGTATATATGTGTAAGGTGTCATAAAAAAAAATCAAAATGTCAAGCTGAGTAACAGCTGACTAGTTCTTTACAGTTATTGCAGCAATAAACAAATAGCTACTTTGTCAACCTGTGTTTTGCAAATAAAATATCAAATATCCCAAACTAAAGGCATCCTAATACCTATAAGGAACACAGAAAAACTCTGCATGAAAACATTATCCACATGTACAGTAAAAGTAGAACACACTTTGTTCCATAGTATGGAAACATTGACAAAACAATTACCACTTAAAGCCGACCTTTACTCAGAAAAACTTGTATAAACAGAACAAACCTCTTTAAAAGAAATATCTTCAAAGGGTCAATTCCTATGGTGTTCCCAGACCAGGCAGGCTGCTATAGGGCAGGAAGAGTGCATTTATACAGAGAGATGCTGCAAGAGCACAATTATCTTTGAAAAACTTTGGGGCCAGTACAGACCCTGTCGAATCTGTGGTCTGTGCCAAGGGTAGGCAGGGATTCATACTCTATTTTCTCTGTACCTTCCTTGTTTAGAAACTTCCTTGTAGACAAATGCCTTATCTTTTCAGATTCATATTAAATTTTGTTCCAAGTCCATTTCTCCCTTTATCTCAGGAAATTCTGAGTGAATAAGAAGCTTATGTTCTCTCCCATAACTGGCATGCTTTTTGTACAATTTGTTTTACAAGGTGTCAGAGGCAGTTTTATCATTTCGCTTGCTTTTAAATGTCCATCTGTTACCACCCAAGTACTTTTCACAAATACATGACCCACAAAGAATTTTGCTTATTTTAACTGCAGCAAGACTGAACGAGTATTTTGAACAGTCTCAGGGAGAAGTCTTCCAGTTTGATATTGAGATTACTGGTAGAATACACTTTGAAAAATATTTCTTCTATACAAAAATTCTGGATTAGACTAAAGTCAGTGAGCTAACAAAGATTTTGTAATTTATATTGTCTTGGAGAATCATTTTGCAATTTTGTACAAGTGTATATGGGGGGGGTTACCAAGTCTTATATCAGGAGCTATTTTCCATCCTATTTAAAATTAAAAATGACAGTTTTATCCCATTTCAAGTAGAGCTGGATTTGCAAAAATGAGGAAATGATCTACGCATTCAGAGCAGGGATACAGATACTATAAACAAGAGTTCCTGTAAGGAATCGGTGTCTACAAAGGCTTGTTGCCTGATTAGAACCTCAGTGGTGTACAGAGGTTGCAATACGGAAAGTCCTAATTATAATAATTCTGGCTTATCATTAGCCCTCTAAATAGTCATTGTTTCCCCACATTTGGCTCAAACCTAATATATTGTGACTAGTAGATATAAACCTTTTAGACTGTATTAACTGAACAAAACCAGCTTCCACAGGCCAAAAGGCAAAGAGCCATCAGATAGCATCTGAGATATGTAGCAGTAAACTTTCCACTTCATTGCAACTGCCAACTTAAAGTTTCCACCGAGTATTTGAAAAACACCTTTATTTATGACATCTGTTGTTCCATTATCAGAAAAACACCATGAAACTGCTTTTATAGCAGAACATGCATCTTGGAGTACTCTAAATCTCTGTTCCTGGATCATGTTCATTCAAATATGGCATTAGAAACTCTCTCTTATGCCCTTTGAGGTGAGAATTATGGTTTGAGTCAACAGGAGGAAGCTTAATTTCCTGAATTAGAGTCACTTTACAGAGAAACAAAGGCGAATTTACCAGAGTCCTGAAACTAATCCACTCAACATATCCCCCTGATATTATTGAAGCAATTCTAATACTAAGTAATCGAAGCTTGTTTGTCTAGTCAAATACATATATATATATATATATATATGTTTGTTTGTGGTAACCCTCTTGGCACTTAAACCAATTTTTCCTTTTGTCCAAAATTCCATGAAAACTACTGAAGGTAAAAATGTTCTTAAAAGAATATAGTTATCATTGTCCTGACACACGAGGACAAGAACAAGCAGAAGACTAGGGTGTTTATAGGGAAATATATAGATATGACCGGACTGTTAATGAAAATAGAAAAATAAACAGTCATAGAGACAATGATAAGAATAAACTTTATAGATGTTTCCCTCCTTTTACCAACAAATAGTATTGATCCATGGTACTAGCTGTAAATGGAAGTACAAGATGCTCTGAGGATACATAGTAAGAGAGTCAGTCTCTTATTTGGAGAATGTTCATTTCTTGAAACAGTAAGCCCTTACTTAAAAGACAGTGGATCATTACTTTTTGTTAAAAAAAGATAAGAATCACTGGAATATAGAAGTCGGATTGTTAAAGAATAAGAAAGTTATAATGAGCGCCATTAGTCATATTAAGATTTTTATATACACATTAAACCAATAGACAGATATGAAAAATTATAAACAAGTAAAAGTTGTGGAAAGTTTCTATACAAAATAATGAAAATAAATACAGAGGGCTATAACTATGAAAAAGATACAATATGATAGACAAATAGAAGTTTTATCCAAGAATGTAAAATATCAACAATTTATAATCTTATCAAATACCTTGTTCTAGTGCAATATTTTCAGTTTTCACCCGCACTCTCAGCTTCTTGTCTACCAAAACAGCTTCCATGGGGAGATTTTTAGTTCTAACCAGCCCAGTCTCAAGAACAAGGGCAGAAAGTGGCAATGAACCCTTTCTATGCCAGTTCTAAATGGCTATACCTACTGACTTATATAAGAGGTTAAGAAGAGGAAAACATAAAAAAAGTTTGATAATAATTTTATATGATCTAGGAAACTAAACTTGAGATTGGAGCTCCAGGGAGGACTATGTATTTTCATGCAATGGTTTGATAATACATGGATAACCGAGGGGAAACAAGGTTGGAAAGAATATGATATATTAGACTACATTACAAAAGAGACTTCCTGGACAATGGCTATAGGCATCCCCAGGTGATGAGGATACCAAAATTTAATTATCTGGAACTTGAACTTTTTTTATCTTATTCTCAATGTCCAAAAGAGTTTGCTAAGCAAACATTCAGCCATTTCATCAGGAAGTCTCTTTTCTATTGTTTCCCTTGTGCTGTCTATTTTTTTTTGCTTCCTATAAACCAGGTGAGGGCTTCATATTTGTAATGCCAGCACCCAGGTGACTGAGGAAGAAAGATAACTGTGTATTAAGGCCAGCATGGGCTTGAGTGACAGTCCATATCAAAAGTAAAGAACTATAGGAAAATGTGTTATTATTGCCTTTTGCTTTTTTCTATAGCTATAGCTAACCAAGGTTGACATAATTATCTGAAAGATTTTGAGAAAATTTTCATATTATGGGAATTATTAGGCATAGCCATTTTACCTATTGTGATTTTTTACTGCAAAATAACATTTAGGCACTCAGAAATCCTAATTCTTTGCTTTGCTAGCTAATAAAAATTATTTTAGAAATCTCTATGGACAATGACCTCATTCATACTAATCCTCTCTTCACTGATAAGAGACCAAGACAAAATTTCAGGGGTTATTTGCATAACATTTTAAGATATAGTTTATGAATACAATTACCATTCACTATTTTATTATTATAACTAGATGTTTCCTTTAACTGATTGTATTTACTAAAAGATCTTTAAAACTACAGCAACATATACTAAAGTACCAATGACTCTAAGCCTTATCAGTTGAAAATAATGTTTATGTGCATACAAATAAATGTTATTGTAAAAAGAAAACTTCTTGAATAGATGTTTTCCTTTCAATTTAAAGTAAAATATGCAAAGAGGTACTAGAGACATGTGTCAGTGCTTAAGACCACAGGATACTCTTCCAGAGAAACCATGTTGGCATTCCAAGTACCTATGTAGTGGCTTACAACCATCTGTAATTTAGCTTCGAAGAAACTGGCACCGTTTTCTGACCTCCATAAGCACTATAAACACATGGCACAAGACATACATGTAGGCAAAATACCTATGCATGTGAAATAATACTAAATAAATCTTAAAAAATATAAAATAGGCACAAAGTGAGTTAATAATTGAAGCAATGTTCTAGCTATTTCTTTAACAGATTTCATTGGTATTAGAGCACAATCAGAAACTCAGGTTGATGAAAGCAATTAAAGAGGATTTACATTTTTAAAAATCTAATACATAGAAATCTACCTACAGATTATTATTTAAATGAAAATATTCACGGTAGGTAAAAGTCATGTTTTTTATGGAAAGCCAAACTGTGCATATTATTTGAAAATATTTGTCACTAAGTATCAACTATTAGTAATAACAGCTGATTTTATAACTATGTTACCTCTCTAATGAGACGTGTTTGATTTCTCACAGATACGTACATATAATACTTGGTTTCCCCCATAACATTATAGCATCAAATGCAATTTAGTATCATGCTACCCCTGTTGCTGCAGAAGAGAGGCCTAGAGAGACCTACCAAGTTAATGATAGAACACTTTCATAAATAATAGTTTTATTATAACTGCTATCAAACTTCTAAGAAATTCGAAGGATTGAAATGTAAAAATGGTAAG
Source organism: Microtus oregoni (assembly GCF_018167655.1). NCBI lineage: Eukaryota > Metazoa > Chordata > Mammalia > Rodentia > Cricetidae > Microtus > Microtus oregoni. The sequence continues at coordinate 192,861 of NW_024544163.1, read as the reverse complement.
TTTTACAAATAAATATTTCAAAAATACTTTCCTCATGATAACTCAATTTGGAAATTTCTCATCATGATAAGCTAGGTTAGACAATGCCTACTTCATCTTTATTAACTTAACAATACACACCAGCAGCAAACAATAACGATGAAAGACTCCTCTGTATGGCAGTATATACCTGATAACAGACGTTTGTTGTACAGAGTTTAGAACATTTATTTCTCTTTACCCAATAGAAGAAAGTGACCTGGATCCGATATGTCCAATCAAGGACTAATAGGAGACAAATTCATCAAGGTCTTTTTTTTTGCTAAGTCACAATGAATTGACAACAATCTAGATAACAGATAACAATGAGTAGATAATGATAGGAATTATAAACGCAATAATAGGCAGGTGAATTACCTGTCAAGATGGGCCTAAGTTTCGTCTTATAATCCACAAACCTACACTTTCAATAAAACCGTACTAACCTGAAAATACTCTGAGCGCTACACCATTGTCTATTCTGGTTGTGATATTGTACTAGACTTGTATAAATTATTATCACTGGGAAAAATAGGATAAGAACACATCGACATCGCTATATTGTTTCTTTTAACTGTGTGTACGTTTAAAATTATTTCAGTAAGTAATTTAGTTGTTAATCAATATAATTTTGATTCGCTCTTTTTGTTTCAATTCAATCAGATGGTTGCATTTATTTATTTTATTCATTAGATAACTGAGGATCCTGCATTTGTGTGTTTATTCAGAGAAAGCTCAATTGTCACCAACATTCTTAGAGGAAAAAGCATGTCAAATGATATGAATTTAAGAGCCATTTTCTGTCTTATTCGAATGGACCTTATTTTACAAAAGTGAGATAACCTTGAAAGTGTCCTTTCTATTTATAGTTCTGGGATTCTTATTTTTCTTTGAAACTGGATATATTCCTTTACAAACAACTAGTAAAAATTCCAAATTGTTATATAAGTTGACTCAGGATAATATTTGGTACAAACAGTCCAATAGCATGCTGGCTTCAAAATGCTAAAACACTCTTATATGAAGAGGATAAGCGAGATAAGTTGAGTCTATTGATCACTAAAGGCACAAATGAATAAGTACTGGAAAGCTATTTAATCTCTGTGCTTTAGTCTTCCTATGTATTTAAAGAGAAGAGATAATAGCTCCTTCAAATTAAGGCGGCGGCAATTTTATGTAATTTGTATAGCCCTAAATACAGGCCCAGGCATAAACTAAGCACTTTCATAAATATTATTATTTTGCAAAGAACATGAATCTAATTTCATTACAGTTTGTAGGAGCAAAGGAGGCAGCAGTTTGAATTCCCTCTTAATATAAATGATTGCTTATCACTATAAACCTTTAAAGTAGCATTTATGTCACTATTTCCCATAGAATTTATGTAGTGTACTAGTATAATTAATTCCATGGATAAGGAAATAGCATTCTTTTTCTTTTACTAGCTATTTAAAAAGCATAGCTTCAGGTCTTCTGCAGAAAACATTAGATTTGTCACTTAATTTTCAACCTCCCAATATCTAATGGAAAGATGTGCAATATAATTAAAAAGGTGCCCATAGGGCAACTAATTCTGAAAAGTGGTGATAAGTGAATGAAGGAAGTCTGCTTCATTTCATTTTTATGCTTTAGTGATTTCTAGCTTACAATGATAAGGAAATACTAAGCTCTACATCCTTTAAGGAGATAGCATTTTGGTATACAAGCATCTGGATATATACATTTTGCGCTCTGATGTGAGTGTGCCTATGCACAGCTACATACAAATATAAATGGTTAATTTTTAATCATTTTATGACCTTATAAAATGAATCCCTTAAACTCTATTATGCTTCTTGCTTAAAACCATGTGGTTTTTTAATATTTTAGACATTACACATACCTAATTATATACAATACATTCTGAATTTTGGCCTATTTTTCATCTCAAAATAGAAGTGATTAAAAATACTATAATTGCTACAATGAAGAACTGCCATAAATGGTGGCATTCCTTAATATCTACCATGATACATAGATTTACTTGTTAAGAAAACATACATGCTTAATAAATATCTGTTTACCATGAGAAACCTTTACCAGTTGTTGACGTTTCTAAAACAAATATCAAGGAAATTCTCAATTCCTATTAAACTATCTTTGTTAGAGTTGAGGAAAACAATTTTTTAGAATAATAAGGCAGTCCATGGAGATGAGCTCTAGGGAGTTACTGTGGCAAAACCAGAGGTGGCTGCAACTGTGGAGCTGCCAATACCATTGGGGTGGGACTTGCCAAAGAGGTAGATCCCAAAGCAGAGAAATACCCCCTTTGGGTTGATTGTTTTTTTAATTAATTAATTTATTTATTAAAGATTTCTGTCTCTTCATGGGTTGTTTGTTGAATCGTATAAAGGTCAAATGCTTCCTGCATTTGACAACAGAATTGTCTTGTATACAAAAGGCACCATCGATTTGTTTTTAATATTGTTGTTCTTGGAAACATATATTAATACTGTACTATTGCCGGGCGATGGTGGCGCACGCCTTTAATCCCAGCACTCGGGAGGCAGAGGCAGGCGGATCTCTGTGAGTTCGAGACCAGCCTGGTCTACAGAGCTAGTTCCAGGACAGGCTCCAAAGCCACAGAGAAACCCTGTCTCAAAAAACCAAAAGAAAAAAAAAAAACATACCGTACTATTGTATGTAAAATTGTTCTGGGTAGTGGTGGCACACAGCTTCAATTCCAGCACTCAGCAGGCAGAGGCAGGTTGAACTCTGTGAGTTCAAAGCTAGCCTGGTTCACAGAGTATGTTCCAGGATAGCCAAGATTACACAGAGAAACCCTGTCTTGAAAAACCAAAACAACCTCCCTCCCAGAGAAAAAAAAAAAAGAAAAGCAATGTATACCAGGAACCTGTGCCGTTCCTCCAGCATAGAGCAAGTTTTTATTTATTTATTATTAAAAGCTGTAGTTTGGCTGGGTTGATGGCTGTGTGGCAAGAATGTCTAAGCACATACATCTCATTTTGAATCCGCAGCACCTGAGTAAAAAGCCACTAATGGCAGGTGAAATCATAGGAGCTCCCTGGACACTCATTCTAGCAGATAAAAGAAAGTTTCAGTTCAGTAAGAGACCTTGTCTCAAGTCAATAATGTTGAGAACAGTAGAAGAACATGACTGGCAGCCTGCTCTGGTGTCCACACATATACCTGTACATTCACATAACTATAAAAAACATATGCATGCACAAATAGACACTGCAATATAAATAGTTAATTCCTATAAATTTGTAAGTTGTGATTGTCCCTTTTATGCCTTAATTTTTTCTCTCTGAACAACGGAGCCAGCTAGTACTAGTTTAAGGTAAACAGGTAAAATCATAGCATGTGATATAATAAATATTTTCAAATATTCAGCAATATTGAAGCTGAATTATTTAAGTATTTACTTAAAATTATTATTATACCATTAATATTTCTAGGATTACACCAAGATAGCTAAATCAAATTACTTTAAGGCTTATCCACAGATCTTTATTAGACATTTGTTTAATTAGAGCAAGTATTTAGAAATTTAATTTGGTGAATAGGTTTGAAATATAAAATACCACTTTCAATATTTGATAATTTTGGAGCTTTGAGAGCAAGAAATAATTTTCAAAGAGGAAACCTCTCATTGTCACTTTAAAGAACTTTCTAGGTGAACAGTAGTTCTGCTCCCTGGCAAGGAATCTTGTTTATGCACAACACATTACAGTCACATCAATGTTTAAGATGATGAACATGTAATGGCATAGCTTCTCAGTCAAGCAAGCATCATCAAAGTAACTCAAGTTCTTGGGGGAAGAAAACAATAAAGAATCCTCTAGGTGTTGTTTCAATATTCACTTAATTTCCCCTAGTTTCAGCATTGAAACAAATACTGTGTGATTTGTAATAGGTGAATGCAAACAATTTTCAAGAAAAATAGTAAGAGGTTTAGGTGAATGGTTCCATAGTACACAACAAGCGAAGCATGAAGAAGGTTTAGATTCACTGCCCAGTCTGAACAATGGTAGTATCCATTAGTTTACATAACTGAATGCTAGGACTTCCAAAGAGAAATATATCCATGTCTTCTATTTCATTTCAGTGTACTAAGAGAGGGTGTACAATTCATTTTAAAGATCACTTTACCCTATAAATTTTTAAGGTAAACAAACACATGTGAAAAGTCATAGGGAATTGGAATATATTTTATCGCAAGTCTCTGTGTATGTGAAATTATTAAGTAGTTCTTTCTGAAATGGCTACTATTGCTGTGAAAACCTAATACTGTCAAACAGATCTTGGATCAAGATAGGCTAAGCCGATTCTGATATTTTCTACTAGTCAAGAATGTGTGACAAGTTCAGGCCAACAACCCTTCTATGTCCAAAAGGCATGAGAACTAAGGCTTAAAATCATTTTATGTTTTGTTTTTTGCTCCATTTGAATTATGCAAGCAAAATAAATGATATAATTAAAGCCTTATGGGACCTGATATCTACAGGTCTTCTATACCTGAACCATGACATCAATTGCATAGTCAGATGAATGAGAAGATACCCCATGCCCTTATCATTGCCAAATCTGCGAGATTCCCACTTGGCATTCTTGCTTGCTTATTTTGTAGTCCTGGCATGTCAGTTAACTGGCTGGTGCTTCCTAATAGACCCTGCACTAGTTCTGATTGATGTGTGAGTGTGCAAACATTAACCTCAACTAGGAGCCAGATGGCTCACATACCGGGCTTAGCAGCCAGACAAAACAAAGGCAGATTCAGAACTCTGTTAAGAGAGTTACAGTTTTTGGTGACTCTTTTCCACACCTATGCACCTATGCATGTTTGGTCTTATTGAGTTGATTTTATTCCATGTTAACCCACAGTAATATCTTCATTGTCATTTCCCTGCCACATTCTAAAAAATAGGATTTTTTTTCTCCATCATATTCAGTAATTTTTTCCCGTATTTTTGAAGAGGCTATATTTTTGACCCTAAAATCATGGATGAATAAAATTGCTTGAGTACTTCAGAAGTAATTTTAAGTTTTGCTTATTTACATCTTTATTTTTTTTTCTAACTCTAACCCTAACCCTAATTATTTACATCTTTAAAGTATTACAAAAGGAGCCGGGCTGTGGTGGCACAGGCCTTTAATCCTAGCACTCAGGAGGCAGAGGCAGGCGGATCTCTGTGAGTTCGAGGCCAGCCTGGTCTACAAGAGCTAGTTAGAGGACAGGCTCCAAAACCACAGAGAAACCCTGTCTCGAAAAAAAAAAAAAAGAAAAAAAAAACAAAAAAAAAGTATTACAAAAGGAACTAAAATGTTTTCAGTGAAAGCCAGCCATGTAGATATGTCTTTGACTTTAATCACTGAGATGTCAGTCTTTTGACTAAAATAAGAGATTTTTAAAGCGTGTCATTGTTTAATGCACACACACACACACACGCACACACACACACGTATGTAACAACAATTAATGAAAAAAGAAGCCATGAACTTTACAGAGAGCAATGAGAGGTATATGTGAAAACTTGGCGGGGGAGAAGGGGAATATGATGCAATTATATAAACTAATTCTAGAATCACTTTTTAGTTTGTATTCTTCTTTCTGTACTGAAGCTGGCTTGAATAACATGGCAAAGCACATGGGCACAGGAGACCACTTCTTACGTATAACCCCAGCAGCACAGACATTAAGGACCTCATTGAATAAATGGGACCTCCTGAGACTGAGAAGCTTCTGTAAAACAAAGGACACTGTCGCTAAGACACAAAGGCAACCCACTAACTGGGAGAAGATCTTCACCAACCCCGCAACTGACAAAGGTCTGATCTCCAAAATATATAAAGATCTCAAGAAACTAGACCTTAGAAGGCTAACCATCCCAATTATAAAATGGGGCATTGAGTTGAACAGAGAATTCTCAATAGAAGAACTTCAAATGGCCAAAAGACACATAAGGTCATGCTCAACTACCTTAGCGATCAGGGAAATGCAAATCAAGACAACTTTAAGATACCATCTTACACCTGTCAGAATGGCTAAAATAAAAAAAAAACACCAATGATAGCCTTTGTTGGAGAGGTGGTGGAGAAAGGGGTACACTCATCCATTGCTGGTGGGAATGCAAACTTGTGCAACCACTTTGGAAAGCAGTATGGCGGTTTCTCAGGAAATTCGGGATCAACTTATCCCTGGACCCAGCAGTACCACTCTTGGGAATATACCCAAGAGAGGCCTTATCATACAACAAAAGTATATGCTCTACGATGTTCATAGCAGCATTGTTTGTGATAGCCAGAAACCTGGAAATAACCTAGATGTGCTTCAATGGATGAATGGATGAAGAAAGTATGGAATATATCCATATTAGAGTACTACTCAGCAATAAAAAACAAGGACTTCTTGAATTTTGCATGCTAATGGATGGAAATAGAAAACACTATCCTGAGTGAGGTAAGCCAGACCCAAAAATAGGAACATGGGATGTACTCACTCATATTTGGTTTCTAGCCATAAACCAAGGACATTGAGCCTATAATTAGTGATCCTTGAGAAGCTAATAAGGAGAATCCAAAGAAAAACATATAGGCATCCTCCTGAATATTAACCTTCAGCAAGCGATGTAAGTAGACAGAGACAGAGACCCACATTGGAGCACAGGACTGAATTCTCAAGGTCCAAATCAGGAGCAGAAGGAGAGAGAGCACGAGCAAGGAACTCAGGACCTCGAGGGGTGCACCCACACACTGAGACAATGGGGATGTTCTACTGGGAACTCACCAAGACCAGCTGGCCTGGGTCTGGAAAAGCCTGTGATAAAACCGGACTCTCTGAACATAGCGGACAATGAGGACTACTGACAACTCAAGAACAATGGCAATGGGTTTTTGATCCTACTGCACGCACTGGCTTTGTGGGAGCCTAGGCAGTTTGGATGCTCAACTTACTAGACCTGGATGGAGGTGGGGGTTCCTTGGACTTCCCACAGGACAGGGAACTCTGATTGCTTTTTGGGCTGGAGAGGGGACTTAATTGGAGGAGGGGGAGGGAAATGGGAGGCGGTGGCCGGGAAGAGACAGAAATCTTTAATAAATAAATAAATTAATAAAAAAAAGAAAGACTCAAGCTCAACTAATATGTATGTGCTATATAAAGTGTCCACCATGACTATGGATATGTTAAAAGTTTTAATCACTGAAGGACCTCTAGGTTGTTTCCAGGTTCTGGCTATGACAAACAATGCTGCTATGAACATAGTAGAGCATATACTTTTGTTGTATGATAAGGCCTCTCTAGATGCCCTTCAATGGAAGAATGGATGAAGAAAGTATGGAATATATACATATTAGAGTATTACTCAGCAGTAAGAAACAAGGACTTCTTGAATTTTGCATACAAATGGATGGAAATAGAAAACACTATCCTGGGTGAGGTAAGCCAGACACAAAAAGAGGAACATGGGATGTACTCACTCATATTTGGTTTCTAGCCATAAACCAAGGACATTGAGCCTATAATTAGTGATCCTAGAGAAGCTAAATAAGGAGAACCCAAAGTAAAACATATAGGCATCCTCCTGAATATTAACCTTCAGCAAGCGATGAAAGGAGACAGAGACAGAGACCCACATTGGAGCACAGGACTGAATTCTCAAGGTCCAAATCAGGAGCAGAAGGAGAGAGAGCACGAGCAAGGAACTCAGGACCATGAGGGGTGCACCCACACACTGAGACAATGGGGATGTTCTACTGGGAACTCACCAAGACCAGCTGGCCTGGGTCTGGAAAAGCCTGGGATAAAACCGGACTCTCTGAACATAACGGACAATGAGGACTACTGACAACTCAAGAACAATGGCACTGGGTTTCTGATCCTACTGCACATACTGGCTTTGTGGGAGCCTAGGCAGTTTGGATGCTCAACTTACTAGACCTGGATGGAGGTGGGGGGTTCCTTGGACTTCCCACAGGACAGGGAACCCTGATTGCTTTTCGGGCTGACGGGGGGGGGGACTTATTTAGGGGAGGGGGAGGGAAATGGGAGGCGGTGGCTGGGAAGAGACAGAAATCTTTAATAAATAAATAAATTTAAAAAAAAAATGTTTTAATCACTTTTTAAAGAAGTACCAAATGTTTCTTTTTCATATTTCAATCAAGCAATAGTTTCGGCTTGTTCTGAAATCCAATATTGTCTCTTTTGCAATGAAATGCAACAGTTTACTATAATAAACAATGTTTTTAAATAGTCAATTTGAAACTTAGAAAAGGGGCTTGTAGCATGTCCTTGTCACTAAAGTATCTTCCATATAAGTGTGAGGATCTGAGTTCACATTTCAAGCATCTAGATAAAGCCAGATGCCGTAGCTCAAGTCTAAAATCCCAGTACTTGTATTATGAGAAGGATGGAAGACACAGGATGCTTCCTCGAAGCCTGGAGACTAGCAAGCCTAGTGTACAAAATGACAAAGAAGAGGCCCTGATTAAAACAAAGCAGAATGTGAGGACTGATACTTGGGGGTTTTGTCATCCACACACATGCTAGTGTATGCAAGTATATTGATACATACAAGCATGTACAGTTTGAAAAATAATACCATACAGAAAAATATGGTAATTAAAAATTAGACATTATCAGTTGGAAAAATTGCAGAAGCTATCACAAAATTAGAGCTTAAATCAAAGTATTATATACTAGAAAATCTATAATACAAATTCTATAATGCAGGATGAAAATAATGAATGGGAATGAAAAAAAGAGTAAAGTGGAATAAAATGTGCCTCATAAAACAACATATACCAGGGTAGAGTACTATAAAGTTCCATTTTCACAGCTTTGAGAGAAGCTAAAATCTCACTTCTGACTCTCAAGCTCATGAGTAATGTGGTCATTTCAAACTTGCTGTGATAAAAATTTTATAGTATTCCAGTTAAGAACATATGTCAAATAGACAAAGAAGTAAAAATCAAAATGAAATGTGACAAAACACTAAAAAATACCTCTCATCTGACACTACTATTCTGATTTGGGCTGGGAACCAGCCACCAATTTCATTTTGAAAGTTCTCTCTGAGAATCATGAAGCAACATGAATGACCACTCTGATTAACATCAAAGTAAATGCAGGAAAATGATCTACTTTCATCTTGATAGCACAGATGCCCTAAGGAGATATGCAGAGTCTCAACATGGACCAGAAAAGATCACAATTACTGTGGCAAAAGAACAGAAGTCTAATTTCTGTAGTTAATAAACTGATTTGTTTTTCACAGAAAACGTATGAAAACAAAGCCATTCCTCTTCCAAAGTCCTGTTATAGAATATATTCAGTTTAGAGAAAATGTTATGTATTTATGATGAAGGTCAATATTTTCAGATGGTACAAGTATCTTTTAAATCATGTATTATGGGTAATGACACTGAATTTTTTAATACAGTTCTGAAAGGCCATATCCTTTCTTCTTTTTTGGCTCATATGTGTAAAGTAGCATATAAATAGCATCTAGTTAGTATTCTATTCAGCTTATTAGTATTAATTAGATGCATTTTGCTACTTGGACAATGACAAAACTTCGGGTGGTATTCCAACTCTCACTTCATTTTCTTAACTATAGGACCAGAATCTAATTAATTCTATTATTAATGGTTGTCTAATTTTTAGCTATTATTTTTCATAGCCTGAAGATTTCATAATTCTGTGTGAAAATAAGAACATCTGTCATCAATTAATATGTGTGTATGTACACATTTGTTTTTACAGTAATTGGATATGTGCAATGATACTGCGCCCAGAGATTTAACTCCTTGATTGAAGAGCCCATTGCCAAGCATGGAATCACTAAGATTCCAAATAAAAACAAACAAACAAACAAAAAAAAACAAAACAAAAAAATCACCAATTTAGCTATTATTTCTGAACATATACTAAATTGTTTGAAAGTATCTTCTTTCTTGTTAAGAGTTTGAGGTATTTCTTTTTCCTTTCAACACTTGGGGGAATTAAAAATGTCTTCTTATAAACCATTACTCTCTTCGGAAAAAGACTTTCCTCTAGTGCAATTAGTGAAAGGAAAATGCATAGCTCCTTAGAAGACAGATATCCTTATCAACACACTGAAGTGTAATTCATCAGCCATTGATAAAATCATATTCTAGATTTATTTAGGACTGACTCAATTGTTTCCAATAACTCTTTTTTTCTTTTCAAAAAAGGAGGGGAGTAGCTGAAAATACTGATCTAAAATAATGAATGTAACTGAGCAAATGCTGTGTAATTCTGTGGCTGCTTTTGTTGTTTTCAGAAAAGTTCTTAAAAAGGTCTTTTTTTTTTTCAAGACAAAGTTTCTCTTATAGACCAGAGCTGGCCTCGAACTCACAGAGATTCACTTCTCTGCCTTCCAAGTGCTGGGATTAAAGGCATGTGCCACCACTGCCTGTCTGAGAGAGGGTTTTATATTTCTCAGACAGGCCTTGAACTTTGTTGAACCACCACATCTGGGGTGAATGTTAAGGTGCATTTATTCAGTTTCAGAACTGCAATTTGCTAGCGTTATAAATAACATTAATTTTAGAAAGTGATCATCCAAAGCATTCATTACATAAGACATAATTCATCACTGCAGCCATTACCTATAAACACATCATATCACTTAGACATCTGCACAGGAGCTCCTAGCCTATGGCTCTAACCCTGGGTATTCAGGAATACCTACAGAGAAGGCTTTTAGCTAGAGCTACATGCAGTTTGAAAGTGTGACTAAAAGCTTCATATAGTAAATAAAAAGGAGAAAATTTATGTCTTTGTTCTACAAGCCAATGCAGTAAAAGTAACAGAAACTACCCATCTTGATCCTATTTGCTAGGCTAGAATGATCTAGACATTTCAGAATGGATTGCTTAAAACAACATGCATCTGCCTGCAAAAGAAAAAAAATTAATTTCTCCAGTGGAGTTTCACTGGGTACATTAACCACACTTAAGGGCAAGTCCTATGTCCAGCAGTAGATGGTCAGCCCAGAAAGAACTCACTGGTATTTTTGTAAACTTTTTTTTTATCATTTTGTTTGAGCATTTTTATCTTACTAGTCTTTGTTAGTGTATTTTGGTTCCATTTTTTTTTTATTTTCATGTGTGGTTTTTTGAGCTTTTTCTGTTTTTTAAAATTTGTTTACTTATTATGTATACAGATTTCTATCTGGATGTCTGCCTGCTGTCTGCCTGCAGGCAGGAAGAGGGCACCAGATCTCATTACGGATCTTTGTGAGCCATCGTTGATGAGAATTGAACTCGGAGCAGCCAGTATTTTTAACCTCTAAGCCATCTCTCCAGCTCCCACTTTCTCTGTTTTGGTTGTTGTTATTTATTCTGGTTTATTTGCTATTGTGTTTGCCTTTTTTGTTTTCTAAAATAGAAAGAAGGTATGAAGTTGGGTGGGTGGGAACGTGGGAAAGAGATAGGAACAATTGGGATAGGGGAAAAACAATCAGAATATACTGTATGAAAAAAAAACCAATGAAGATCACAGCATTTTGTATTTCATTAATCAATTTGAGGGGATTTGTGAAGCCTGATGTAATTATCCATTTGTTAAAATGCATTATTCATTTAATTTATCTATGAAATTGACAAACAGTACAAATGTAATGCGCATACTCCCATTTTCTTCTTGTTTAGAAATTGTGGCTTACCTAGTCTGTTTTTCTTTAAAGATGTTTGTATGACACAAGCTTCATTAAATAATTCATTTTAGATTCTTGGCTTTTGCTTAGGAAATAAAGCAAGTATTTTCACTGTGTATAAAAATGAACTGTGTTTCTTCATAACATGACCTGAGCTTTAAGAACATCTTAAGTTTGTGTTGATCAAAACCCAAATGTTTCTAAAGTCCAATTCACAGTATTGATGAAATAGAATGACATTACAATTTTATGTGATCTTAAAATGTTCTGTAGCCACAATGTCTAGGCTAACAACTATTGAGTACATACTTCTGTACATAGAAATGGCCACTTATTGCTGACTAAAATTCCAAATCAAACTTTCTTCAATCTCAAAGTAACACAAATATGGTCATTTCAGTGAATAATAGGAACCCTGGCATCTATTAGTATAATTTGAAAATATAATTTGGACAAGATATCCACTATATCCAAATAATTAGATACTTATGCAAGATCAGAATTGTTTTTTCAAAGATAAACTACAAAAATACCTTCACCCTTAGTTTTCCTGTGCTATTAAACAGCTTGGAATTGCCTGTTGTTAGTGGTATTATTTGTTTTCTTCTTTGGAACTTTATTACAAATTATAACCAGAATATGGTCTCATTTGGCATCCTTTTGAAACTCAGCATGGTTTATTTGCCATTAAAACAACTTATGTCAATCTAATAATGAGAAAGAAACAATCAAAAGCTTTAGAACGATTTGATTGGTAGAAATATTTTTCAAGTTATTTAATATACTGCTCTAATAGAAACTTATTGCCTTGAGGATCTATAATACAAACAGCAGTAATGACAATGGATTTAGCTATCAGTTTAAAAGTCCAAACAGTTGGAAACAAGACAACCTGATGCCTTCAAAACTATGATAAATATAATAAATACTGTTATATGTCTCTCACGTACATGGAAATGGTTGGTGACCCAGATTTGCTTGTGAATATGTCTGCATATATAATTTAAATGATTTTAAAATATTTTGTAGTGTTGTTTCAGCCTAGTCATTTCTGAAGATAAAGTGCATATTATCATTAAGGTCAAAATATCTTATAAAGTGCTTCATGGGAGATAAATAGGAAAGGTCAGGTGGATGTTATTGCCTCCATGATTTTCTTTAATGCATTGGGTAGCCCATAATATAACTTGAACATCATCAATAATATAGAAAAAACAAGTAAAATTTCCTAGCTTAATGAAACAATAGATTATATATTAATGTGTATCTTGGTCCCTTATAACCATTGAAAGAATTTAGAATCTGTTCTGGTTTAATCTTTGAAAGAGTTATTTGCCTATTATTTCCTCTTATTCAGAAAATGACAATATAATGTCTAGGTCAAAATGTTTCTTTAGGAATTAAATGAAAGTTATTATATCTGCTCGACATTTTAATTTGGGTGGGTGGTTAGATAATTAGTTAGATAGATGGATGGATAGATAGATTGATAGATAGATAGATAGATAGATAGATAGATAGATAGATAGATGATAGCTGGACATATAGATTCATGGATGATACATACACACATTAATACACAGATGAGATATATGTACATATGTATGTATATACATGTATACATAGAGAGATATATTGATACATACTTATGTACATACATAGAGGGATACATAGAAAGATATAGAGATATATGAATACATAGATAGAGACAAGACAGAGAGACAGTAAAGAGACATCCTCTAGAGCAATTAATTACTGGATGATATGATAATTGTATTTTTAATTTTGAGAAACCAGCTCAATTTCCAAAATGATTCCTAACTTTCTTTCCTACTAGAGTGTCTAAGTTCTTATCACAAAAGAAAGATATATTGGTGATAAATACACTAATTAGCTTTATTTAATCATCACACAATGTAAAACAGATCAAAATATCACAGTGCACTTCATAAATACACACAATTATTACTTGTCAACTAAAAGTAACTAAATTAAAATAATGAATTAAATAATCCATGCAAATCTGTTATGATAATGCCTGACATTAATAAATGCTAGTTATTAGTATTCATTTGTACTTTCAGTCTTTGAGCTACTTTAGATTTTAGGTTCAATGATTTAATAAACTGTCTTTGTGTTTAGATTAAATTCTATATGAAGATCTGTGTTTTGAGAAAGTGAGCATGTCAGCATTATCAAAATGCCTAGTTGCATGATGATTTTTTTCCTTAATAGGACTATTTTCATGAAGCTAACACTTTTCTACTTATCATAATTCTTTATTGTTTGGGAATCTCACATCATCCACCCTAATTCTGTTCACCTCCTTGTCCCACCATATCATCCCTTTGCTTCTCTATGTTTTCCACCTCTTCAACTCCTCTTCAATCATCCTGGTGCTATTGGGGGCCTTGGTTCACCACATAGTATACCATTCTGTCCAGTCAGCTTTACTAGCAAATGTTCATTGCCTAAGTCATCGGTCTGGTTTCTGCAACTTCATCATCACAGAGCAGCAATCCCTAATTGTTCATTTTTCTAATATGGAAAGTTGTATTCTAGAAATGCCACAGACAATTCAGTGTTGATCTGCTTCTAAGATATGTAGTTATTTTCAATAGAAATAAGATGGGTATGTGGCCATTGAGAACTAAGGAGTTCTGTGTGATCATACAAGACGAGAATATTTTTTCCCATTGAAGAAAACTGTTACTCAAATGCTCTAATCAGTAAATGATAAAATAACTATTCATAGAAAATTGTACAGTAGGTAGAATGACAGTACTGGTTTTTACACAGCTGTTTTGACTTCCTAAATCACTGAGAACTGATTTTTTTTTTACCAACACCATATTAATGAGTTCTTATGAGCGCTATAGCAAGCCCAAAAAAATACTCTAAATTTGAAGGCCAATTGCTACAAACCAACAGAGTTTTGACTGCAACTCTGGCCTTTGATTTGGTAAATTGCCAGTTACGGCTATCATTGTTGGAATTAAACTGAATTAGTTTAAACTCTCACCCACTGATTTTTCTGACTTATGTGGTCAATGCAAACAGTTGCATTTAATAGTAGGAAAGCTAAGATAAAAATGTTAAATGCAAGAGTCAATTGCAAGGTCATTATTTTTTTCAAAGTAATGAAAATATAGTACTTGATCCACTGTAAAATTACCAGTTAATGATTCAGTCCTACAGAGTGGCTCTCAAAACTTGTTCAATGTACCCACACTGATTTCAGCAATGATAAAGTATCATTTCAAAGATTAAATAATGACAAGGAGCATAAATTCACATTTTACATGATGTTCCAAAATGAGTTTTAAAAAGCTTTCAGGAGAAATTCTCGGATAAAATAATGAGGAAATCTGTTCAAAGATCAATGACAAATATTTGACAGATTCCTAACAGAAAGAAACAACAGTGAACCATGCTTTTCTAATCAATATAACTAAATCAACATTTTATTAATTTAGAAAAACTTAAGGTTGTTTTCCAAAGCATCAAAACCAATTTTTCAAACAATCATAAATAACAAATTAATAAAATAAATTATCAGGTTGTCATCTAACGATAGAATACTGGAATATGTCATTCTAAAATATGCCACCAAGGCAAAGGTTGGTTTGAGCCAAAAGCAATTCAGAAGGAGCCATTCTCTTATTTGTCTAGATGCTAGACATAAGTTTACAAGGTGTTCTTCCTTTCTACAGGAAAGGACAGTCTGGTTACCAGAGAAAAATGCTCACTCCTTTTGTGCCTGGAGATGACACAAGAATAGTGTACTTAATAAACTGAACCATCTAGCTCCCATCCACCGTACTCTCTCAGGTTTCCTTCTATTTGCCACCATTATAGAGTCAAGCTCCATATACTGTTTCATTCATGGAAAACATGGTTTTCCATAGAAGATAGTATTTAAGTTGTAGCTCTAATGTACCTCTTTGAATTTTGCACAGTTCTAGTAATATTAATGAGCTTTTGTTCTGTTTTGCACTTGTCATCCCAGCTTCGGTTATAAGGTTGCCAGGTAAGAATTAAGACCAAAGAGAAGCATTTATGTTGTTTCCATGATCTGGGTATTACAAATAATGATGCCAATGCCCATCCTCCAAAGAATGGATAAAAAAAATGTAGTACATTTACATGATGGAGTATTACAGAGCGAAAAAATAATGACATCTTGAAATTTTCAGGCAAATGGATTGATCTAGAAAAGACCATACTGAGTGAGGTATCCCAGACCGTGACAGACAAATAAAATATGCACTCACTCATAAGTGGCTTTTGGACATAAAGCAAAAGAAAGCCAGCCTACAATTCACAACAAAGAGAACCCTAAGAGAGACATACATGGATTTAACTAATCTACATGGGAAGTAGAAAAAGACAAGATCTGCTGAGTAAACTGGGAGCATGGGGATCTGGGCAGAAGAGGAGCTGGGAAGAAGTAAAGGGAGTGGAAAATTGTATATAGGTCAATAAAAACAATAAAAAAGAACAGAGAGAAATTTATTTTCTTTTCCTTGACCAAATATGTTTATTGAATTGTTATCCCATAAGTGAAAATATGAAATTCTTCCCCCCAAATTATGAATAGTGTGAACGAATAGCTTCTGTTGTTTCTCATTGCTTGTGTTCTTGTCCAATAATGTCCATTATTTCCAGATTTGGGGAAAATATGTGCTGATTTCTGTGTTTGATCTATTTTGTTTAAGATGGGGTCTTGAGTATGTAGTTCCAGCTCCCCTTAATCACTTTGTGTATCCGGGCCAGCCTTGAACTTAGGATTTCGGGTTTCAGTTTAGCCTCTCAAGTATTACAAGGATTACACTGTCTACTTTATCTAGTCCCGTGCTGAAAACTTAGGTATTTTAACAAAGTTTAAGCCTCCATTTTGTCTTGAGTAAATAGTTATACAAACTGAGGTTGATAACGGCATCAGGTGCAGAATATAAGAGGCTGCAGAGTGTTCGATCTTAAATGGGACTTCCATGTAACATCCCCTCCATTCACAGATTAGGGATCATCAAGAAAGAGGGTCAGATGGGTTTAAGAGCCAGAAGTAGTGGATTAATACAATGGACCTGTTTTCCAGACACAGAGAGGCACTTGTACTTATGACCCCACGGTGGATGTTGTGTCAGCACACACAGACCTGCAAAGGCTGAAAGCAAACTCCCAGTATGGGAATGGGGCACACTGCTCCAACCCAGGCTGAGGAGCTATTCATACTTGATTACAGTCCAGAGAAGAAGAGTTTTCTTTATGGACTTGGCAACTAATAGGTACAAGGTTTGAAGAGTTTTCTTTAAAGATTTGGCAACTAACAGGTACATGGTTTTAAACTTATATACTATTCTTTTTATTATATCTCTTTTCCTAAATGAGGTTCATGAAAATATTTCACACTCTTTTCTTAGATCTTTCGCCATTTAATACTATCTGACTATATAGTACGATGCCATGCTCTTTTAAAACAAGTAGCATATTTCCTGTATCTTTTGGTGCTCTTTTTTGTTTTTTTAAGACAGGGTTTCCCATGTAAAAGCTGAGAATGGTGGCATGTGTCTGTAACTCTAGTGATATTGGGCAGCAGGGAGGGAGTCAGAGGTGACAAATAGCTAAAGTTTATTGGCCAGCCAATGTAGCTGAAGCCATGGGCTTTGAATTCAGTGAAAGACTCTGTCTCAAGAAACTAAAGACTGATTTAAAAACCTAATATTGATCTCTGGAAATCAAAATTCATGTGTGCAGATACTTGTGTGCGCTAATGTGCAAACACATACAAATGCTTATTCGCAGAGATGATATGCTACACACATACACACAGGTAGAAAAGAAAAATCCTAGTTAAGCTTGTTTCTTGCTTTTGTTGTTCTGTGAGTGTTACTATACTTAGCTAATTACTTCATGTTCCCTATAAGTTATATGCAAAAATGTTCTTTATTTTGTATGCATAGAATATAGAAATTTTGTATTCTACTAATTTACTGAGGCATCTCACTGATATTAATTTCTACTAATGTATATATTTTTAATGTTAGGATTTCTTTTTGTCTACGGTAAAAATATCATACATGGTGATTGGAATACTGCTACTTCTCTCTGCAATTATCTTCTGCAGTATTACTGTACTTTATCAGGTTGCTATTTCTAGTATATCTAGAACAATGGTATATAAAAGCAAACACAACTAGAGGATTAATTTGCTTTTTTATTTATAGTATAAAAATATTATCTGTGCCTTCATTCAAAAACGAGATTATTTTTAATCTTTTTTTGTTTATTTATTTATTAAAGATTTCTGTCTCTTCCCCGCCACCGCCTCCCATTTCCCTCCCCCTCCCCCAATCAAGTCCCCTTCCCTCATCAGCCCAAAGAGCAATCAGGGTTCCCTGTCCTGTGGGAAGTCCAAGGAACCCCCACCTCCATCCAGGTCTAGTAAGTTGAGCATCCAAACTGCCTAGGCTCCCACAAAGATAGTGCGTGCAATAGGATCAAAAACCCAGTGCCATTGTTCTTGAGTTCTCAGTAGTCCTCATTGTCCGCTACGTTCAGCGAGTCTGGTTTTATCCCAGGCTTTTTCAGACCCAGGCCAGCTGGCCTTGGTGAGTTACCGATAGAACATCCCCATTGTCTCAGTGTGTGGGTACAGCCCTATCATACAACAAAAGTATATGCTCAACTATGTTCAAAGCAGCATTGTTTGTAATAGCCAGAACCTGGAAACAACCTAGTTGCCCTTCAATGGAAGAATGGATGAAGAAAGTATAATATATATATATATATATTAGAGTACTACTCAGCAGTAAAAAAAAAACAATGACTTCTTGAATTTTGCATGCAAACGGATGGAAATAGAAAACACTATCCTGAGTGAGGTAAGCCAGACCCAAAAAGAGGAACATGGGATGTACTCACTTATAATTGGTTTCTAGCCATAAATAAATAAAGGACATTGAACCTATTTTTAATCTTAAATGTAATACAAATTATACTATGCTAAATTAAAGTGGTCAGGGCTTCTTTTTTATTATGGTGTTTTTTTTAAACATGAAACGTTGATTCATTGTGTCAAAAATTAATACTTCACAGTTGAAAGTAACCAAAAGTCTATGACTACTAGATGATTTGGGGAATAACACACAACATGAAAGTAGTTCCTGAAAATAACACAAAAATACACAAGAAAGATGAAATTTAGATAATATATCCAATGCAAGAGTTATGCAGAATTGCTGGTGGAATTAAAATGTGAGCATGGCCTGGCTAACCTCAGTGAGTCAGCAAAGAAAATGACATAAATCTAGGGAAGGTACATATAGGAATAAAAGAGAGATAAAAAGAGGGGGGAAGATAAAGAAGGGAAGAGCAGAGAATAATCAGCATGTTATATATACATGTAAGAGACTGTCAACTAAGGCTAATGAATAAAAATAAATAAAGGAAAAAAAAGTAGAGAACAAGTTCACTCTAAAATTTGACTGCAAATTTTCACTTCTGCTAAATTTGTAACAGCTCTAACTTGAAAACAGCTCAATGTTTTATTAACTAGCAACTGAATGAACAAATTGCCATTCACTTGTAAAATAAAACAGCAATAAATGCCATCAATTATTGAAAAATCTACAAAAAGCAAAGAAGAGTGACTGCAGAATTCCAAACAAGATGATGAGTACGTAATTATTTAATACATATTCTTGACTCAATGTCATATTAAATGGTGAGACAAGAGAAGCATACTGTTCTAGCTTACTTTTCTATTGCTATGGTAAAACACTGACCAAAAGTATCTTGGAAGGGAAATAATTTATTTCACCTTACATGTCATAGTCCATAAATGAGGGAAGTCAGGTAAGGACCTAAGATAGTAACCAGAAGGCAATATCTGAAATAGAGTCTGTGGAGGAATGTTACTTAGTGGCTTGATACCAGTAGCTTGGTCAGCCTGCTTTCTCATACACTTCCAGTGTGGTACTGTCCACAGTGGACAGCATCCTCCAACATCAATCATTTTTTAAGAAAAATTCCCCTAGGTATGCCCACAGAAAATACAATGGAGGCAATTCATCAGTGGAGGTTCCCCCTTCCTAGGTGATTCCAGTTTGTTGCAAGTTGACACAAACTAACCAGCATACCTACTGACAATATCAATATTTGGAAGAAGGTAACAATGTTGTCTTTCACTAAGACTTTTAAACCTTAACACAATAGGAAAAAAGAGAACACATATGTTAATGTTAAAGCAGTTAATACGTTTTATTCACTGATGACATGATTATAACCATAGAAAATTTGAAATGACTAACAATAAAACACCTCATGAAAACAGTAGAAGCTTTACAATATGAGCTAATATGTATAATCATGTAAGTCACTTTCGTACATGTCAACAGTAAACAAGTGAAATCGGAATTTAAAGATATCAGTATGAGCTACTATAGATACAAATGAAATAAATTAGATATGATTGAGGCAATTAGAAGATTACAGTAAAAGAAAACAAAGAATAAAATAAATGGCCCTTGTTCCATTTCCATGGAAATGTAGACTCAATATTTTCAACATGTTATCTTCAAATTAATGAATAAGCACAGCCCCAGTCAAAAGGCTAATATATTATTCATGGTTTTCAAGTTTATAGAGAGAGAGGGTAAGAGACTCAGAATAGCACACATAATAATGAAAGAAAACAAAGCTGGGAGGCTTACAGGAGTTGACTTAAAGTATTACCATGAAATAATCAAAGCACTGTGATATTGGTAAACAACAGACAGATAGATCAACGTTACAGAATAGGAAGCAAAAAAAAACAGACCTATATGAACAGTTAGCTGATCTTTGACAAAAGGACGACAGCATCAGACTTAAGCAAAAAAATATTGTGCTTGAACAACTGGATATCCTTATTCAAAAAGAAAAATTATCCAGGTGTAGTTTTTTTCAATTTTTACAAAGCATAATTCAAAATGAATCACAGACCTTGTGGTACTTAATTTTAGATGCCAGATTGATGATATTAAGAAACAAATACTTAGAGTCACAGACTTTCCAACAATGAAAAGTATTTGAGTCTGAATGAATTAAGTTGGGAACAATCCTCCCTTTATGTGGGTCAGTCTAATGCAATCACCTGCGAACCAAGTGAGAACACACACAGCAGACTAATTTGCCTGTCTTCCCCAAGAGCTGGGACAACTTGTTCTGATACCTTAGGCTTTTGGGCTATATAGTATTGTAGGTTTTACATAAATGACCTTTTGAACTTTCTGTCTTTTGTTGTTTAACTAAAATTTGAATCATCTTCCCAGACTCCAAGGTCCTCAGAACTAGACTGAGCCTACTATGAAAATAACTTAAAAGCTTAACCACTACCAGCCAATGCTCATGACACTGGAGGTACCCTGAAAGCTACAGGAAGAGGCAGAGAAAGTTAATCATCAAGATCTCCTGTCACTGATATGTCTAGAACATATACTGGTGAAATAGTTTTACAAATGTTATAGGAGTAATTAAGCACTTTCTTTTTTTAATTTTTACATTTGAATTTGTTAAACATTAGTTTTTTTTTCTTTTTTTTAATTTATTTATTTATTAAAGATTTTTGTCTCTTCCCCACCACCGCCTCCCATTTCCCTCCCCCTCCCCCAATTAAGTCCCCCCCCTCCTCAGCCCGAAAAGCAATCAGGGTTCCCTGTCCTGTGGGAAGTCCAAGGAACCCCCACCTCCATCCAGGTCTAGTAAGTTGAGCATCCAAACTGCCTAGGCTCCCACAAAGCCAGTGCGTGCAGTAGGATCAGAAACCCATTGCCATTGTTCTTGAGTTCTCAGTAGTCCTCATTGTCGACTATGTTCAGAGAGTCCGGTTTTATCCCAAGCTTTTCCAGACCCAGGCCAGCTGGTCTTGGTGAGTTCCCAGTAGAACATCCCCATTGTCTCAGTGTGTGGGTGCACCCCTTGCGGTCCTGAGTTCCTTGCTTTCTGATTGAATTTAAGGCTCAAGCCATGAGATGGAGCCTCTATCTAATACTGCTAAAGTGGCCAAGAACCTGAACTAGACAGCTTATGAAGACAGGGGAATAGAGGAAAACCTAATACTATTATTCTGCTAAAGCAATGGTTCTCACATTCCTAATGCTGCAAAGTTTTAATATAGTTTAGTATGCTGTGGTGACCCTCAACCACAAAATTATTTTCATTCTTACTTCATAACTGTAATATTGCTACTGTTATGAATCATAATGTAAATATCTCCTTTTCTGTTGGTGTTAGGTGACTCTGTGAAAGGGTCTATCGAACCCAAAGGGGTCATAACCCACATGTTGAGAACTGATAAACTATGGGGGCCCACAGAAATGGATCTGTTTCACCTTGACTAAAGGTCAGAGAGTTAATGTTTATTCTTGCTCCTTCAAGGTTATAGAGAGTAGATGTAACTTAGGGTGTGACTACTAACAAAGATATCTTGACCTAAGGTCAAGTATTTGATGTTTTGAGTATTAAGATGGCAATCACTTTGTCTGTTCCTTGTATTGTGATAAAAAATGTCCTTTGCTTTATTCACATTTTTTTGGATTGGGATATTTAAAGATCACAAGAAATAAATATGGGCAGATTTCAGCATTCACTGAGATGCAGTCCAGCAGTATCCTATGTCTCTGTATTTCTTTTGTATCTCTGTTTATTCTGCCTAACATTTCTTTTCCACAAGCCCCTACCTTGGAATGTATGAACCCATTGAGGTTGGACGCTGACAGATGTCGCCCCAATGTGTGACTAGGACAGTAAAGCAAAGAAACGATCCCTAATGACACACTGCTCTACTCATAGTTCAGTATCTCTGTTTGCCCTTATATCAGAAAAGGTTTTTCTTGCCGTAAATGGAAATTAAACACGGACATCCACAATTGGAAAATATGAAGTGAGAGACTCAGTCCAAAATGAGATATCTTTATTAAAACCCTCCCCATCATGATTAAGGCATCTATGTGGAAGAGGAAGCAGATATGGTATAAAAGCCAGAGATTGTGATTGACTCCAAGGAAACAATGCCCTTGAGACATAGCAGGATTGAAGCAAATATGAATTCAGAGAGACTGTGGCAACACACAAGACCTGTAAAGGTTCAAGGAAGAACAGATCCCAACATTGAAAGAAGGAACTGGACTTAGTTTCCAACCCAACCATTAAGCTATCTGCAATTAATACTCACTAGTAAAAGAAATCATTTTTTTTCTATATAGATTTACAGGGTATTTTAACCAAATGACAGGGCAGGGCAGACCCCAAATCAAGAAGTAGTTGGCCATCACCAAATGAACTCAATAGTATTGTTTGCCCCCCTCTTTTTGTCTTTTGTTTATTTATTTTGATTTTCATTTTTTATGGTTTTGTGGGGCTTTTGCCTGTGTGATTCTGTTTATATTAGTTTTGTTTTTGCTTTATGTATTTTAAAGAGAGAAAAGAAAAAAGCCATAAAGTTGAGTGTTTGGGGAAAAACTAAAGGAGCAAGGGGAAAAACATGATTAAATATATTGCATGAAAACTTCTTTCAATAAAAGATAGAACACCTGAGATGTAGCAGTTACAAAGCAGATTACATGGTGTTGTATAATTTACACATATTTGTGTTAAAATATGCTTTCTTCTTCTCTGTTGCTTTTCCTTCTTTTTTACCTAGAGTCTCACCACCTGGCTCCAACTGACCTGGAAATTGCTATGTAGACCAGATTGACCTCAAACTCAAAGGTACACCTGTCTCTGCCTCCCAAGGGTTGGAACTGAAGTATATGCCACTTTACCTACCAAAACATTTTGAATAAATATAAATGGTTATTTAAGAAAGATAATAGTGTCATACATATTTAAAATACTCACTTTATGACATAGAAGGTATGAGTGACTTTGAAACAGCTCTTTGAAAACCTACACTTGATGAATCATATAGATTGACATAACTGCTTTTCTTTTGGAACGAAAACAATTCTCACTCACTCTCATTACTGCTAGCTAAAAATAAGCCTTGGAATGTCCTCACTAGCACTTCAAATTAAGGAATCTACTAGTCTCCTTTCATCAATGAGTCACAATTTTGTCATTTTTCCCTAAAACAGAATTTGGGTAGTGAAATCTAGTTTAAATTAGGCCAAGAATAAGCAAAGCCATTCTTCAAACCACAGGCTGCATTTGGCTACCAAAAACTTCACAAAACTGGCCTCTCCCTACTTTGTGAGATATTTCTATGCGTGAATTTATAACCGTGGGTTGTGGTTCTGGCAAATTCAATCATAATTTTATAGAGCATCGAGGAAGTCAAGGAACTCTTCACAAGGTAAAAATAAAACCAATAATAAACTGCTCAATAAGCAGAGTACACTGGAAGGACCACGGATTGTCCCTGAATGAGATGATACTGCTGCCACGAAGTAAAAAAAAATAGTTGACAAGAATCATATTGTTATAGATTAGATAATTTTAGTGACAGAATAAGTCAAATTAAATCAATATTGATAATAAGTTGAACTTTTTTCCACACCTTTTGCATAAGTATTTTAATTTTTCTACTCATCTTTTATGTACTCATGGAAAGAAAGCAACAAAAGAAACCTGAAACTCAAACAAGTGTAGGGTTTTCAGCCAACCAGAAACACGAGGAAAGGCCCTTCCCTCTGAGGACTCACTAGTTTCTCAGTGGCATTTCTTTAAACATCTTCTGTAGAGCTGATTAAATAACTCAGATTTAATGACTATGGTTTTCAAAGCATGGTTCTTAGACATGCTCTATCAGAATCACCTAGAAATTTGCTAGAAATGCAAATGCCTAGACTTGCTACCATACTGGAATTGGAAATCCTATCTGTGAATTCCAGGAATCCACCCTATAAAATACTCTTGGAATGACTCATACGTTGCATTATTCTGAAGTGTGTATTTTATCAAATATATCTACATAGCATATATATCCCACTTGCCCCTTTATTGTACATGCATGCACATATTTCTTACATGGAAACTGAAGGCTTCCAACTAAATTTTTCATTTAGTGCTGAGCAGGTGGTGGTGGCACAGGCCTTTAATCCAAGCACTCAGGAAGCAGAGACAGGCAGAACTCTGTGAGTTCAAGGCCAGACTGGACTATAAGAGCTAGTTTCAGGATAGACTCCAAAGCTACAATGAAACGCTGCATCAAAAAACAAAACAAACAAACAAACAAAAAATGCCTCAATAATCCATCAGGCCTTAGTGCTTTAAAACTTCTGTGATTTTGTTTCACCCAAAATAATATAAAATGGTTGGCCATATAAACTTTCATCATCACCACTAACCTGAAAAGTTTTAATCATTATACCTTTCTACATACACTTCCATCTGCCTTCATTTCTTTTCCTTTTGCTTCTGCACGCACAATGTCAAGTGTAACTTTAATTTCCAAAGTCACCCACCTCTCGAAGCAATTCATGTGTACCCCCACAGTACTTCTACTATATTAAAAATAAACTACTCCTTTTAAACATTTCTTCAGTTATTATTAGTTATTATCAATTAATTATTATTAATTATTAACTAGAATCATCTCTTGCTTAATGGCAACTCTTAAAGGAAGCCCATCTTATATTATTATACCTTTATCAGTATAAGATACTAGGCCAGGCACACATAGATGGTACTCAATTAAGGATTATTTTAGCAACTATATACTTCTGGAGACATAGGTGCCAACTATCCTATACAAAATGAAAATAAATAACAAAAGTGAACTTGTCTTATTTTTTATAATTTAAATGTTTATTTATTGTGTTTGGATATGTTTATTTATATGTGCATGTGTTTCAATACACACATTGCACAGGCACATAACGTAAGAGGAAAGAGACAACTTGCAATAGTTATCTTCTTTTACTGTGGGGGATATGGTGATTCAATTCAGGTCATCCAGCCTGGCAACAAATGCTTTAACCCACTGAGGAATCTTCACCATGTCCAATTTTGTGTTTCTCAATTAGAAAGCTATATATGGCCCCAAGGAAGAATAAACACAATAAACAATACATTTACCCATCAGCTGTAAGTAGTATGTTTTTTTCCCACTTTGTTGGCAATAATATTGCTAATTGGTCAATAATTACATTTTCAAGTTAAATGGGCTTACCACTGATACCACTACATACTATACAGAAATAGCAACTGCCAATTTCAAATCTCTATTAAGATACTTCGGTTGTCAAGAGACCTGACCCTAGAGGGGCTCCCAGGTGCCCAAGCTGAGGTCCCCAGTAAGTTCCTTGGGCAGTTGAGAATAGGGAACCTGAAATGACCCTATCCTTGAGCAATACTGACGAATATCTTGCATATCATCATAGAACCTTCATCTGGTGATGGATGGAGATAGAGACAGAGACCCACACTGGAGCACTGGACTGAGCTCCCAAAGTCCCAATGAGGAGCAGAAGGAGGGAGAACATGAGCAAAGAAGTCGGGACCACGAGGGATGCACCCACCCACTGAGACAGTGGAGCTGATCTATTGAGAGCTCACCAAGACCGGCTGGACTGTGACTGAAAAAGCATGGGATAAAACTGGACTCTCTGAACATGGCGAACAATGAGAGCTGATGAGACGCAAAGGACAATGGCACGGGGGTTTGATCCTACGTAATGTGATGGCTTTGTGGGAGCCCAGCCAGTTTGGATGTTCACCTTCCTAGATATGGACGGAGGTGGGAGGTCCTAGGTCTTACCACAGGGCAGAAAACCCTGACAGCTCTTTGGACTGGAGAGGGAGGGGGAAAGGAGTGGGGGGAGGGGGAGAAGGGTGGGAGGAGAGGGAGAAGGGTGGGAGGAGGGGGCGTAAGGGGGGAGGAGGGGGAGGGAAATGGGAGGCTGGGAGGAGGTGGAAACTTGTTTTTTTTTCTCCTTTTCTCAATAAAAAAAGAAAAAAAAAGATACTTCGGGACGTATAACACAGAAAGTAAAATTTATGCCCCTTTTACAATTAACTAAAGTATTGAGATCACAGTAAAAGTCAGTTAAATGATAACAAAAATACTTCTAAGAAAGATTAGACTTTCAGTGAAAACAGTGAGACCTATAAAATTCTATTTTATTTAATTAACTGAATTAACTTTCTGGTTTGTTATCTGCATTGCAAAAAAAAATGAGACTTAGGAACATACAAAAGGGAATGGTTCTCAGTGAACTGAACCATTAACACAATATCTAGATTCAAAATCTGGACACATTCTCCAAGTGTTCATAACAATAAGTACTGCAGTTGTGGGCTCTGCACACACAAAAGCCCAATTTTGAATTTATCATAAAACTCATATTAATTAATAAAATAATCTCACATACAATAACTTGTTGGGGACTATTAGAAATCAGATGTAATATTCACATAAAAATATTTGGCTTGAGTTATTTAACTGAAAACTACATTACTTCTCTCATCAAACACTAGCATGGAAAAATGATATCACTCTATTGATATTAATTTGAATATATTGAAATTCAAACACATGTACTCGACAGAAAAGCCTTATGAAGAATATTTGTGTCTTGGTAATAGTTAAATAATGAAAAGTGGGTCAAAGTAGTAGTTACAAGCATTCAATATCTTCTTTAAAATGTTTTCAATGTCTTCTAACCATGTTCTCAGTTTTCATTGATCTTACTATTTTTATAATGCATTAAGAAAAGTGCAATGTTGCAATAATAGAGAAGATATCAGAAAAACAGATTATGTGGAAGTATCATGGATTTCAGGAGTCTAGTTCTTGGTTTGTTCTTCCTAGCAACAAACGTTCAACAAGCCACCTAATTGTTCACTTTTCTTTGCTTTAGTATTCATCTCATTAGGTCACTGGAAAAGTTCACCACAAAAATATAACTCTCAGTATCATTTATATGGAGCTATCCAGAAATAAAATGTTCTGAATTCTCAGAATTTCTGCTTCCTGTACCAATACTATTCACCCTAAAACACTGGACCATATTCAAGTATTGCCAAAGCCTGGTACACATTTTAGTATCCTTCATCTTCTCTTAAGATCTGATTTTTCTCAATAACGAAGAATAGGAAGAAACAGGAAGCTAGGGGCAGAAAAGCTAGTTTATAACTTAGGTAATCATTGCACGACACAACAACTCTGCCCTAGTAATTCTACCAACTTAGGTATTGTAAATGAGGGTGCAGTGAAACCACTGAACTGGACCACTCTGTGGGTGGAAAATAGGGTTTCCTGGAAGAAATCAAATTGTTGGTCTGCCTACAAGAATAGAGCGTTGCAGCTTGTTGGAAAAGTGAGTGGATTTTATATGACTGTCAGCAAGATGGGGATCATTGAGCTGAAACAGTCTGTTAGGATTAGTCAGGAACTAGATGCCCCTGCCCCACATAGCTGAGTAATGGGAGCAGATAAGGGGGGTATTGGTTTTTCTGGTAAACAGAAACCAGCCTTGAGAAACTCTGAGGAATGCTGAGTTTAGGCTTCTGTTTACCCAATCAATCCTTCCTGGATTACACTCACGTCATCATTTACGGTATTATCAGCAGCACTACTGTTTGGGGGGCCCACTTTGGACCTAAGAAATATTTTGTATAGCACTTATATGTAGATTTACTGATCATATATTTTGAACTCATTCAAACTTAGTGTTTGGGCAACATATAATAAATACATGGGGCACAGATTGGTACACAGAGGATAGCAAGATAATAAAACATAAATAACTATTCAATTTTACCTATTTTATGACAAGAAAATATATAAAACCCAGCAAAAGAGATGATAACACATCTAAGCAACTCTCAATTAAAACTGCTAACTATGAAAATCTAGGTTCAGAGAGTTTCAATCTCTTTCATCAAAACGTTTGGGATCAAAAGTATTTCAAAGTTCTCAATTTTTACCATTCTGGAATGTTTCTATAGATCCTACTGGTTGACAATTTCACATCTAAAAATTTGAAATGAAAGTCTCCAAAGCCCAAGAAATATTTTGAATATCATCTCAGGGATCAGGAGCACCTGCCTCTGGAAGTGTTATAAATTTTCCCAATGTAAACAAGGAAAGAAAGGCTGTCAGGTCAGCCAGACAAAAGAGTGATTTGATGACCTTACTCAAAGAGTGTGGAACCTCCAGTGTGAACTTCAGCACCCTGTTCTGACACAGTATGTGTTAAAACATCCCTGCAAAATGTCTGTCTAAAACAGACACCAAGGACTTAGTTTTCAACCACAGCAAAACCTTTTGTTCCTGAGCAAAATATTGCATGTGGATCAGATGTGTAGACACGATCGTTTGAACTTACGCATATTTCCTGTGAGAAGAATAAATAAGAGGACAGTATTGTTTTGAGCTCTGTTAGAAATGGAAGCAAGGAGAACAATGCAAAGTGCTTTTCCAATTTGGGGTGGGACTAAAAGTGGAAGAGATACTAACTGTTGTAGTTAAAGAAACAAATAAGTAGAATTCACTACACAGTATGATGTAGAACTAATATTTATGCTTATTTTATGAGCATGACAAAATTATGAGGATAATGATTACAATTTAAATGTCATGTTTTCCCGAGGGCAAGATGATAGCATTGGAAAAATAAAGTAAATACATGGGCGAGGTCAGTACATAAATCACATAAATATAATTCTTTCAATTCAGAAAATTGTTCCAGCAATAAGAAAGTGGCACCATTTCTGTTTTATTATTTACAATGTTCTTTTCGTATATGTTTTATTTTTAGTAGATGTGAAGTTATAAAGAATATAATATTAATGAAGTTTAAATTGTATGTATTTCTCTTGAATATCAGTTGCGCATAAAATTTTGCCTCAGCACATCATGTGAAAGCCCCGTTGTAGATTGTCAATATAAATTTTAGTAAATAGTTGTGTTTTTTGAGGGAATATATGATACACAAAAATGTGGATGTCAATTTGTGAAGTCAGTTCTGACCTTCTACCTTCACGTGGGATCTGAGGATTGATTGCATTGGCTTAAGCTCGTGCCCTTAGACAACAGCTCATTTATCTACTGAACCTTCTTAACCATGCCAATATTCACAATCTTCATGTTATTTTTAATGTGTCATGCCCTCCATACTGGCTAGAAGGTAAATCATGAAGCATCTCCATGGGAACCGTGTTAAGTCAGTGAATGCTACTTCACCATATTGTTACCCTGGTAAGATGAATCATATCTTTTTAGTGTAGACATCCATGTCAGCAATTATGATATAAATGTGTTATCGTTCCACAGGCTGTTAAATATTTATAGACAAAAATAATTATATACACCCAGCTTGTGTTAGTGAAAAGTAAAGGTGCATATTAAACCTGGAAAAACCAAACAGAAAGATGTAACGAAAACATACATATCATGACAGCCATTATACACAGTGAAAAACCAAAATTATTATGTAACTCATTGGGAGATAACCATTATATTTTACAATTGACCTAATAATAAACATTTTTTATTCCCATATTTTTGTCCTCACATGCATAAAAGCATATATTGTGAAAAATTGCATTTGGTGATGACATTAAATCTGTGCTTTCTTTTTATAAGCCTAGGTAAATGAACACATTTTTTATAATATAAATTATATTTGTCATGGGTAAACACCAGACATTTCTTTGGGATTATAACATATCTACAAATTACACGGGAAGAATATTTACCTTGAATTAATCTTATCTTGAAATGGCTTTGTGTTTCTGTTAGGATAAATATTGTTTGCTTATCTATATAGAATGGATGCGATAAATGACATTCTAGTAGAAATTTTTGGAATCGAAGGTTAATATAAGAGCTATTTAGAAAAAGAGATAGGACTTAGTTTAAAATTGTACTGAAGAAGTGGAAAATATGTGGGATGTACCGCAAACACATATCTGGCTTCTAGTGACACCAAAATGATAAAGATATCTTTGACCACATGTATTTCTTTAAAACAGCCTGTCTGTGGCTTTACAAAGTAACAAAGATATACTTTGTTATGACTCTAAAATTTACTAATATCCCGTAAATGTACTTCTATGCCTTAGTGATGAAACTTTGCATCTCTATTCATTGTATCGCTGTATATTTACAGGACTGTATTTAATTTAACACACAGGAAACAATTATTTTCCATTTTTTGTTTTCAAACTATCCATCGGCTAATTTTTTATTTATTTATTTTTTCTATTTTTTAAAACTTACCATAGAACTAATTATCTGTAGTAATGAGCAATAGTATCTGGTCATTTAGGATACTAATATTTAACACTGAGATTACAGGAAAAATATGTATTCTTGAATAGACTCATATTTTATCCATTTGTTAAAAGTTTTCCTCTAGGTTAGAAAACTGCTTTCTTAAATAACTCACATGATATTTCCATTTCTCTATCAGCATTTAGGATCAAGCACTCAAACACATGAGACTATGGGGGACATATCTATTTAGACTACCACATTATACTTCCTGGTCCGCATATGCTTGTAGCCATATCACACATTTAGTCCAACTTCAAAAGTCCCCATAGTCTATCACAGTCTCTACAATGTTTAAAAGACAAAAGTTCAAAGTTTTTTTCTGAGATTCAAGAAATCACTTAACTGTAATCCTCCATGAAATCAAAATTAAAAAAGAACAGATCACATATTTCCAATATATGATGACACTATATATATACATTTATATATATATATATAAATGTATATATATAGTGTCATCATATATATATATATATATATATATATATATATATATATTTCCAGAACATAGAGAAGGGAGCACATTGTGGGAGTACTGGATGCATCAAAGTAGGAGGCCAAAAACCAAGTGAGCAAACTCTAAAATCTGCATACCCATATCTGATGTCAAAGTGCTCGTCAAATCTATAGCTCCTTTCAGCTATGTTGACTGCCACACACTTCTTTGTCTTTTGCTGTTTATATTCCCTGTTAACAGCTTTCCTCTGCAGGTATCTCATGACTCTGGTAACTCCAACATCTTGGTTTCTCCAAGGCAATCCAAGCTTCAGTTTCACAGTTTCATGCAATAGACTCTGGGCCTCCACTCAGGGTTAACCCTGACACATTTCTGGCTGCATCAGCTTTCCTTAGTCACAGAGGAAGATTCAATACCCCTTTTCTTGTATCTTTGATTCTAAAGCCATACCAATGTGGCTGAAGTTGCCAAGTCCTGCTACATTTGGGGATGGAGCATGGACCGCTTGCTAATTACATCTTCATCAGCTTTCTGTTTTCAATGGCTTCTTCACTGCCTTAAGTGTCTGATTATTGATCCTAAAACAGGATCAATGGACCAGACTGGCCTCCTGCCTCTGTAGTGCTGGGATTGAAAGAGTGCACCACCATACCTGGATATAAGCTTATCTTAATTCCTTCCCACTCGTTGGAAGTTTAACTGGGTAGGTTCTTGCCCTAAGATCACTACTACCTTTATTCTATTTCTTGATATGGTATCTCCTTGGACACAGGACTTAGCTCTATTCTACTTCCTGGTGCTCCTTTTCTCCTCAAATTGCAAATTTTGTATTTTCCCTTGCTCAGCTTGCATCTTTCCATTATAGATCACTACTAACCACACAACAAAGTCAATACTAGGTTGTTTTGAGATTTCCTCTACCAATGGAATTAATACAAATCTCTTCACTTTAGCCTCATGCAGACTTTTTGGAGAAGGGCAAATAGCAGCCACCTTTTTTCCCAAAATATCACAAGAAAAGTTTCTAGGCCAAATATTAAAATTCTTTTCCTATGACACATCTTAAGTCAGGCCCCCATAGTTCAAATAACCCTCTACATCTCTGCCTTCCATGTTTAGTATTGCATTTGCATTTCACTTAGTTAAAAAACTTGGTCTTTTAAAACACATATTCTAATTTATATTTCTTTCCTAAAGTTCTGTAATGGAATTTAATTAACTGTTAATTTAGTGAGAACATTTTAAGAACCATCAGTGCAAACTCAAGAACTTGCTTCTCTTCCTACATGATCAAGTGAAGTTTTCAATGTTTTGCTTTTAAATACCATAATGATACTTGAAAGCATTTTGTAAAAGCAAGAAAAGAAATTTTGGTCTTTTACTTTCTATTACATTATGTCGGTTCTAACACTAAACTGTTTACAAGAGGAGAAAGATCCATGGAGAGGGTAGGCCATATTTATTAACAGTGGCAATGCAATCTACTAAAAGTTTTCGCTTAAGAATCTTCCATATCTTCTTAATAAAATGTAAAGCGTCCATTATCAGAGTTTTGTCACTCCTAAAACATTTTCATACAGAGATCTTTCTATATGCCCATTTTCTGAGTTTGGTGTATTAAATAGACCCTTGGGATTTATGTACTTACATATACATGATGGAAGGTAAGAAAACTAAATAAAACCATTTGGTTTATTTGCTCAAATCTAGTATGATTAAATCTAAATTCAAGTTTTCTACTCTTGACATTTAAATAGACCCCTTTAAATTGCACTTAAAATGCTTCTTTTTATGGTTAGAATCTTCCTTGGTGTTTATGTGTATAATTATCTGGGGTTACACTATGAATTATGATATAAATTGAGGCATAAATTAATTAGGGTATATATTTATGGCTATAGAAAAAGTGATAATTTATTATTTTATATAATTTTAAAATATGTTCTAGTTACAGACACTTAATAATCCAAAATTCAGCTATTTTAGCTTTTGTTAAATAAGTAAGAAGACAAAATATAAGTTTTATCAACAATAAGGTTCCTCATGCATTTTAATATTTGAAATAGAAAAGATAATTGACAGAATTTACTGTAATGACTTGCTGATATAAAAATCAAACAGATATCATTTGTAAATTAAATCACATCTCTTTATCATATGCTCTCCTGCATTTTACTGAATCAAAACAAAGTGTAACATATGCAGATTTAAACAGTCAAAATTTGAAACATAAGAAAAATAATATGAACATTTAAAATATTTACTTTCAGAACACATATTAAAAGTTCAACAAATATTTCATTTTCAAATAAATATAACATAAAATTCTTACCTTAGAAAATTGTGCATTTATCCATTTTGTGAATGTTTTCTTTTGAACATCTTCTCTTTCATCTATTTTGTAAAATAAACAAAATTAAAAGTTAAAACTAACTATAGGTATATTTTGCAACCAAAATAACTTTCAAGTAACACATACTAATTTTATTTTAAATTTAGTGTTAATGTCATTCATAAATGAAGTTGAATTAAGTGATGTTGGTATTGGGTATTTGATGGAAAAGTATATCTAAAATTAATTGATGTGGTCATGTCCATAGTCTTTCAAATACAACAGCATTGACTAAATCAGTCTCATTGAATAAATGGGATATTATTCATCCCTTAATATTCTAGTCATGCTAGTGGAATTAAAGGAAACTATTTGGTAGTATTTATTTAGCAAATATAACGCTGGGCCTTTCCATGTACTTTCTTTCCCATTTATGAATAAAGGATTATTTATTCATTCACAACCACTAAATCCTCTAATACAGAAAAAAAAAACTTCATATTACAAAGGCTCTTTAACTACCAGGAGCATGGCTTACTTACCTTTGTATTTTATTTTCTACACAAACTAAGAACTCAGAAAACATTATTTGACAAACATAAATGACTTAAGGGAGGGCCAATCCTACAAGGCTAAAATTTCTTATGTTTCATTGTGTTTAAAGTAAGGAATTGTAAAAGCAAATGGCAGTTCTTGGCTTGTAAATGAAAACTCAGAGGGAAAATTTCTACAGATTTATATCAAGGGATTAGGTTGAGAAATTATAAAGAAACAGGTTTATAAAAGCCATCATTACAGAATTATTTGCTTTTCTAAGCTTGAAATTACTATTGAGTTAAATTGACAGAAAAAAATTCCATCTTCATTACTAAAATATTTTCTTCAATGTTTGGTATTAGTTAATAGTCAATAACCAGTATATCTATATAATATGTAAGAACTAAATATTTCAGATATTATTTACTTATGTTATAGGTCAAAATAATTGTTATGAAAATACCTCAAAGTGTACACATTTCTTCTCATAAAATTTTCAATAGTAAACTTCCATTCATTTCTTCAAATATTTAGAATATTGCAAAGATTTTTTTTTCATAACAAATGCATTCATATACTAAAATAATAGCTATCTTTAAATTGAAATACAGATGCACAACAAAGCTTTTATACTTATATGTAAAATAGCAGCAGATAGCTCTTGAGGGGAAAATTTTATTTTCCTTCATAAAATACATTCTTACTTAACTATGTTATTCCCATAGGCTACTATACATATGGTCAATTTCAGCATTATCCATATGATAACACACAAATCAGAAATAAACAATGTGGATACCTCTCTTTTGTTGACATATTTGAATAAATTAGAGTGATATTTTCAAACCTAACAATTCCTATCACCACCAATTATATACCATTCCGTGAAAATCAAGAAAATAAGAAATGGAATATTTTAAATGCCAGATTTTAATTGGCTTGGCGTGAAAGTCTAAACAAATATCTCTCAGTGTTATATAGAGCTATTCCTCCCTAAAAGTAAATGAACTTATTTGAAATTCCAATTTCTTTTTTCATTCAAATCCATGAGTATTCTATGCCACATACCAGAGAGAAGATGAGTATGCTATATAGTGAATATATTTTGTCCACAACAAAAATCATGTTGGAGCTTAATACATCTTGTGGCTATATTTGGAATTGAGATTTAAGGGGGAGGTGATTAAAGAAAGTTACAGAGACTGCCCGAATTGACCAATGCCATCTAATCGGTGTGGGTTCTTGCTCTCACAGAACTAGGTTAACAACCAAATATGTCATTAAGAGCTGGCTTTCCATGGTTCTTATTCACGCTAGAGAAACAGATGTCACTAGAAGATCAAAGAAACGATTTTGTCCTAGTACACATTGGTGAGCCAGTAAGTTTTAGAGGGTTAATTACATGAACATTAGAAATTGAAAGGTAGCTAGCTAGCTGTACCACCGAGAAGTTGTCTAAACAATTTATGGTAGCTTCCTCAGTAAGAGTCACAGCTGCATTGTAATAAGCTGTACCACTAAAGAGTCCGTTGCACGATTTATGGGGAACCACACCACTGAAGTGTTTCCATAAGCAATCATTTTTTTACCTCTTCTGTAACATCTAGAAGTGAGAGAACCTCTGATATATCCATAGAAGAAGGTTCAATAGCTCAGTGAGCCTTTATAACCCTTCCATGTGAGAAGATGAACGCACCCCCCAAAATAACCCATTTCCAACTATAGCCACATGAATGTATTATGTTCCAACATAAATTTTGTTGCTCACTAAATATATTTTATACACAAAAGACACATCTTCTCTTTGCTGTATGACTACTATGCTGTTAAGATCTTATAGCACTGATTACAAAAACAGTGATTGGTTGAGCAATGATGATGCCCCAAAGAAGCAGCAATTCATCAATGATAAAAAAGGTTACTCCTTCTATGTGCAATCTCGGAAAGTACCTGTTAGGCCTTTGCATTTCTGCAATGGATCCTTCACCAGAAGCTAAAAGAATCTAGAAACTTGATGAACTTTTAGAAGCATGAGTAAAAATAAATGTCCTTCTGAATAACTAGCCTAATCCCATACATTTTGTTATAGCAATAGAAAATGTACCAAAAGTACACAAGAACACTCAGATGTTTTAAAACATAACAAATGATCTCTAAAATATGTCATTTGATGATAGTTATGCCAAAGGCTTTTAGGTGAAAATAGAATTGTGATTTCATTTTCAATTAATTTCCAACTCCATATACAAAGCACTGGAGTCAGCACAGAAACCTTGACATTATGAGCAAAATGTTATGTACCTACTGTAAAAATAGCAGTAAGTGTGAGGTTCAACATACAAACATCTTCAGGAAATATCCTGTTTCAATTATCATCTTTTGTAGCAGAAAAATATATCTGCAATGAATTTCTTGCAAATGGTTTACTTTGGAATTGTAGCTTTTTCAATGTGATAAATATTATAATTCATTTTGTTATAACTACAAAATGTGAATGATTATTAGTGTCTTATTGCTCAATAACTGTTTTTAATAATATTTCAATCAATTTGCATGCTATTTAATACTTTTACATTGGAAGATAAATTCTGAATGAATAAAGCTGGTATTATAAAAAATCAATTAGACAATGATCATTTGAATCAAAGTCCATAGTTGATGGAGGAGGGTCATCTGTCTATTGGTTAATTAATAAAGAAAACTGCTTGGCTGATAGGTAAAGAACATAGGTAGGCAGAGTAGACAGAACAGAGTGCTGGGAGATGGGCGATGGTGGCGCAGGCCTTTAATCCCAGCACTCGGGAGGCAGAGGCAGGCGGATCTCTGTGAGTTGGAGAGACCAGCCTGGTCTACAGAGCTAGTTCCTGGACAGGCTCCAAAGCCACAGAGAAACCCTGTCTCAAAAAAAAAAAGAAAAGAAAAGAAAAGAAGAACAGAATGCAGTCGCCATAGCTCTCCTCTCAGAGATGGACACAGGTTAGAACCTTTCTGGTAAGCTACCACCTCGTGGTGCTACACACAATATTAGAGATGGGTTAATCAAGATGTGAGAATTAGCCAGTAAGAGGCTAGAGCTAATGGGACAAGCAGTGTTTAAAATAATACAGTTTCCCTGTAATTATTTCGGGGCATAATCTAGCCAGGCAGCCGGGAGCTGGGGCCGGCAGGAACACAGCCTGCCGCTCCTACTACACATGGTTTTCATTTTGACTAGATATACCTTTTTAACATAATTTGTTAGCAAATTGTAAAGAATAGTTTGTAATAATCAAAGAAAAAAAATTGAACAGATGCACACTAATTCAAAACAATCACAAGTTAGATACTCAATTTAAGCTACCCAAACTTCTATGCATGTTGTAGTTGCATGAAAGCATCCTGAATTTTTATAATATACAATTTTAAAATTATTAGATTATTGCCATATTGTCTATAATAAAAATGTAAAATCAGGAACAAAGCAAATGTGAAGATAATTAAGTAAAATATGTTATTGAAAAGTAATTGTGCACATTCCTGCTCAGTCATTTCAAATAACAATTTTTTTTCTCATTTTTCTTTTGAGAGTTTTATAACTAGCTTCCTCTCACTCATAAAAATATTTCTGAGCATATTAATTTGAGAGGCAAAGAAGAAAATCTCTCTTAAAAAATTTACTTGAGTACTGTTCTCTGGGGATGTCAGAGAGTGAAGAACTACTACTTCATAAATTGCTAAAAGTGATCAATATTTTATTTTATTCTCTCTATGGGAAAATTTCACATAAAAGTATCTTCCTACCATGACATAAAACATGTACATCTTCTCACAATTAAACACTTCTAGTAGTCATTTTTATTCAATATATCTAGCATTTTGTATCTTCTGAGATTAGTGCATCAACCTTTAACCTGTTATTAACTTTTATATTCTTGAAAACCTCAGGAATATAAATGTCGGATAGATTCAATGTAATATTCATGATTCACAAGAAAAATTACTGCAGGAAAGTGTTACTAAGAGGCACACTGAAAGAGCATTAGGTGTGGAGACCTACCTTCCATTTCTACTAAAAGATAGTCTAGAATTTTGGCCTTGTATTTACGAGTCCTCACTCTGTTTTCCTTTGAAATAAGGACATTATTTTTTATATCATCGACCCATTGCTGTAACTTTGTGTAATGATTCGTGTATTTAATTCTATGAGAGTCATATACAGAATGTACATAATTCTTCAGTAGTTTTTGAGAATACAAATGACAGTCAATCTTTGTCAAAGTTCACAACCTAATAGAAACTATAAATAAATGAAGTGTTTACAAGAGCAAGAATTGATAATTCTGAGAAATTAACGGGGGTACAGAGAAAAGGATATTGAGCTACTCGTGCACTGGAAGAGGCATTGTAGACAAGGAGACATTCAATTTGAGTCTCGCTGAATGTGTGAAAACACAAAAGAAAATGTTAGGGAGAAAATGATGAATTTTGGTAAGTGGAAAACAAAGAAGAGAACCGTAAGAAATCAAAAGTCATGCTCTTCATTCAATGAAATTTTATGTTGACTCACTCAAACTCATAAACAGGGAAATTAAGTGGCTTAAGTTGCAAGATGCTATGATAAATTCATAGAGGAGGATCTCTCTATAACCTGACCTTTTGTTTGCTACCAGATAAAGTCATAAAGCTGGACATTTCCTGATGATTTTTACAATAATAAAACACTGACTAAAATAGTACCTAATATCACAGAGAAAATAAACAATTCTGCAAACATGATTAAGCCCAATGCTAAAGCAATGAGATAAAACTTTGTGCCAAGAAATGTGTGTGTGTGAGTGTCCGAGTGCCTTGTTAGTCATTTTATATGTATTTGGTTTATTTCTATTGCTTAATTTATGGTAAAAAAATAGTAAGTTTCCTTGTAATATTTTCATATCTGTAACATATTTGTCCTCTATTGTCTTCCCTCTTTCCTGTCCTTCTCCTACTGATATCCCCCTTCAGTAGTCATCTTGTTAGTGCTGGAAAATATTTATATTCAACAGGTTTATTGTTTAATGCATTAATCAAAAATGCCTATCATTTATGTGACACATTATAAAACTTAGACATAGGAGAGGATGTTAAAAAGTAATGATTCAGAAACACACATAGTGAACAATGACAAAGAGACATGATTTTATTTTATTTAAAGAGAAATATGAAGTCAAGTGGAAAAGCAATTAATATTGCAGATTATTCTATATTCCTAGTAGGGAGGAGGGGAAGATAAAGACATAAGAACTATGAAAAATAATGATAAATATTAGATAAGGCTATGCAATACTTGGACTCATTATAAAGGAAGGCTACAAACTCAGGACATATATACAAAATAGATTTGTCATGTTATTAATGATACAAAATGGCAATGTCAAGTCAAAGGTTAGACTGAAAAATGATATAAAAACATTTTCCATTAAACCTGAGTAATAGCCTTTGATCTTAGAATTTTAGATTTTGAGAGCATAAAGTGGCATTGGTAGTCAGTTTATAATGAGGAGGCCTAAACTAATTAAACTCACACACAAAGGAGAGAAAAAAAATGTAGTGTCAAAGAGGTCCCTCATTTGTCATTCACTCTGTAATCAATGTAATGCATTTTTTACCACTCATTACGCAATTAGAGTTGTTCATAAAACATTATATCCTTTCTCATTTTCAAGACAGTAGCTGTCCAGACAAGAACTACATTTCTCATATTTTGTATAGAATAATTTACATCTGATGCCAAATAAAGATGTTTAAGATGATAAAATCCATATTTACTTTTCACTTCTTATTTTTCTCCTCTGCAGATATTAATTCTATTAAGTTGTAGTAAAAAGAATAGTGGATCTCTCCCAAAGTCATTCACAGCCAGATCCCTAACATCTCTGAATAAATCATGTTACATAAAAATGGGGAATTGGCGGTATGTATGGAATTTGACTTGATAATCAGTCAACTCTTGATAAGAAGACTATCCTGAATTTTCCAGTGAAACAAATAAAATCACCAGGGCTCTTAAACAGAAAACTACTTGGCCTGACAAAGCAAACCAGAGATAGCATCATGGGAAGATCATGACTATGCTCTGCTGTTTGGAGGATGAAGAAGGTAGTCGGACCTGAGGAATGTACAAAATACCTAGAAAGTACAGTAAAGGAAGAGGTTCTCCCTCAGAATATGTATAGAGGGCACCTGTGTCTCTGCTCACATGAATTCAGTTTGGATTTCTGAGCTTCAGGTCTGCTTGATAATAAATTAATGTAGTTTTAATGTCTTAAAATTTTATGTTATACAACAAGAATAGAAAATTGTGTATAATGTTTCATTAAAGCTTACAAAACATATATGTAATTACTCCTATTTGTGATGGACAATCCCTATGAGAAAGATAATCATTCTATTCACTTTTCCTTCCTGCTTACTGACAGAATGGAACATAGAAATGTATATATGTGTAGATGTACTTCTACTGATAAGTACTCTGATTTTTAAATTATATAGGGTTCTGTCATATTAAGAAAAATTAACTTGAAAAGTCCAGTTTCTTTTTTGTTAGACTCCATTCACATTCTTTGTATTTCATTAATAAATTTAGAAATAATTATTTTAATGGGTTTCATAATTTACTAAACAATATTTTTGAGAATCAACTGATTAATGAGATTCTCAGATGCTACAATATTGCTACATAACATATTGAGTGTAACAAAACATTATATTTGCAAAGTTACTAATGGATTAATATTCAAAATATATGAAGAACTTGTGGAACCAGATATCAACCAACAAATAATCCAATTTTAAAATAGACATATATGTAAACAGAATATTCTCAATAGAAGAATCTCAAATGGAAAAAAACCCACCTAAATGTTCAACATACTTAGCCATCAGACAAATGTAAATCAAAACTACTTTGAGATTTCATCTTACACTTGTCAAAATGGCTAAGATCAGTAAAATAAGTGACAGACAACTCATGCTGCTGAGGATATGGATCAAGGGATCACTCCCTAATTGATGGTGGGAGTAGAAACCTGTAAAGTCACTATGGAAATCAATATAGTATTTCCTCAGAAGAACTTACTTCAAGACTCAGCTCTACTAATCTTGGGCATATACCCAAAGGACACTCAGCCCTACCACAAGGACACTTGTTAAACCATTTTCATTGTAGCTTTATTTATAATAGGCAGACACTAGAAACAGCCGATATGGATTAAGAGAATGTGGTGCATTTACACCATGGAAAATTAATCATCTGTTAAAAATTGCATCATAAATTTTGCTGGCAAATGGATGCAACTAGAAAAAAGTTTCCTGAGAGAGGTAACACAGACCCAGGAAGAGAAACATGGTATATACTCACTTATAAGTGGACACTAGTTGTCAAGAAAATGATAACCATGATATTGATAGTCTGGGGATAGAATGGTCATATAGGGCAGCCACAACTCCTCTGGTTCTATGAGAGATTGATAGTCTTTGTGGGAATCTAGATGCTGTCAACAGCACAGAAAAAGTTGATGGGTCTAAGAATGCCGGAGATTGCTATAGAGGCAGCTGGAGAAGACCAGGACACTGGCTGTTGCAACTTGGGTAGATCAAGCCCTCTATGTACAAAGTACTGAGTGGGTAACTAAACTAAACAAGTTAAAACCTGGGAAGACAGAAAATCTGAATAAGGAATAATGCTCTATACTGTACCTAAAGTATCCCGTGGATGTATTAGTGCAGGGTAAGTGCTAGCAAAGCCTAGATGTTCACGACAGAAAAGGAGGATTCCTGAGAATAGTCTGAGCTGAGTTATTTGGGACCATACTCCCGAGAAGACCCTTGAATCAAGAGGCAAACAGCCAGATTATGCAGGGGTGCTGGCTGTTAAACTCAAGCTAGATGCAGATGGATATGGAAAACAAGTATTGGTTGGTGGAATATATAAAAAGCCAGTTCCTGGAGGAGAACATTAGGAATGTGGTGGAGTAGGGTGCTGCAGGTAACACAGAGGGTACTGTGGGTGGGTGAAGGTAGCAACTTGTCTGCTGCATGTATGTCGGCAATCGCACACGTGGAAGGCCAAGATATGGGATTTCCGAAATTATAGAAGCCTAGATATTGCTACTTAGGTGATCAAACTAAATTTGTATAATGACTTTGGGAAAGGGGCTAGATCCAGGTAGAGATAGAATATGAAATATCTGGTTGTGAGGGAGTGAGTACTTACCAGGCCATACCATGGTGGAGGACTCAGGAATACAGAATTTGGATTCGGGTAAGATAGTTAGCAAAATGAGTACTATATGTAGATTCAAGCAGCGCAGGTCCTTGTAGGACAATGTATGTTGGTTGGAGGACAGGAGTAGATGCTGGGATTCGGCCCTCGCATTTGGAACTCTGTTGAATCCTGTGAGCATTACTACAACATGCAAGAATATCAGTGGCAAAAACTAGACTTGGACACTTGTAGTGACTTATGATCTGTTTGTTGGCATATGGGGAAACGCTATCTGGTAGGGGAAATATTCTGGGCTTGGTCTTTGGGGAAGATATGGAAAGTCTGGATTGGAAATGGAGTTGTGAAAGCAGGGCAACTATTTCATGCATGGGTGTAGGTGTGTTAAATTCAGGGGAGCCTAACTGTTGACTATACCAAAGAAGGAGTTGCTGGACCTAGTCTTGGCTGAAGGCTTTGAAAACCTTCACAGGCCTAAAATTTGCAAATGCAAGGCACATGAGGCAGCTGTAAGTCAGACAGCAAGTGGAAAATCAAATATTCATTTGTGTGTAGTGGGTTACTCAATTGGCTAAAGTTGGGTCCTGGTGGTTGTGGGATGTCTGGTTATATAATGAAGTGGTTTAGGCATCGGAATCATCCTGCAGATGGATTCAGGTAGGATGGTTACTGTTGGGAATGTAGATGCTGGATACAGCACAAAAGAATGTGCTAGGACAAGGCCAGTTGGAGGGAAAGTGCCAGCAGAAGCTTAGAACTATCTATCAAAGCACGGTATGACTAAGATGGAGCCTAGGGTTTGGAACTCAGCAAACAGCTAAAAGTCACTGTAAGTGTGAGAAAACAGCTCTTTTAGAGTTCTCACTGGATGTTTCATCAGGTCTGGACTCTACTGGAGTAGGAAAAGAATTATCTGCTCGAAAGGTGCACTTACTTCTCTTGGCATTGTAGAAGGATTTGGACAGTCTTGGCATGCTGTGATATTATGTAGTCAGCCAGAGATCCTGTGGTTTGATGAGGTTGGGGTTGTCTCAGTGGGAATGTATATGTTGTCTACAGCACAGGAGGATTTGATGGGACTAGGAATCCTATATGCTATGAATATGTTTTATTACCATTGGTTATTCAAGAAGATGCTTTGGGCAATCGATTAGTAGAATATAGCCAGGCAGGAAATCTGAACAGAGATATAGAGAGAAAGTAGGCAGAGTCAGGGAGATGCCATGTAGCTGCTGAAGGAGAAAACCAGCAGCTACCAGTGAGAGCCTTACTGGTATGGATCATAATGATACATAGATATACAAAAGGGAATCCCACATCAATATGAGCTATGTTTGGAGGGATGTGGAAAAACAGTATTTGGAACAGGGAATATTCACTAGGTTCGAACTTTAGGAGGACACGATAACTTTTCATAAGGAGTGGGGTTATTCCATTAGCCAGTACAGGTATGATAAGTGTTGGGGAACTCTCAGTGTTGGCTACAGAATAGTAGTAGCTGGTGGGATCATGCTGTGTTTTGAGATTTGTGTCCCTAAAACATGCCAAAAATCACTACTGCAGAGTGCAAGGGTCCATTCTTTGATGGGACAGGGACTATTCAATCTAGGATAAATTCCACTGAATATGGAAAACCAATTACAGAGTATGGATATCTTCACCTGGATAAATCCTGGAGGGGGACATAGGAAGTCTGGGTATGGTGTGAAGAGGTATGGGCAACTCTAAGACCCCTGTTGGTTTATCTAAATAGGATTATATCTGGCTGTAGCCCAGATGTTCTCTATAATATAGGAAAAATGTTCTAAATAGGCTGCAACATGTTGAAGCCTAAAATTCACTACTATAAGGCAAGGAGTCCAGACCAAGATTGAACATTTCTTATGGTTTCCAGGTTATACATAACAGAATGTTAAAAATCAAGTGTCTAATACTGTGTGATATTCTCAATAGGCTAGACACCAGAAGATAGGAGAACCCTGGTTATGGACTGGGCTTATGTTGGTTGTAGAAAGCCTCCTTAGGTGAGTGAGTATATTAAAGGAGGCTGTATGCTCACCACAGTAAAAGAGATATTGAGGCTAGGCTGGGTCACCTGACTTGGGATAAGGTGGAAGCCTGGAGGCCATGATTTGTTGCTACACAGCCAGACAAGATATGGACACTGGTTTGTGTATA
The DNA here is from genome assembly GCF_018167655.1 of Microtus oregoni. Taxonomy (NCBI): domain Eukaryota; kingdom Metazoa; phylum Chordata; class Mammalia; order Rodentia; family Cricetidae; genus Microtus; species Microtus oregoni. The sequence continues at coordinate 148,149 of NW_024544163.1, read as the reverse complement.
TTCATTAGGTACAGAGGAATGTGGAGATGCAAGTATTCGTGTGTGTGTGTGTGTGTGTGTGTGTATGTGTGTGTGAGTGTGTGTGTGTACGGTCAACAGGCTAAGCCATGGAGTAGGAATGTTATTTGGGAATGATTTTAGGGAAGACATTCAAGATACTAGCCAAAGATTGAGGCGGACATTTTGGACTAAACCATTGACAGGGATAGCATTGTTGAAGAATTTGGAGAAGCAAATGATCTGTCATGTGTTCTACCACAACAAAGGTAGATATGTAAAAAAGGTTGAGGTGGAAAATTTGCCTTAGAGTTATTAAACAAAGTCTCCATCTAAACCCAAACTCTCTTTGCCTTCTCAATATCTTCCCCCTATCATCAAAGTGTCAGGGGTGGTACAGTCCACTATTTGTTCCTTCCTTCCCCAGGCATTCTTGTGGGTCAGAACCAGGCTTTGTGATGTCAGAGCACAAGCTCACCTACTATTGGTCGAGACCTTGATGATGACTCAGGTCTGAGGGTGTGGCCTTCCCTACTCTGCCAGTTGTTCACAGCCCCTCGAGGGAGAAACAACACGCGCTCACGCGACTTGGTGATGGAGAGTCTAGCAAAGGAACCTAAGGAATCACTGTCCGACATGGACCTCCCAACATCCAGTAGTGATGTTCCGATGGCAGCGAACGGGCCAGTCGTTATGGTGAAGACAAAGGCAGCTCTAAAGCAGTATCCACCTTACATGTCGTGCGGAAAGGTGAGTTGACGAACCCTACTGGAGCTCCCTCCTCTACTCATTTACTCTTACCTAAAGTCACTACCTCTCTCCTTCCTGGCATAAATCCCTTATCAATTCTCACCTCTTCCGACAAAGTGTCCTTCACATGCCTCTCCTGACTTCTCCCTGTATTAACTAAATCTTGTGTTCACCTCTTGCCATTCCAGGCCCACAAGAAAAGCAAACACCGGAAGCACTCCTCAAAGAAGAGGAACAAGAGAAAGAGGGAGGCCGAAGAGGCAGCTGCCCTCGAACGGAAGAAAATCAAAGTGAAAGCTGTTACTGCAATGCCTGAACCTATGGAGAAGGAGCCTGAAAAGGAAGCCGAGGTGCACACTACTGGAGAAGCAAGCATGGTCGCAGCAGCCGATGAGGGGGAGAGCCAATAAGATGGCTATCATGAAGACGGGGAATGCCCAAATATGACAAAGAAAATTGCATTGGTATAAATTTCTTAAATTGAAAATAAATTCAATTTAGTTGAAAAGCTATGTGTCTTTTACAGTGACTAAAGGCGAAACCAGGAAAGGGAAGGAAAAATGATGGTTATAGGAGAAGAGAGGGAAGATGGGTGGGTGAATGGCAATGGAGAGATTTGTTCTTCACTAGGTTTGGGACAGTCATAGTGGGTTCATGGAAAGAGGGGGAGTTTGGGTTGGTAGAAGACAAGGGAGGGATTTGGGTCTACAAAGGTTTGGGCATTAATTGTGGGTGCATAAAAGAGGCGAGTTTGTGTGGGAAGAAGACAAGGGAGGGATTAGGGTCTCCAAAATTTTGTGGCTTTAACGGTGAGAGCATGGAAAGAGAGGGAGTTTTGGTGGGTAGGAGACAAGGGAGGGATTTGTGTCTCCAAAGGTTTGGGCATCAATGGTGGGTGCATGGAAGACGGGGCGTTTGGGTGGGAAGAAGACAAGAAAGGGATTTGGGTCTCCAAAGTTTTGGGGCAGTAATGGTGAGGGCATGAAAAGAAAGGGAGTTTGGGTGGGAAGATGACAAGGGAGGGATTTGGGTCTCCAAAGAATTGGTCATCAATGGTGGGTGCATGGAAGAGGGGGAGTTAGGGTGGAAAGAAGAAAAGGAAGAGATTTGTGTCTCCAAAGGATTTGGGCAGTAATGGTGAGTGCATGAAAAGAAAGGGAACTTGGGTTGGTAGAAGACCAGGGAGGGATTTGTGTCTCCAAAGGTTTGGGCATCACTTGTGGGTGCATGGAAGAAAGGGAGTTTGGGTGTGTAGGAGACAAGGGAAGGATTTGTGTTTTTAAAGGTTTGGGCATCAATGATGGGTGCATGGAAGAGGGGGAGTTTGGGTGGGAAGAAGACAAGGGAGGGATTTTTGTCTCCAAACGTTTGGGCATCATTGGTGGGTGCCTGGATGAGGGGGATTTTGGGGCAGTAATGGTGAGTGCATGAAAAGAAAGGGAGCATGGGTGGGTAGAAGACAAGGGAGGGATTTGGGTCTCCAAAGGTTTGGGCATTAATTGTGGGTGCATAAAAGAGGCGAGTTTATGTGGGAAGAAGACAAGGGAGGGATTAGGGTCTCCAAAATTTTGTGGCTTTAACGGTGAGAGCATGGAAAGAGAGGGAGTTTTGGTGGGTAGGAGACAAGGGAGGGATTTGTGTCTCCAAAGGTTTGGGCATCAATGGTGGGTGCATGAAAGTGGGGATGTTTGGGTTGGAAGAAGACAAGGGTGGGATTTGGGTCTCCAAAGGTTTGGGCAACAATGGTGGGTGCATGGAAGAGGGGGAGTTCGGGTGGGAAGAAGACAAGGCAGGGATTTGGGTTTCCATATGTTTGGAGCAGTAATGGTGAGTGCATGGAAAGAGAGGGAGTTTGGGTGGGTAGAAGACAAGGGAGGGATTTGGGTCTCCAAAGGTTTGGGCATCAATTGTGGGTGCATGGAAGAGAGGGAGTTTGGGTGGGTAGGAAAAAAGGGAGGGATTTGTGTCTCCAAAAGTTTGGGCATCAATGGTGGGTGCCTTGAAGAGGGGGATTTTGTGTTTGTAGAAGACAAGGGAGGTTTTTGAGTCTCCAAAATTTTGGGGCAGTAATGGTGAGAGCTTGGAAACCGTGGGAATATGGGTGGCTAATGCCAGGGAAGGGAGTTGGATCTCATACACTTTGGAGAGTGTAATGATGGGTAAATGATAAGAGACATTTGGGTGGGTACATGATAAGGGAAGGATTTGATTCTCAAATACTCAGGTGGCAGAAATCATGAGTATCTGTTAAGAGAGGAGTTTGGGTTATGATATGAAGGGTGGGATTAGGGTCTCAGAAAGATGGGGTCAGAAATGGTGGATATATAGCAACAGAGGGAGTATGCTGGGTAAATGACAAGGGAGGGATTTGGGTCTTATACACTTTAGGGGCAGCAATGGTGAGTATGTAGCAAGAGAAATACTTTGGATGGGCATACGCCAATGGAGAGATTAGGGTCTCACAAAGATGGTGGCAAAATGATGGGTATATGCCCAGAGAGGAATTTGGGTAGCTGTATGACCAGGGGGTGTTTGGGTCTCTTAAGGTTTGGGGCAGAAATAATTGGTATATTTCATGAAACAGAGTTTGGGTGGGTATATGTCAAGAGAGGGGGTTTTGTTGGGCTTATAAACATGGATATATTTGGGTCTGACATGTTTGGGGGAAGAAATGGTGGTTACATCACAAGACAGGAAATTGTGTGGTTACATGAAAATAGAAGAATTTTCAGTGGGCATATGGCAAGAGAAGGATTTGGGTCACAGCAGGATGGGGGCAGACATGGTGGATATATGGCTAGCGAGGGAGTTTGGGTGAGTACATGACATGGGGCAGATTGGGCCATCACAACGTTTGGGGGAAGAAATGGTGGAAAGATTATAAGAGAGAGTATTAGGTTTGGTGTATGGCTAAGGAGGAATGAGTGTCTTGGAAGGATGGGTCCAGAAATAGTGGGTACATGGCGAGAGAGGGAGTTCACTTGGTTGAATGAAAGGGAGAGATTTGTGTCTGATAAGGTTTTAGGGAAGAAATATTGGCTATATGGCAAGAGAGGTAGTGTGGATAGGCAGATGACAAAGGAGGGATGTGGTCTCATAAGGATGAAGGCAGCAAAAGTGGGGGGAGAGAGACAGAGAGAGAGAGAGAGAGAGAGAGAGAGAGAGAGAGAGAGATAGAGAGAGAGAGAGAGATTGGGTTGGTATATGATATGAGAGAGATTATGGTTTTACAAAGTTTGATGACAGATAAACAATTTTCATGAATTTACGATAAAGATGGATTTGATTGCGTGTATTGTATGAACCACACCTTGAACTCAAATTTCAAGTTGAGGCCTAGAAAATTGATTTAGGTGGGTATATGACACAGAAGACTCTTTGGTGTTGAAGATGGAAAATCTGACATTTTGTATACTATAGGGATAGAGGCCAGAAAAGGAATATGGTTTGATATATAAAAAGAAGAAAATTTGGGTTAGCATATGACAAAGAAGGGACTTTGGTTCCCACAGATTTGAGGGTCATACCACACATGCACTGTAAGACTCATAGAGGTAATTATGGAGCATTGAATCCAAATTGCTACATTTATCTAATCTCATAGATACGGATGAAGAAGACTGTGCTCCACCATCCATGTATTTTGCAAGATCCGGGCAAAACTTCACAGTATGAATGTCTCAACCTATCTGAGGTGAAGTGTGTGAGTGACAGTTATCCCCACAAATAGCTGTTATGTTTCCTGTTTGGCAACTTTTTTTGAATGTTGGTTTTATACCTCACCATCCAATGTAAGTAAGGAAATCTCCCCAGGAGCAATAATCACCCAGCAAACTCAAATCTACTGATCACATCTCAGTGAAAGGAATGGTAATTTGAAATGACAGGTTTACCCTGGGTTATCCTTTATAAAAAATTTGTGTTTTAATAGGGCTTTTAGAATGGGCTGCTTACATAACAGGCCTAGCCCAAATGAGGATATACTAATGAGACAATTGTGTAGCTTGATCTATCAGAACAGTCAAATCATTGACGTCAACGTAATGAGTATTTCTAAAGAAATTTCATGCCATGTAAAGCAATGTTCTCTACCCAAAGGAAAACCTTTCTCCTTAAAGAGATTTCACACAATTCCTACTATCAAACCACCTTGCCAGATAAGACTAACAATTAGACAATGATGGGTGAGCTAAGGGAGGGTAGATGCCACCTCCTGACCACAACTGCTTATATGTCAATACCCTGTCCCTCTAGCTAAACTCTAATCTCAGTTCAGGACTTCAAGATGCAAGAGACTTGAAAGGGTCTCTGGATCTCTTTATCACTAGTTAATTGGATGCTTGCCTATAATTTTAGGAAATTAATTCATGATCCTCATGTCAGGATTCAGGCAAACACGGCACTGGGCCTGTTGTTGAGTCCATACTAACTGATTCATCAGTAGTAGGTAGAGAGAGAGAGAGACGAGGCCTGATGTGGGAATGTAAACCTCAAAACCCACCCTCAGTGACATATATTATCCACAAAGGCTATATGCATTCCAGCATGGTCACACCTCCTAATTTCCCAAACAGTTGCACTTCTTGGTAACTAAGTAAGTATTCAAGTACATGAGAGCCTGTTTTTCATTCCCTTTCATTAACTGTCACATTTCTCTAGAAGCCAGCAACTGTCAGTAGTTTGTCAGTTAGAGGTACAGACTTCTGAGCCATCCCCCATAGTCAAAGATGCACTGTAGGAGGGCTCCAGAGTCTAACTGGCAAACTCCTGACAGTTGGTGGCTTCTAGAGAAGTGTGAGAGTTAATGTGGATGGAAACCATACTGGCATATATTTGAGTGCTTAGTCACCAAGCATACTGGAATATGACCTGGCCTCATCTTACACAGGCCTTTGCATGCAATCACGACGGCTCTGTATTTGTGAGAGCAATGACTCTGTCATGTCTTGAGATCACAATTTCACTCTTGGCATCTGCAGCCTCAGACTCATAAAATCTTTTTAAATGCTCCCTGCAATGGTACCTGAGTCTTGAAGAGAGGGCTACAAATATCCCATTGCACATACTCTCATTTTTTTTCCAGGATGACCAGTTGTGAATGTCTTTTTTAAACATAATCTACTGCACCAAGGTCTCTGAGGAGGTCTGAGAACTGCACTAATCTGTAGTTATCGAGATATGAATGTAGAGTGAAGCTTGATACTTCATTCATTTAACAAAATAATAGTATGAGGTTCAATACTGGGGCCTTGGATCTCCATAACCATATGTTCTCGACAAAGCTTACAGCAGCAGGCATGTGTTGCTTTCTATAGAGTAGACCTTAAATTCACTCTTAAGGAGCTGATTATTCCCAGAAAGTTTGTACCACTATTGCATTCATGGACATATCTTTCTAGGTTGTTCATTAATATAGTATGCAATATTCTTAGTTTGATACGACGACTGATGATCCTCCCAGGAGCACACCATGTAGGCTAGAGCAAAGGATGAAATACTGGGACTAAACTGGGAACTAGGATTTAGGACTTTGTTGAAGTTAGAGATCATTACTGCAAGGCAAAGATTTCAGGCTACTATGGTGGCACTGCCTAAGGCTCATGATTTACACGCTACAGGATATGAAAACAGAAATATTGGGATGTATGTGGAATATCCAATACACTAGGCCCTGGAAGAGAAAACAGAAAGTTTGTGTATAGAGTGGGGTAGTATAGTCAACATCTAGTCCTGTGCCTGTGGATAGGGCAAGTACTAGTGGCACTCTAATTGTTCCTTATAGCACTGAAATTGGGGGTGTATGAGATTTGGGACCATGATGAAGCCTGAAGGCCTCTGCTCTGAAGTATAAGTTGTTTGTCTAGGCTGGGGTACTGGTATAGATTCAGCAGGATGTGCAAAAACATTTATGATGAGTATGTTAGGGATAATTAACAGGCCTGACTCTGGAGAGGTCATGGGGAATCTGAGTACAGAGTTGGGTTGTATAGGCAGCACACAGTGTTCTGTGGCTAAGTGTTGTAACAGGAACTTCATGCAGGAACCAAGATCTTACCTATAGCAAAGAAGAACATGAAGCAAAGGATTTCGGACATTGACAAAAGTTAGAAGTCACTACAAGGATGGGTGGTGGTGGTGCATGACTTTAACCATAGCACTTGGGAGGCAGAGGCAGGAGGATCTCTGTAAGTGTGAAGCCAACCTGGTCTACAGAGCTAGTGCAAAAATAGACTTCAAAGTTACGTAGAGAAGCCTTCTCTCGAATTAAAAATAGATAGATAGATAGACAGATAGGTAGATATAAGTAAGTCATTGCGAGGGAGAACAAGCACTATTCTAGGGATGCCACTAGATTGTCTGGACTCCACTAGTTTGGGAAAACCATTATCTCTGCAGAAGGGTGCATACCTCTATAGTCTTTGTAGTAGGATATGGAGAGTCTGCGCATGTGTGCAAGAACGTTTCGTGCAGAGGGAGGCTAGCTGTTCATACAGCATAGTAGAAGTTGTAGGGCCTAAGCTTGTCTGCACACATTCAATCCTGTAGATGCCTAAAGCTCGCAAATGGAAGGCAAATGTGGTTCTAGTAGGTCAGGCTGCATGTGGAAAAACAAGTATTCATGTTTGTGTTGGTTATTACTCACTAGGCTAAACCCTGGAGGCCGAGCATGTGGGATGTCTAGGGACGAAGGTAGGTGGCTTAATCATTTAAATGTCACTTGTGATTGAATGAAGGTAGAATGGTTCAAGTTGAGAGTATGGAAGTTGGATATAGCACAAAGGAATAGGCTAGGAAAAGGTCAGTTGGAGGAACCAGAGTCTGCAGAAGCCTAGAGCCATCAAGTACAAGGAACTCATAGCCACACTAGTCATGGTCACTGGATGTTCGACCATTCTAGTTACGCCAGAAAATAAAATGTCAGATAGGGATGTAAACACCAGGCTCGCCCAGGAGGAGACCACAGGAAGTCTGTGTATTTATTGGTGTATTTTATGTGTCACAAGGCTTTCTGAAAGTAGATGTGGGTAGACAGGGCTAGGGTACATCCCTATGGGAGCATAGATGTAGGCTACAGCCAAGGACAAAATGCTTGGCATAGGCTATGGCCAAGGAATGGGGACCTTGTTGAATTCTAGGGGTCATTACAGCAAGGCTAGGAGTCCAGACATCTGTGCCAAACTGCATGCAGCATGGGATTTATGTTTTGCATGACATGAAAACAGAAATATTGGGTTGTGTTTGGAGTTTCAGTAACTAGACTCTGGGGAGTGGATGGGAAGTTTGTGTATAGAGTGCCATGGTATAGTGAACATCTAGTCGTGTGGCCATAGATAGGACAACTATTGTAGAAAAACTAAATGTTAACTATAGCACATGAATAGATGGAGGGGCTGTGCTGGGGTGCGAGTTTTTACACCCTACTGAATCCTAGAAGCACCTGTTATGTGTTATAGGTTGTCTATGTAGGCTAAAGTACTGTGATCAATTCAGCAAGTTGTAGAAAATCATGTATGATGAGTACATTTGGTGTTAGTCTACAGGCTTGACTCTGGGGAGTACATGGGTATTCTGGGAAATCTGGGTATTAAGTTGTGTTGTATAGGTAGCCTAGAGTGTCCTGTGTGTAAGTGTTGTTTCAGGAGATTCATGCAGGACACTATATGTTGCATTCAGCCTAAGAGACCATGGTGGGACTAAGATGGAACAAAGGATTTGGAACCCTACCAACAGCTAGAAGTCACTACTATTGAAATCTAGGGATGACACTGGATGTTCCATCCAGTCTGGACTCCACTGGATTAGAAAAACAATGATAGGATGCAGAGCAGTGCTCTGAAATCTAGACGATGGAGGAGTATTCTGATAGTCTGGGGATAGAATGGTCATGTAGGGCAGCCACAACTCCTCTGGTTCTATGAGAGATTGATAGTCTTTGTGGGAATCTAGATGCTGTCAACAGCACAGAAAAAGTTGATGGGTCTAAGAATGCCGGAGATTGCTATGGAGGCAGCTGGAGAAGACAAGGACACTGGTTGTTGCAACTTGGGTAGATCAAGCCCTCTATGTACAAAGTACTGAGTGGGTAACTAAACTAAACAAGTTAAAACCTGGGAAGACATAGAAAATCTGAATAAGGAATAATGCTCTATACTGTACCTAAAGTGTCCCGTGGAAGTATTAGTGCTGGGTAAGTGCTAGCAAAGCCTAGATGTTCACGACAGAAAAGGAGGATTCCTGAGAATAGTCTGAGCTGAGTTATTTGGGACCATACTCCCGAGAAGACCCTTGAATCAAGAGGCAAACAGCCAGATTATGCAGGGGTGCTGGCTGTTAAACTCAAGCTAGATGCAGATGGATATGGAAAACAAGTATTGGTTGGTGGCTTATATAAGAAGCCAGTTCCTGGAGGAGAACATTAGGAATGTGGTAGAGTAGGGTGCTGCAGGTAACACAGAGGGTACTGTGGGTGGGTGAAGGTAGCAACTTGTCTGCTGCATGTATGTCGGCAATCGCACACGTGGAAGGCCAAGACATGGGATTTCCGAAATTATAGAAGCCAAGATATTGCTACTTAGATGATCAAACTAAATTTGTATAATGACTTTGGGAAAGAGGCTAGATCCAGATAGAGATAGAATATGAAATATCTGGTTGTGAGGGAGTGAGTACTTACCAGGCCATACCATGGTGGAGGACTCAGGAATACAGAATTTGGATTCGGGTAAGATAGTTAGCAAAATGAGTACTATATGTAGATTCAAGCAGCGCAGGTCCTTGTAGGACAATGTATGTTGGTTGGAGGACAGGAGTAGATGCTGGGATTCGGCCCTCACATTTGGAACTCTGTTGAATCCTGTGAGCATTACTACAACATGCAAGAATATCAGTGGCAAAAACTAGACTTGGACACTTGTAGTGACTTATGATCTGTTTGTTGGCATATGGGGAAACACTATCTGGTAAGGGAAATATTCTGGGCTTGGTCTTTGGGGAAGATATGGAAAGTCTGGATTGGAAATGGAGTTGTGAAAGCAGGGCAACTATTTCATGCATGGGTGTAGGTGTGTTAAATTCAGGGGAGCCTAACTGTTGACTATACCAAAGAAGGAGTTGCTGGACCTAGTCTTGGCTGAAGGCTTTGAAAACCTTCACAGGCCTAAAATTTGCAAATGCAAGGCACATGAGGCAGCAGTAAGTCAGACAGCAAGTGGAAAATCAAATATTCATTTGTGTGTAGTGGGTTACTCAATTGGCTAAAGTTGGGTCCTGGTGGTTGTGGGATGTCTGGTTATATAATGAAGTGGTTTAGGCATCGGAATCATCCTGCAGACGGATTCAGGTAGGATGGTTACTGTTGGGAATGTAGATGCTGGATACAGCACAAAAGAATGTGCTAGGACAAGGCCAGTTGGAGGGAAAGTGCCAGCAGAAGCTTAGAACTATCTATCAAAGCACGGTAGGACTAAGATGGAGCCTAGGGTTTGGAACTCAGCAAACAGCTAAAAGTCACTATAAGTGTGAGAAAACAGCTCTTTTAGACTTCTCACTGGATGTTTCATCAGGTCTGGACTCTACTGGAGTAGGAAAAGAATTATCTGCTCGAAAGGTGCACTTACTTCTCTTGGCATTGTAGAAGGATTTGGACAGTCTTGGCATGCTGTGATATTATGTAGTCAGCCAGAGATCCTGTGGTTTGATGAGGTTGGGGTTGTCTCAGTGGGAATGTATATGTTGTCTACAGCACAGGAGGATTTGATGGGACTAGGAATCCTATATGCTATGAATATGTTTTATTACCATTGGTTATTCAAGAAGATGCTTTGGGCAATCGATTAGTAGAATATAGCCAGGCAAGAAATCTGAACAGAGATATAGAGAGAAAGTAGGCAGAGTCAGGGAGATGCCATGTAGCTGCTGAAGGAGAAAACCAACAGCTACCAGTGAGAGCCTTACTGGTATGGATCATAATGATACATAGATATACAAAAGGGAATCCCACATCAATATGAGCTATGTTTGGAGGGATGTGGAAAAACAGTATTTGGAACAGGAAATATTCACTAGGTTCGAACTTTAGGAGGACACGATAATTTTTCATAAGGAGTGGGGTTATTCCATTAGCCAGTACAGGTATGATAAGTGTTGGGGAACTCCCAGTGTTGGCTACAGAATAGTAGTAGCTGGTGGGATCATGCTGTGTTTTGAGATTTGTGTCCCTTAAACATGCCAAAAATCACTACTGCAGAGTGCAAGGGTCCATTCTTTGATGGGACAGGGACTATTCAATCTAGGATAAATTCCACTGAATATGGAAAACCAATTACAGAGTATGGATATCTTCACCTGGATAAATCCTGGAGGGGGACATAGGAAGTCTGGGTATGGTGTGAAGAGGTATGGGCAACTCTAAGACCCCTGTTGGTTTATCTAAATAGGATTATATCTGGCTGTAGCCCAGATGTTCTCTATAATATAGGAAAAATGTTCTAAATAGGCTGCAACATGTTGAAGCCTAAAATTCACTACTATAAGGCAAGGAGTCCAGACCAAGATTGAACATTTCTTATGGTTTCCAGGTTATACATAACAGAATGTTAAAAATCAAGTGTCTAATACTGTGTGATATTCTCAATAGGCTAGACACCAGAAGATAGGAGAACCCTGGTTATGGACTGGGCTTATGTTGGTTGTAGAAAGCCTCCTTAGGTGAGTGAGTATATTAAAGGAGGCTGTATGCTCACCACAGTAAAAGAGATATTGAGGCTAGGCTGGGTCACCTGACTTGGGATAAGGTGGAAGCCTGGAGGCCATGATTTGTTGCTACACAGCCAGACAAGATATGGACACTGGTTTGCGTATATTCATTAGGTACAGAGGAATGTGGAGATGCAAGTATTCGTGTGTGTGTGTGTGTGTGTGTGTGTGTGTATGAGTGTGTGTGAGTGTGTGTGTGTACGGTCAACAGGCTAAGTCATGGAGTAGGAATGTTATTTGGGAATGATTTTAGGGAAGACATTCAAGATACTAGCCAAAGATTGAGGTGGACATTTTGGACTAAACCATTGACAGGGATAGTATTGTTGAAGAATTTGGAGAAGCAAATGATCTGTCATGTGTTCTACCACAACAAAGGTAGATATGTAAAAAAGGTTGAGGTGGAAAATTTGCCTTAGAATTATTAAACAAAGTCTCCATCTAAACCCAAACTCTCTTTGCCTTCTCAATATCTTCCCCCTATCATCAAAGTGTCAGGAGTGGTACAGTCCACTATTTGTTCCTTCCTTCCCCAGGCATTCTTGTGGGTCAGAACCAGGCTTTGTGATGTCAGAGCACAAGCTCACCTACTATTGGTCGAGACCTTGATGATGACTCAGGTCTGAGGGTGTGGCCTTCCCTACTCTGCCAGTTGTTCACAGCCCCTCGAGGGAGAAAAAACACACGCTCACGCGACTTGGTGATGGAGACTCTAGCAAAGGAACCTAAGGAATCACTGTCCGACATGGACCTCCCAACATCCAGTAGTGATGTTCCGATGGCAGCGAACGGGCCAGTCGTTATGGTGAAGACAAAGGCAGCTCTAAAGCAGTATCCACCTTACATGTCTTGCGGAAAGGTGAGTTGACGAACCCTACTGGAGCTCCCTCCTCTACTCATTTACTCTTACCTAAAGTCACTACCTCTCTCCTTCCTGGCATAAATCCCTTATCAATTCTCACCTCTTCCGACAAAGTGTCCTTCACATGCCTCTCCTGACTTCTCCCTCTATTAACTAATTCTTGTGTTCACCTCTTGCCATTCCAGGCACACAAGAAAAGCAAACACCGGAAGCACTCCTCAAAGAAGAGGAACAAGAGAAAGAGGGAGGCCGAAGAGGCAGCTGCCCTCGAACGGAAGAAAATCAAAGTGAAAGCTGTTACTGCAATGCCTGAACCTAAGGAGGAGGAGCCTGAAAAGGAAGCCGAGGTGCACACTACTGGAGAAGCAAGCGTGGTCGCAGCAGCCCATGAGGGGGAGAGCCAATAAGATGGCTATCATGAAGACGGGGAATGCCCAAATATGACAAAGAAAATTGCATTGGTATAAATTTCTTAAATTGAAAATAAATTCAATTTAGTTGAAAAGCTATGTGTCTTTTACAGTGACTAGAGGTGAAACCAGGAAAGGGAAGGAAATATGATGGTTATAGGAGAAGAGAGGGAAGATGGGTGGGTGAATGGCAATGGAGAGATTTGTTCTTCACTAGGTTTGGGACAGTCATAGTGGGTTCATGGAAAGAGGGGGAGGTGGGTTGGTAGAAGACAAGGGAGGGATTTGGGTCTAAAAAGGTTTGGGCATTAATTGTGGGTGCATAAAAGAGGCGAGTTTGTGTGGGAAGAAGACAAGGGAGGGATTAGGGTCTCCAAAATTTTGTGGCTTTAACGGTGAGAGCATGGAAAGAGAGGGAGTTTTGGTGGGTAGGAGACAAGGGAGGGATTTGTGTCTCCAAAGGTTTGGGCATCAATGGTGGGTGCATGGAAGACGGGGAGTTTGGGTGGGAAGAAGACAAGGGAGGGGTTTGGGTCTCCAAAGTTTTGGGGCAGTAATGGTGAGGGCATGAAAAGAAAGGGAGTTTGGGTGGGAAGATGACAAGGGAGGGATTTGGGTCTCCAAAGAATTGTTCATCAATGGTGGGTGCATGGAAGAGGGGGAGTTAGGGTGGATAGAAGACAAGGAAGGGATTTGTGTCTCCAAAGGATTTGGGCAGTAATGGTGAGTGCATGAAAAGAAAGGGAACTTGGGTTGGTAGAAGACAAGGGAGGGATTTGTGTCTCCAAAGGTTTGGGCATCACTTGTGGGTGCATGGAAGAAAGGGAGTTTGGGTGTGTAGGTGACAAGGGAGGGATTTGTGTTTTTAAAGGTTTGGGCATCAATGATGGGTGCATGGAAGAGGGGGAGTTTGGGTGGGAAGAAGACAGGGGAGGGATTTTTGTCTCCAAACGTTTGGGCATCATTGGTGGGTGCCTGGATGAGGGGGATTTTGGGGCAGTAATGGTGAGTGCATGAAAAGAAAGGGAGCATGGGTGGGTAGAAGACAAGGGAGGGATTTGTGTCTCCAAAGGTTTGGGCATCAATGGTGGGTGCATGAAAGTGGGGATGTTTGGGTTGGAAGAAGACAAGGGTGGGATTTGGGTCTCCAAAGGTTTGGGCAACAATGGTGGGTGCCTGGAAGAGGGGGAGTTCGGGTGGGAAGAACACAAGGGAGGGATTTGGGTTTCCATATGTTTGGAGCAGTAATGGTGAGTGCATGGAAAGAGAGGGAGTTTGGGTGGGTAGAAGACAAGGGAGGGATTTGGGTCTCCAAAGGTTTGGGCATCAATTGTGGGTGCATGGAAGAGAGGGAGTTTGGGTGGGTAGGAAAAAAGGGAGGGATTTGTGTCTCCAAAAGTTTGGGCATCAATGGTGGGTGCCTTGAAGAGGGGGATTTGTGTTTGTAGAAGACAAGGGAGGGGTTTGTGTCTCCAAAATTTTGGGGCAGTAATGGTGAGAGCATGGAAAGCGTGGGAATATGGGTGGGTAATGCCAGGGAAGGGAGTTGGATCTCATATACTTTGGAGAGTGTAATGAGGGGTAAATGATAAGAGACATTTGGGTGGGTACATGACAAGGGAAGGATTTGATTCTCAAATACTCAGGTGGCAGAAATCATGAGTATCTGTTAAGAGAGGAGTTTGGGTTATTATATGAAGGGTGGGATTAGGGTCTCAGAAAGATGGGGTCAGAAATGGTGGATATATAGCAACAGAGGGAGTATGCTGGGTAAATGACAAGGGAGGGATTTGGGTCTTATACACTTTAGGGGCAGCAATGGTGAGTATGTAACAAGAGAAATACTTTGGATGGGCATACGACAATGGAGAGATTAGGGTCTCACAAAGCTGGTGGCAAAATGATGGGTATATGCCCAGAGAGGAGTTTGGGTAGCTGTATGACCAGGGGGTGTTTGGGTCTCTTAAGGTTTGGGGCAGAAATAATTGGTATATTTCCTGAAACAGAGTTTGGGTGGGTATATGTCAAGAGAGGGGGTTTTGTTGGGCTTATAAACATGGATATATTTGGGTCTGACATGTTTGGGGGAAGAAATGGTGGTTACATCACAAGACAGGAAATTGTGTGGTTACATGAAAATAGAAGAATTTTCAGTGGGCATATGGCAAGAGAAGGATTTGGGTCACAGCAGGATGGGGGCAGACATGGTGGATATATGGCTAGCGAGGGAGTTTGGGTGAGTACATGACATGGGGCAGATTGGGCCATCACAACGTTTGGGGGACGAAATGGTGGAAAGATTATAAGAGAGAGTATTAGGTTTGGTGTATGGCTAAGGAGGAATGAGTGTCTTGGAAGGATGGGTCCAGAAATAGTGGGTACATGGCAAGAGAGGGAGTTCACTTGGTTGAATGAAAGGGAGAGATTTGTGTCTGATAAGGTTTTAGGGAATAAATATTGGCTATATGGCAAGAGAGGTAGTGTGGATAGGCAGATGACAAAGGAGGGATGTGGTCTCATAAGGATGAAGGCAGCAACAGTGGGGAGAGAGAGAGAGAGAGAGAGAGAGAGAGAGAGAGAGAGATTGGGTTGGTATATGATATGGGAGAGATTATGGTGTTTCAAAGTTTGATGGCAGATAAACAATTTTCATGAATTTACGATAAAGATGGATTTGATTGCGTGTATTGTGTGAACCACACCTTGAACTCAAATTTCAAGTTGAGGCCTAGAAAATTGATTTAGGTGGGTATATGACACAGAAGACTCTTTGGTGTTGAAGATGGAAAATCTGACATTTTGTATACTATAGGGATAGAGGCCAGAAAAGGAATATGGTTTGATATATAAAAAGAAGAAAATTTGGGTTAGCATATGACAAAGAAGGGACTTTGGTTCCCACAGATTTGAGGGTCATACCACACATGCACTGTAAGACTCATAGAGGTAATTATGGAGCATTGAATCCAAATTGCTACATTTATCTAATCTCATAGATACGGATGAAGTACTGTGCTCCACCATCCATGTATTTTGCAAGATCCGGGCAAAACTTCACAGTATGAATGTCTCAACCTATCTGAGGTGAAGTGTGTGAGTGACAGTTATCCCAACAAATAGCTGTTATGTTTCCTGTTTGGCAACTTTTTTTTGAATGTTGGTTTTATACCTCACCATCCAATGTAAGTAAGGAAATCTCCCCAGGAGCAATAATCAAACAGCAAACTCAAATCTACTGATCACATCTCAGTGAAAGGAATGGTAATTTGAAGTGACAGGTTTACCCTTGTTTATGCTTTATAAAAAATTTGTGTTTTAATAGGGCTTTTAGAATGGGCTGCTTACATAACAAGCCTAGCAGAAATGAGGATATACTAATGAGACAATTGTGTAGCTTGATCTATCAGAACAGTCAAATCATTGACTTCAACGTAATGAGTATTTCTACAGAAATCTCATGCCATGTAAAGCAATGTTCTCTACCCAAAGGAAAACCTTGTCTTCTTAAAGAGATTTCACACAATTCCTACTATCAAACCACCTTGCCAGATAAGACTAACAATTAGACAATGATGGGTGAGCTAAGGGAGGGTAGATGCCACCTCCTGACCACAACTGCTTATATGTCAATACCCTGTCCCTCTAGCTAAACTCTAATCTCAGTTCAGGACTTCAAGATGCAAGAGACTTGAAAGGGTCTCTGGATCTCTTTATCACTAGTTAATTGGATGCTTGCATATAATTTTAGGAAATTAATTCATGATCATCATGTCAGGATTCAGGCAAACACGGCACTGGGCCTGTTGTTGAGTCCATACCAACTGATTCATCAGTAGTAGGTAGACAGAGAGAGAGACGAGGCCTGATGTGGGAATGTAAACCTCAAAACCCACCCTCAGTGACATATATTATCCACAAAGGCTATATGCATTCCAGCATGGTCACACCTCCTAATTTCCCAAACAGTTGCACTTCTTGGTAACTAAGTAAGTATTCAAGTACATGAGAGCCTGTTTTTCATTCCCTTTCATTAACTGTCACATTTCTCTAGAAGCCACCAACTGTCAGTAGTTTGTCAGTTAGAGGTACAGACTTCTGAGCCATCCCCCATATTCAAAGATGCACTGTAGGAGGGCTCAAGAGTCTAACTGGCAAACTCCTGACAGTTGGTGGCTTCTAGAGAAGTGTGAGAGTTAATGTGGATGGAAACCATACTGGCATATATTTGAGTGCTTAGTCACCAAGCATACTGGAATATGACCTGGCCTCATCTTACACAGGCCTTTGCATGCAATCACGACGGCTCTGTATTTGTGAGAGCAATGACTCTGTCATGTCTTGAGATCACAATTTCACTCTTGGCATCTGCAGCCTCAGACTCATAAAATCTTTTTAAATGCTCCCTGCAATGGTACCTGAGTCTTGAAGAGAGGGCTACAAATATCCCATTGCACATACTCTCATTTTTTTTCCAGGATGACCAGTTTTGAATGTCTTTTTTAAACATAATCTACTGCACCAAGGTCTCTGAGGAGGTCTGAGAACTGCACTAATCTGTAGTTATCGAGATATGAATGTAGAGTGAAGCTTGATACTTCATTCATTTAACAAAATAATAGTATGAGGTTCAATACTGGGGCCTTGGATCTCCATAACCATATGTTCTCGACAAAGCTTACAGCAGCAGGCATGTGTTGCTTTTTATAGCGTAGACCTTAAATTCACTCTTAAGGAGCTGATTATTCCCAGAAAGTTTGTACCACTATTGCATTCATGGACATATCTTTCTATGTTGTTCATTAATATAGTATGCAATATTCTTAGTTTGGTAGGACGACTGATGATCCTCCCAGGAGCACAACATGTAGGCTAGAGCAAAGGATGAAATACTGGGACTAAACTGGGAACTAGGATTTAGGACTTTGTTGAAGTTAGAGATCATTACTGCAAGGCAAAGATTTCAGGCTACTATGGTGGCACTGCCTAAGGCTCATGATTTACATGCTACAGGATATGAAAACAGAAATATTGGGATGTATGTGGAATATCCAATAGACTAGGCCCTGGAAGAGAACACAGAAAGTTTGTGTATAGAGAGGGGTAGTATAGTCAACATCTAGTCCTGTGCCTGTGGATAGGGCAAGTACTAGTGGCACTCTAATTGTTCCTTATAGCACTGAAATTGGGGGTGTATGTGATTTGGGACCATGATGAAGCCTGAAGGCCTCTGCTCTGAAGTATAAGTTGTTTGTCTAGGCTGGGGTACTGGTATAGATTCAGCAGGATGTGCAAAAACATTTATGATGAGTATGTTAGGGATAATTAACAGGCCTGATTCTGGAGAGGTCATGGGGAATCTGAGTACAGAGTTGGGTTGTATAGGCAGCACACAGTGTTCTGTGGCTAAGTGTTGTAACAGGAACTTCATGCAGGAACCAAGATCTTACCTATAGCAAAGAAGAACATGAAGCAAAGGATTTCGGACATTGACAAAAGTTAGAAGTCACTACAAGGATGGGTGGTGGTGGTGCATGACTTTAATCATAGCACTTGGGAGGCAGAGGCAGGAGGATCTCTGTGAGTGTGAAGCCAACCTGGTCTACAGAGCTAGTGCAAAAATAGACTTCAAAGTTACGTAGAGAAGCCTTCTCTCGAATTAAAAATAGATAGATAGATAGACAGATAGGTAGATATAAGTAAGTCATTGCGAGGGAGAACAAGCAATATTCTAGGGATGCCACTAGATTGTCTGGACTCCACTAGTTTGGGAAAACAATTATCTCTGCAGAAGGGTGCATACCTCTATAGTCTTTGTAGGAGGATATGGACAGTCTGGGCATGTGTGCAAGAACGTTTAGTGCAGAGGGAGCCTAGCTGTTCACTAAAGCATAGTAGAAGTTGCTGGGCCTAAGCTTGTCTGCACACATTCAAACCTGTAGATGCCAAAAGCTCGCAAATGGAAGGCAAATGTGGTTCTAGTAGGTCAGGCTGCATGTGGAAAAACAAGTATTCATGTTTGTGTTGGTTATTACTCACTAGGCTAAACCCTGGAGGCCGAGCATGTGGGATGTCTAGGGACAAAGATAGGTGGCTTAATCATTTAAATGTCACTTGTGATTGAATGAAGGTAGAATGGTTCAAGTTGAGAGTATGGAAGTTGGATATAGCACAAAGGAATAGGCTAGGACAAGGTCAGTTGGAGGAACCAGAGTCTGCAGAAGCCTAGAGCCATCATTTACAAGGAACTCATAGCCACACTAGTCATGGTCACTGGATGTTCGACCATTCTAGTTACGCCAGAAAATAAAATGTCAGATAGGGATGTAAACACCAGGCTCACCCAGGAGGAGACCACAGGAAGTCTGTGTATTTATTGGTGTATTTTATGTGTCACAAGGCTTTCTGAAAGTAGATGTGGGTAGACAGGGCTAGGGTACATCCCTATGGGAGCATAGATGTAGGCTACAGCCAAGGACAAAATGCTTGGCATAGGCTAGGGCCAAGGAATGGGGACCTTGTTGAATTCTAGGGGTCATTACAGCAAGGCTAGAAGTCCAGACATCTGTGCCAAACTGCATGCAGCATGGGATTTATGTTTTGCATGACATGAAAACAGAAATATTGGGTTGTGTTTGGAGTTTCAGTAACTAGACTCTGGGGAGTGGATGGGAAGTTTGTGTATAGACTGCCATGGTATAGTGAACATCTAGTCCTGTGGCCATAGATAGGACAACTATTGTAGAAAAACTAAATGTTAACTATAGCAAATGAATAGATGGAGGGGCTGTGCTGGGGTGTGAGATTTTACACCCTACTGAATCCTAGAGGCACCTGTTATGTGTTATAGGTTGTCAATGTAGGCTAAAGTACTGTGATCAATTCAGCAAGTTGTAGAAAATCATGTATGATGAGTACATTTGGTGTTAGTCTACAGGCTTGACTCTGGGGAGTACATGGGTATTCTGGGTAATCTGGGTATTAAGTTGTGTTGTATAGGTAGCCTAGAGTGTCCTGTGTGTAAGTGTTGTTTCAGGAGATTCATGCAGGACACTATATGTTGCATTCAGCCTAAGAGACCATGGTGGGACTAAGATGGAACAAAGGATTTGGAACCCTACCAAAAGCTAGAAGTCACTACTATTGAAATCTAGGGATGACACTGGATGTTCCATGCAGTCTGGACTCCACTGGATTAGAAAAACAATGATAGGATGCAGAGCAGTGCTCTGAAATCTAGACGATGGAGGAGTATTCTGATAGTCTGGGGATAGAATGGTCATGTAGGGCAGCCACAACTCCTCTGGTTCTATGAGAGATTGATAGTCTTTGTGGGAATCTAGATGCTGTCAACAGCACAGAAAAAGTTGATGGGTCTAAGAATGCCGGAGATTGCTATGGAGGCAGCTGGAGAAGACAAGGACACTGGTTGTTGCAACTTGGGTAGATCAAGCCCTCTATGTACAAAGTACTGAGTGGGTAACTAAACTAAACAAGTTAAAACCTGGGAAGACATAGAAAATCTGAATAAGGAATAATGTTCTATATTGTACCTAAAGTGTCCCGTGGATGTACTAGTGCAGGGTAAGTGCTAGCAAAGCCTAGATGTTCACGACAGAAAAGGAGGATTCCTGAGAATAGTCTGAGCTGAGTTATTTGGGACCATACTCCCGAGAAGACCCTTGACTCAAGAGGCAAACAGCCAGATTATGCAGGGGTGCTGGCTGTTAAACTCAAGCTAGAGGCAGATCCATATGGAAAACAAGTATTGGTTGGTGGCATATATAAGAAGCCAGTTCCTGGAGGAGAACATTAGGAATGTGGTGGAGTAGGGTGCTGCAGGTACCACAGAGGGTACTGTGGGTGGGTGAAGGTAGCAACTTGTCTGCTGCATGTATGTCGGCAATCGCACACGTGGAAGGCCAAGATATGGGATTTCCGAAATTATAGAAGCCTAGATATTGCTACTTAGGTGATCAAACTAAATTTGTATAATGACTTTGGGGAAGAGGCTAGATCCAGGTAGAGATCGAATATGAAATATCTGGTTGTGAGGGAGTGAGTACTTACCAGGCCATACCATGGTGGAGGACTCAGGAATACAGAATTTGGATTCGGGTAAGATAGTTAGCAAAATGAGTACTATATGTAGATTCAAGCAGCGCAGGTCCTTGTAGGACAATGTATGTTGGTTGGAGGACAGGAGTAGATGCTGGGATTCGGCCCTCGCATTTGGAACTCTGTTGAATCCTGTGAGCATTACTACAACATGCAAGAATATCAGTGGCAAAAACTAGACTTGGACACTTGTAGTGACTTATGATCTGTTTGTTGGCATATGGGGAAACGCTATCTGGTAGGGGAAATATTCTGGGCTTGGTCTTTGGGGAAGATATGGAAAGTCTGGATTGGAAATGGAGTTGTGAAAGCAGGGCAACTATTTCATGCATGGGTGTAGGTGTGTTAAATTCAGGGGAGCCTAACTGTTGACTATACCAAAGAAGGAGTTGCTGGACCTAGTCTTGGCTGAAGGCTTTGAAAACCTTCACAGGCCTAAAATTTGCAAATGCAAGGCACATGAGGCAGCTGTAAGTCAGACAGCAAGTGGAAAATCAAATATTCATTTGTGTGTAGTGGGTTACTCAATTGGCTAAAGTTGGGTCCTGGTGGTTGTGGGATGTCTGGTTATATAATGAAGTGGTTTAGGCATCGGAATCATCCTGCAGATGGATTCAGGTAGGATGGTTACTGTTGGGAATGTAGATGCTGGATACAGCACAAAAGAATGTGCTAGGACAAGGCCAGTTGGAGGGAAAGTGCCAGCAGAAGCTTAGAACTATCTATCAAAGCACGGTAGGACTAAGATGGAGCCTAGGGTTTGGAACTCAGCAAACAGCTAAAAGTCACTATAAGTGTGAGAAAACAGCTCTTTTAGAGTTCTCACTGGATGTTTCATCAGGTCTGGACTCTACTGGAGTAGGAAAAGAATTATCTGCTCGAAAGGTGTACTTACTTCTCTTGGCATTGTAGAAGGATTTGGACAGTCTTGGCATGCTGTGATATTATGTAGTCAGCCAGAGATCCTGTGGTTTGATGAGGTTGGGGTTGTCTCAGTGGGAATGTACATGTTGTCTACAGCACAGGAGGAGTTGATGGGACTAGGAATCCTATATGCTATGAATATGTTTTATTACCATTGGTTATTCAAGAAGATGCTTTGGGCAATCGATTAGTAGAATATAGCCAGGCAGGAAATCTGAACAGAGATATAGAGAGAAAGTAGGCAGAGTCAGGGAGATGCCATGTAGCTGCTGAAGGAGAAAACCAGCAGCTACCAGTGAGAGCCTTACTGGTATGGATCATAATGATACATAGATATACAAAAGGGAATCCCACATCAATATGAGCTATGTTTGGAGGGATGTGGAAAAACAGTATTTGGAACAGGAAATATTCACTAGGTTCGAACTTTAGGAGGACACGATAACTTTTCATAAGGAGTGGGGTTATTCCATTAGCCAGTACAGGTATGATAAGTGTTGGGGAACTCTCAGTGTTGGCTACAGAATAGTAGTAGCTGGTGGGATCATGCTGTGTTTTGAGATTTGTGTCCCTAAAACATGCCACAAATCACTACTGCAGAGTGCAAGGGTCCATTCTTTGATGGGACAGGGACTATTCAATCTAGGATAAATTCCACTGAATATGGAAAACCAATTACAGAGTATGGATATCTTCACCTGGATATATCCTGGAGGGGGACATAGGAAATCTGGGTATGGTGTGAAGAGGTATGGGCAACTCTAAGACCCCTGTTGGTTTATCTAAATAGGATTATATCTGGCTGTAGCCCAGATGTTCTCTATAATATAGGAAAAATGTTCTAAATAGGCTGCAACATGTTGAAGCCTAAAATTCACTACTATAAGGCAAGGAGTCCAGACCAAGATTGAACATTTCTTATGGTTTCCAGGTTATACATAACAGAATGTTAAAAATCAAGTGTCTAATACTGTGTGATATTCTCAATAGGCTAGACACCACAAGATAGGAGAACCCTGGTTATGGACTGGGCTTATGTTGGTTGTAGAAAGCCTCCTTAGGTGAGTGAGTATATTAAAGGAGGCTGTATGCTCACCACAGTAAAAGAGATATTGAGGCTAGGCTGGGTCACCTGACTTGGGATAAGGTGGAAGCCTGGAGGCCATGATTTGTTGCTACACAGCCAGACAAGATATGGACACTGGTTTGCTTATATTCATTAGGTACAGAGGAATGTGGAGATGCAAGTATTCGTGTGTGTGTGTGTATGTGTGTGTGAGTGTGTGTGTGTACGGTCAACAGGCTAAGCCATGGAGTAGGAATGTTATTTGGGAATGATTTTAGGGAAGACATTCAAGATACTAGCCAAAGATTGAGGCAGACATTTTGGACTAAACCATTGACAGGGATAGTATTGTTGAAGAATATGGAGAAGCAAATGATCTGTCATGTGTTCTACCACAACAAAGGTAGATATGTAAAAAAGGTTGAGGTGGAAAATTTGCCTTAGACTTATTAAACAAAGTCTCCATCTAAACCCAAACTCTCTTTGCCTTCTCAATATCTTCCCCCTATCATCAAAGTGTCAGGAGTGGTACAGTCCACTATTTGTTCCTTCCTTCCCCAGGCATTCTTGTGGGTCAGAACCAGGCTTTGTGATGTCAGAGCACAAGCTCACCTACTATTGGTCGAGACCTTGATGATGACTCAGGTCTGAGGGTGTGACCTTCCCTACTCTGCCAGTTGTTCACAGCCCCTCGAGGGAGAAACAACACGCGCTCACGCGACTAGGTGATGGAGACTCTAGCAAAGGAACCTAAGGAATCACTGTCCTACATGTACCTCCCAACATCCAGTAGTGATGTTCTGATGGCAGCGAACGGGCCAGTCCTTATGGTGAAGACAAAGGCAGCTCTAAAGCAGTATCCACCTTACATGTCGTGCGGAAAGGTGAGTTGACGAACCCTACTGGAGCTCCCTCCTCTACTCATTTACTCTTACCTAAAGTCACTACCTCTCTCCTTCCTGGCATAAATCCCTTATCAATTCTCACCTCTTCCGACAAAGTGTCCTTCACTTGCCTCTCCTGACTTCTCCCTCTATTAACTAATTCTTGTGTTCACCTCTTGCCATTCCAGGCCCACAAGAAAAGCAAACACCGGAAGCACTCCTCAAAGAAGAGGAACAAGAGAAAGAGGGAGGCCGAAGAGGCAGCTGCCCTCAAACGGAAGAAAATCAAAGTGAAAGCTGTTACTGCAATGCCTGAACCTAAGGAGGAGGAGCCTGAAAAGGAAGCCGAGGTGCACACTACTGGAGAAGCAAGCGTGGTCGCAGCAGCCGATGAGGGGGAGAGCCAATAAGATGGCTATCATGAAGACGGGGAATGCCCAAATATGACAAAGAAAATTGCATTGGTATAAATTTCTTAAATTGAAAATAAATTCAATTTAGTTGAAAAGCTATGTGTCTTTTACAGTGACTAAAGGCGAAACCAGGAAAGGGAAGGAAAAATGATGGTTATAGGAGAAGAGAGGGAAGATGGGTGGGTGAATGGCAATGGAGAGATTTGTTCTTCACTAGGTTTGGGACAGTCATAGTGGGTTCATGGAAAGAGGGGGAGTTTGGGTTGGTAGAAGACAAGGGAGGGATTTGGGTCTACAAAGGTTTGGGCATTAATTGTGGGTGCATAAAAGAGGCGAGTTTGTGTGGGAAGAAGACAAGGGAGGTATTAGGGTCACCAAAATATTGTGGCTTTAACGGTGAGAGCATGGAAAGAGAGGGAGTGTTGGTGTGTAGGAGACAAGGGAGGGATTTGTGTTTTTAAAGGTTTGGGCATCAATGATGGGTGCATGGAAGTGGGGGAGTTTGGGTGGGAAGAAGACAAGGGAGGGATTTTTGTCTCCAAACGTTTGGGCATCATTGGAGGGTGCCTGGACGAGGGGGATTTTGGGGCAGTAATGGTGAGTGCATGAAAAGAAAGGGAGCATGCGTGGGTAGAAGACAAGGGAGGGATTTGGGTCTCCAAAGGTTTGGGCAACAATGGTGGGTGCATGGAAGAGGGAAAGTTCGGGTGGGAAGAAGACAAGTTTGGGATTTGGGTCTCCAAAGGGTTGCGAAACAATGGTGCGTGCATGGAAGAGGGGGAGTTTGGGTGGGAAGAAGACAAGGGGGGGATTTGGGTCTCCATATGTTTGGAGCAGTAATGGTGAGTGCATGGAAAGAGAGGGAGTTTGGCTGGGTAGAAAACACGGGAGGAATTTGGGTCTCCAAAGGTTTGGGCATCAATTGTGGGTGCATGGAAGAGAGGGAGTTTGGGTGGGTAGGAAAAAAGGGAGGGATTTGTGTCTCCAAAAGTTTGGGCATCAATGGTGGGTGCCTTGAAGAGGGGGATTTTGTGTGGGTAGAAGACAAGGGAGGGGTTTGTGTCTCCAAAATTTTGGGGCAGTAATGGTGAGAGCTTGGAAAGAGTGGGAATATGGGTGGGTAATGCCAGGGAAGGGAGTTGGATCTCATATACTTTGGAGAGTGTAATGATGGGTAAATGATAAGAGACATTTGGGTGGGTACATGACAAGGGAAGGATTTGATTCTCAAATACTCAGGTGGCAGAAATCATGAGTATCTGTTAAGAGAGGAGTTTGGGTTATTATATGAAGGGTGGGATTAGGGTCTCAGAAAGATGGGGTCAGAAATGGTGGATATATAGCAACAGAGGGAGTATGCTGGGTAAATGACAAGGGAGGGATTTGGGTCTTATACACTTTAGGGGCAGCAATGGTGAGTATGTAGCAAGAGAAATACTTTGGATGGGCATACGACAATGGAGAGATTAGGGTCTCACAAAGCTGGTGGCAAAATGATGGGTATATGCCCAGAGAGGAGTTTGGGTAGCTGTATGACCAGGGGGTGTTTGGGTCTCTTAAGGTTTGGGGCAGAAATAATTGGTATATTTCATGAAACAGAGTTTGGGTGGGTATATGTCAAGAGAGGGGGTTTTGTTGGGCTTATAAACATGGATATATTTGGGTCTGACATGTTTGGGGGAAGAAATGGTGGTTACATCACAAGACAGGAAATTGTGTGGTTACATGAAAATAGAAGAATTTTCAGTGGGCATATGGCAAGAGAAGGATTTGGGTCACAGCAGGATGGGGGCAGACATGGTGGATATATGGCTAGCGAGGGAGTTTGGGTGAGTACATGACATGGGGCAGATTGGGCCATCACAACGTTTGGGGGAAGAAATGGTGGAAAGATTATAAGAGAGAGTATTAGGTTTGGTGTATGGCTAAGGAGGAATGAGTGTCTTGGAAGGATGGGTCCAGAAATAGTGGGTACATGGCGAGAGAGGGAGTTCACTTGGTTGAATGAAAGGGAGAGATTTGTGTCTGATAAGGTTTTAGGGAAGAAATATTGGCTATATGGCAAGAGAGGTAGTGTGGATAGGCAGATGACAAAGGAGGGATGTGGTCTCATAATTATGAAGGCAGCAACAGTGGGGGAGAGAGAGAGAGAGAGAGAGAGAGAGAGAGAGAGAGAGAGAGATTGGGTTGGTATATGATATGGGAGAGATTATGATTTTTCAAAGTTTGATGGCAGATAAACAATTTTCATGAATTTACGATAAAGATGGATTTGATTGCGTGTATTGTATGAACCACACCTTGAACTCAAATTTCAAGTTGAGGCCTAGAAAATTGATTTAGGTGGGTATATGACACAGAAGACTCTTTGGTGTTGAAGATGGAAAATCTGACATTTTGTATACTATAGGGATAGAGGCCAGAAAAGGAATATGGTTTGATATATAAAAAGAAGAAAATTTGGGTTAGCATATGACAAAGAAGGGACTTTGGTTCCCACAGATTTGAGGGTCATACCACACATGCACTGTAAGACTCATAGAGGTAATTATGGAGCATTGAATCCAAATTGCTACATTTATCTAATCTCATAGATACGGATGAAGAAGACTGTGCTCCACCATCCATGTATTTTGCAAGATCCGGGCAAAACTTCACAGTATGAATGTCTCAACCTATCTGAGGTGAAGTGTGTGAGTGACAGTTATCCCCACAAATAGCTGTTATGCTTCCTGTTTGGCAACTTTTTTTGAATGTTGGTTTTATACCTCACCATCCAATGTAAGTAAGGAAATCTCCCCAGGAGCAATAATCACCCAGCAAACTCAAATCTACTGATCACATCTCAGTGAAAGGAATGGTAATTTGAAATGACAGGTTTACCCTGGGTTATCCTTTATAAAAAATTTGTGTTTTAATAGGGCTTTTAGAATGGGCTGCTTACATAACAGGCCTAGCAGAAATGAGGATATACTAATGAGACAATTGTGTAGCTTGATCTATCAGAACAGTCAAATCATTGACGTCAACGTAATGAGTATTTCTACAGAAATCTCATGCCATGTAAAGCAATGTTCTCTACCCAAAGGAAAACCTTGTCTCCTTAAAGAGATTTCACACAATTCCTACGATCAAACCACCTTGCCAGATAAGACTAACAATTAGACAATGATGGGTGAGCTAAGGGAGGGTAGATGCCACCTCCTGACCACAACTGCTTATATGTCAATACCCTGTCCCTCTAGCTAAACTCTAATCTCAGTTCAGGACTTCAAGATGCAAGAGACTTGAAAGGGTCTCTGGATCTCTTTATCACTAGTTAATTGGATGCTTGCCTATAATTTTAGGAAATTAATTCATGGTCATCATGTCAGGATTCAGGCAAACACGGCACTGGGCCTGTTGTTGAGTCCATACCAACTGATTCATCAGTAGTAGGTAGAGAGAGAGAGAGACGAGGCCTGATGAGGGAATGTAAACCTCAAAACCCACCCTCAGTGACATATATTTTCCACAAAGGCTATATGCATTCCAGCATGGTCACACCTCCTAATTTCACAAACATTTGCACTTCTTGGTAACTAAGTAAGTATTCAAGTACATGAGAGCCTGTTTTTCATTCCCTTTCATTAACTGTCACATTTCTCTAGAAGCCACCAACTGTCAGTAGGTTGTCAGTTAGAGGTACAGACTTCTGAGCCATCCCCCATAGTCAAAGATGCACTGTAGGAGGGCTCCAGAGTCTAACTGGCAAACTCCTGACAGTTGGTGGCTTCTAGAGAAGTGTGAGAGTTAATGTGGATGGAAACCATACTGGCATATATTTGAGTGCTTAGTCACCAAGCATACTGGAATATGACCTGGCCTCATCTTACACAGGCCTTTGCATGCAATCATGATGGCTCTGTATTTGTGAGAGCAATGACTCTGTCATGTCTTGAGATCACAATTTCACTCTTGGCATCTGCAGCCTCAGACTCATAAAATCTTTTTAAATGCTCCCTGCAGTGGTACCTGAGTCTTGAAGAGAGGGCTACAAATATCCCATTGCACATACTCTCATTTTTTTTCCAGGATGACCAGTGTGAATGTCTATTTTAAACATAATCTACTGCACCAAGGTCTCTGAGGAGGTCTGAGAACTGCACTAATCTGTAGTTATCGAGGTATGAATGTAGAGTGAAGCTTGATACTTCATTCATTTAACAAAATAATAGTATGAGGTTCAATACTGGGGCCTTGGATCTCCATAACCATATGTTCTCGACAAAGCTTACAGCAGCAGGCATGTGTTGCTTTCTATAGAGTAGACCTTAAATTCACTCTTAAGGAGCTGATTATTCCCAGAAAGTCTGTACCACTATTGCATTCATGGACATATCTTTCTTGGTTGTTCATTAATATAGTATGCAATATTCTTAGTTTGGTACGACGACTGATGATCCTCCCAGGAGCACACCATGTAGGCTAGAGCAAAGGATGAAATACTGGGACTAAACTGGGAACTAGGATTTAGGACTTTGTTGAAGTTAGAGATCATTACTGCAAGGCAAAGATTTCAGGCTACTATGGTGGCACTGCCTAAGGCTCATGATTTACACGCTACAGGATATGAAAACAGAAATATTGGGATGTATGTGGAATATCCAATAGACTAGGCCCTGGAAGAGAACACAGAAAGTTTGTGTATAGAGAGGGGTAGTATAGTCAACATCTAGTCCTGTGCCTGTGGATAGGGCAAGTACTAGTGGCACTCTAATTGTTCCTTATAGCACTGAAATTGGGGGTGTATGAGATTTGGGACCATGATGAAGCCTGAAGACCTCTGCTTTGAAGTATAAGTTGTTTGTCTAGGCTGGGGTACTGGTATAGATTCAGCAGGATGTGCAAAAACATTTATGATGAGTATGTTAGGGATAATTAACAGGCCTGACTCTGGAGAGGTCATGGGGAATCTGAGTACAGAGTTGGGTTGTATAGGCAGCACACAGTGTTCTGTGGCTAAGTGTTGTAACAGGAACTTCATGCAGGAACCAAGATCTTACCTATAGCAAAGAAGAACATGAAGCAAAGGATTTCGGACATTGAGAAAAGTTAGAAGTCACTACAAGGATGGGTGGTGGTGGTGCATGACTTTAATCATAGCACTTGGGAGGCAGAGGCAGGAGGATCTCTGTGAGTGTGAAGCCAACCTGGTCTACAGAGCTAGTGCAAAAATAGACTTCAAAGTTACGTAGAGAAGCCTTCTCTCGAATTAAAAATAGATAGATAGATTGACAGATAGGTAGATATAAGTAAGTCATTGCGAGGGAGAACAAGCACTATTCTAGGGATGCCACTAGATTGTCTGGATTCCACTAGTTTGGGAAAACTATTATCTCTGCAGAAGGGTGCATACCTCTATAGTCTTTGTAGGAGGATATGGACAGTCTGGGCATGTGTGCAAGAACGTTTAGTGCAGAGGGAGCCTAGCTGTTCACTAAAGCATAGTAGAAGTTGCTGGGCCTAAGATTGTCTGCACACATTCAAACCTGTAGATGCCTAAAGCTCGCAAATGGAAGGCAAATGTGGTTCTAGTAGGTCAGGCTGCATGTGGAAAAACAAGTATTCATGTTTGTGTTGGTTATTACTCACTAGGCTAAACCCTGGAGGCCGAGCATGTGGGATGTCTAGGGACAAAGATAGGTGGCTTAATCATTTAAATGTCACTTGTGATTGAATGAAGGTAGAATGGTTCAAGTTGAGAGTATGGAAGTTGGATATAGCACAAAGGAATAGGCTAGGACAAGGTCAGTTGGAGGAACCAGAGTCTGCAGAAGCCTAGAGCCATCATTTACAAGGAACTCATAGCCACACTAGTCATGGTCACTGGATGTTCGACCATTCTAGTTACGCCAGAAAATAAAATGTCAGATAGGGATGTAAACACCAGGCTCACCCAGGAGGAGACCACAGGAAGTCTGTGTATTTATTGGTGTATTTTATGTGTCACAAGGCTTTCTGAAAGTAGATGTGGGTAGACAGGGCTAGGGTACATCCCTATGGGAGCATAGATGTAGGCTACAGCCAAGGACAAAATGCTTGGCATAGGCTAGGGCCAAGGAATGGGGACCTTGTTGAATTCTAGGGGTCATTACAGCAAGGCTAGGAGTCCAGACATCTGTGCCAAACTGCATGCAGCATGGGATTTATGTTTTGCATGACATGAAAACAGAAATATTGGGTTGTGTTTGGAGTTTCAGTAACTAGACTCTGGGGAGTGGATGGGAAGTTTGTGTATAGAGTGCCATGGTATAGTGACCATCTAGTCCTGTGGCCATAGATAGGACAACTATTGTAGAAAAACTAAATGTTAACTATAGCACATGAATAGATGGAGGGCTGTGCTGGGGTGTGAGAATTTACACCCTACTGAATCCTAGAGGCACCTGTTATGTGTTATAGGTTGTCTATGTAGGCTAAAGTACTGTGATCAATTCAGCAAGTTGTAGAAAATCATGTATGATGAGTACATTTGGTGTTAGTCTACAGGCTTGACTCTGGGGAGTACATGGGTATTCTGGGTAATCTGGGTATTAAGTTGTGTTGTATAGGTAGCCTAGAGTGTCCTGTGTGTAAGGGTTGTTTCAGGAGATTCATGCAGGACACTATATGTTGCATTCAGCCTAAGAGACCATGGTGGGACTAACATGGAACAAAGGATTTGGAACCCTACCAAAAGCTAGAAGTCACTACTATTGAAATCTAGGGATGACACTGGATGTTCCATCCAGTCTGGACTCCACTGGATTAGAAAAACAATGATAGGATGCAGAGCAGTGCTCTGAAATCTAGACGATGGAGGAGTATTCTGATAGTCTGGGGATAGAATGGTCATGTAGGGCAGCCACAACTCCTCTGGTTCTATGAGAGACTGATAGTCTTTGTGGGAATCTAGATGCTGTCAACAGCACAGAAAAAGTTGATGGGTCTAAGAATGCCGGAGATTGCTATGGAGGCAGCTGGAGAAGACAAGGACACTGGTTGTTGCAACTTGGGTAGATCAAGCCCTCTATGTACAAAGTACTGAGTGGGTAACTAAACTAAACAAGTTAAAACCTGGGAAGACATAGAAAATCTGAATAAGGAATAATGTTCTATATTGTACCTAAAGTGTCCCGTGGATGTACTAGTGCAGGGTAAGTGCTAGCAAAGCCTAGATGTTCACGACAGAAAAGGAGGATTCCTGAGAATAGTCTGAGCTGAGTTATTTGGGACCATACTCCCGAGAAGACCCTTGACTCAAGAGGCAAACAGCCAGATTATGCAGGGGTGCTGGCTGTTAAACTCAAGCTAGATTCAGATGGATATGGAAAACAAGTATTGGTTGGTGGCATATATAAGAAGCCAGTTCCTGGAGGAGAACATTAGGAATGTGGTGGAGTAG
Organism: Microtus oregoni; assembly: GCF_018167655.1. NCBI lineage: Eukaryota > Metazoa > Chordata > Mammalia > Rodentia > Cricetidae > Microtus > Microtus oregoni. Next base: position 116,547 of record NW_024544163.1, on the reverse strand, counting down.
GGTGCTGCAGGTAACACAGAGGGTACTGTGGGTGGGTGAAGGTAGCAACTTGTCTGCTGCATGTATGTCGGCAATCGCACACGTGGAAGGCCAAGATATGGGATTTCCGAAATTATAGAAGCCTAGATATTGCTACTTAGGTGATCAAACTAAATTTGTATAATGACTTTGGGAAAGAGGCTAGATCCAGGTAGAGATAGAATATGAAATATCTGGTTGTGAGGGAGTGAGTACTTACCAGGCCATACCATGGTGGAGGACTCAGGAATACAGAATTTGGATTCGGGTAAGATAGTTAGCAAAATGAGTACTATATGTAGATTCAAGCAGCGCAGGTCCTTGTAGGACAATGTATGTTGGTTGGAGGACAGGAGTAGATGCTGGGATTCGGCCCTCGCATTTGGAACTCTGTTGAATCCTGTGAGCATTACTACAACATGCAAGAATATCAGTGGCAAAAACTAGACTTGGACACTTGTAGTGACTTATGATCTGTTTGTTGGCATATGGGGAAACGCTATCTGGTAGGGGAAATATTCTGGGCTTGGTCTTTGGGGAAGATATGGAAAGTCTGGATTGGAAATGGAGTTGTGAAAGCAGGGCAACTATTTCATGCATGGGTGTAGGTGTGTTAAATTCAGGGGAGCCTAACTGTTGACTATACCAAAGAAGGAGTTGCTGGACCTAGTCTTGGCTGAAGGCTTTGAAAACCTTCACAGGCCTAAAATTTGCAAATGCAAGGCACATGAGGCAGCTGTAAGTCAGACAGCAAGTGGAAAATCAAATATTCATTTGTGTGTAGTGGGTTACTCAATTGGCTAAAGTTGGGTCCTGGTGGTTGTGGGATGTCTGGTTATATAATGAAGTGGTTTAGGCATCGGAATCATCCTGCAGATGGATTCAGGTAGGATGGTTACTGTTGGGAATGTAGATGCTGGATACAGCACAAAAGAATGTGCTAGGACAAGGCCAGTTGGAGGGAAAGTGCCAGCAGAAGCTTAGAACTATCTATCAAAGCACGGTAGGACTAAGATGGAGCCTAGGGTTTGGAACTCAGCAAACAGCTAAAAGTCACTATAAGTGTGAGAAAACAGCTCTTTTAGACTTCTCACTGGATGTTTCATCAGGTCTGGACTCTACTGGAGTAGGAAAAGAATTATCTGCTCGAAAGGTGTACTTACTTCTCTTGGCATTGTAGAAGGATTTGGACAGTCTTGGCATGCTGTGATATTATGTAGTCAGCCAGAGATCCTGTGGTTTGATGAGGTTGGGGTTGTCTCAGTGGGAATGTACATGTTGTCTACAGCACAGGAGGAGTTGATGGGACTAGGAATCCTATATGCTATGAATATGTTTTATTACCATTGGTTATTCAAGAAGATGCTTTGGGCAATCGATTAGTAGAATATAGCCAGGCAGGAAATCTGAACAGAGATATAGAGAGAAAGTAGGCAGAGTCAGGGCGATGCCATGTAGCTGCTGAAGGAGAAAACCAGCAGCTACCAGTGAGAGCCTTACTGGTATGGATCATAATGATACATAGATATACAAAAGGGAATCCCACATCAATATGAGCTATGTTTGGAGGGATGTGGAAAAACAGTATTTGGAACAGGAAATATTCACTAGGTTCGAACTTTAGGAGGACACGATAACTTTTCATAAGGAGTGGGGTTATTCCATTAGCCAGTACAGGTATGATAAGTGTTGGGGAACTCTCAGTGTTGGCTACAGAATAGTAGTAGCTGGTGGGATCATGCTGTGTTTTGAGATTTGTGTCCCTAAAACATGCCACAAATCACTACTGCAGAGTGCAAGGGTCCATTCTTTGATGGGACAGGGACTATTCAATCTAGGATAAATTCCACTGAATATGGAAAACCAATTACAGAGTATGGATATCTTCACCTGGATATATCCTGGAGGGGGACATAGGAAATCTGGGTATGGTGTGAAGAGGTATGGGCAACTCTAAGACCCCTGTTGGTTTATCTAAATAGGATTATATCTGGCTGTAGCCCAGATGTTCTCTATAATATAGGAAAAATGTTCTAAATAGGCTGCAACATGTTGAAGCCTAAAATTCACTACTATAAGGCAAGGAGTCCAGACCAAGATTGAACATTTCTTATGGTTTCCAGGTTATACATAACAGAATGTTAAAAATCAAGTGTCTAATACTGTGTGATATTCTCAATAGGCTAGACACCAGAAGATAGGAGAACCCTGGTTATGGACTGGGCTTATGTTGGTTGTAGAAAGCCTCCTTAGGTGAGTGAGTATATTAAAGGAGGCTGTATGCTCACCACAGTAAAAGAGATATTGAGGCTAGGCTGGGTCACCTGACTTGGGATAAGGTGGAAGCCTGGAGGCCATGATTTGTTGCTACACAGCCAGACAAGATATGGACACTGGTTTGCGTATATTCATTAGGTACAGAGGAATGTGGAGATGCAAGTATTCGTGTGTGTGTGTGTGTGTGTGTGTGTGTGTGTATGTGTGTATGAGTGTGTGTGTGTACGGTCAACAGGCTAAGCCATGGAGTAGGAATGTTGTTTGGGAATGATTTTAGGGAAGACATTCAAGATACTAGCCAAAGATTGAGGCGGACATTTTGGACTAAACCATTGACAGGGATAGTATTGTTGAAGAATTTGGAGAAGCAAATGATCTGTCATGTGTTCTACCACAACAAAGGTACATATGTAAAAAAGGTTGAGGTGGAAAATTTACCTTAGAGTTATTAAACAAAGTCTCCATCTAAACCCAAACTCTCTTTGCCTTCTCAATATCTTCCCCCTATCATCAAAGTGTCAGGAGTGGTACAGTCCACTATTTGTTCCTTCCTTCCCCAGGCATTCTTGTGGGTCAGAACCAGGCTTTGTGATGTCAGAACACAAGCTCACCTACTATTGGTCGAGACCTTGATGATGACTCAGGTCTGAGGGTGTGGCCTTCCCTACTCTGCCAGTTGTTCACAGCCCCTCGAGGGAGAAACAACACGCGCTCACGCGACTTGGTGATGGAGACTCTAGAAAAGGAACCTAAGGAATCACTGTCCGACATGTACCTCCCAACATCCAGTAGTGATGTTCTGATGGCAGCGAACGGGCCAGTCCTTATGGTGAAGACAAAGGCAGCTCTAAAGCAGTATCCACCTTACATGTCGTGCGGAAAGGTGAGTTGACGAACCCTACTGGAGCTCCCTCCTCTACTCATTTACTCTTACCTAAAGTCACTACCTCTCTCCTTCCTGGCATAAATCCCTTATCAATTCTCACATCTTCCGACAAAGTGTCCTTCACATGCCTCTCCTGACTTCTCCCTCTATTAACTAATTCTTGTGTTCACCTCTTGCCATTCCAGGCACACAAGAAAAGCAAACACCAGAAGCACTCCTCAAAGAAGAGGAACAAGGGAAAGAGGGAGGCCAAAGAGGCAGCTGCCCTCAAACGGAAGAAAATCAAAGTGAAAGCTGTTACTGCAATGCCTGATCCTAAGGAGGAGGAGCCTGAAAAGGAAGCCGAGGTGCACACTACTGGAGAAGCAAGCGTGGTCGGAGCAGGCGATGAGGGGGAGAGCCAATAAGATCGCCATCATGAAGACGGGGAATGCCCAAATATGGCAAAGAAAATTGCATTGGTATAAATTTCTTAAATTGAAAAGAGATTCAATTTAGTTGAAAAGCTATGTGTCTTTTACAGTGACTAAAGGCGAAACGAGGAAAGGGAAGGAAAAATGATGGTTATAGGAGAAGAGAGGGAAGATGGGTGGGAGAATGGCAATGGAGAGATTTGTTCTTCACTAGGTTTGGGACAGTCATAGTGGGTTCATGGAAAGAGGGGGAGTTTGGGTTGGTAGAAGACAAGGGAGGGATTTGGATCTACAAAGGTTTGGGCATTAATTGTGGGTGCATAAAAGAGGCGAGTTTGTGTGGGAAGAAGACAAGGGAGGGATTAGGGTCTCCAAAATTTTGTGGCTTTAACGGCGAGAGCATGGAAAGAGAGGGAGTTTTGGTGGGTAGGAGACAAGGGAGGGATTTGTGTCTCCAAAGGTTTGGGCATCAATGGTGGGTGCATGGAAGACGGGGAGTTTGGGTGGGAAGAAGACAAGGGAGGGATTTGGGTCTCCAAAGTTTTGGGGCAGTAATGGTGAGGGCATGAAAAGAAAGGGAGTTTGGGTGGGAAGATGACAAGGGAGGGATTTGGGTCTCCAAAGAATTGGTCATCAATGGTGGGTGCATGGAAGAGGGGGAGTTAGGGTGGATAGAAGACAAGGAAGGGATTTGTGTCTCCAAAGGATTTGGGCAGTAATGGTGAGTGCATGAAAAGAAAGGGAACTTGGGTTGGTAGAAGACAAGGGAGGGATTTGTGTCTCCAAAGGTTTGGGCATCACTTGTGGGTGCATGGAAGAAAGGGAGTTTGGGTGTGTAGGAGACAAGGGAGGGATTTGTGTTTTTAAAGGTTTGGGCATCAATGATGGGTGCATGTAAGAGGGGGAGTTTGGGTGAGAAGAAGACAAGGGAGGGATTTTTGTCTCCAAAGGTTTGGGCATCATTGGTGGGTGCCTGGATGAGGGGGATTTTGGGGCAGTAATGGTGAGTGCATGAAAAGAAAGGGAGCATGGGTGGGTAGAAGACAAGGGAGGGATTTGGGTCTCCAAAGGTTTGGGCATCAATGGTGGTTGCATGAAAGTGGGGATGTTTGGGTTGGAAGAAGACAAGGGTGGGATTTGGGTCTCCAAAGGTTTGGGCAACAATGGTGGGTGCATGGAAGAGTGGGAGTTCGGGTGGGAAGAAGACAAGTTTTGGATTTGGGTCTCCAAAGTGTTGTGAAACAATGGTGGGTGCATGGAAGAGGGGGAGTTTGGGTGGGAAGAAGACAAGGGAGGGATTTGCGTCTCCATATGTTTGGAGCAGTAATGGTGAGTGCATGGAAAGAGAGGGAGTTTGGGTGGTTAGAAGACAAGGGAGGGATTTGTGTCTCCAAAGGTTAGGGCATCAATGGTGAGTGCATGGAAGAGAGGGAGTTTGGGTGGGTAGGAAAATGGGAAGGATTTGTGTCTCCAAAAGTTTGGGCATCAATGGTGGGTGCCTTGAAGAGGGGGATTTTGTGTGGGTAGAGACAAGGGAGGGGTTTGTGTCTCCAAAATTTTGGGGCAGTAATGGTGAGAGCTTGGAAAGAGTGGGAATATGGGTGGGTAATGCCAGGGAAGGGAGTTGGATCTCATATACTTTGGAGAGTGTAATGATGGGTAAATGATAAGAGACATTTTTGTGGGTACATGACAAGGGAAGGATTTGATTCTCAAATACTCAGGTGGCAGAAATCATGAGTATCTGTTAAGAGAGGAGTTTGGGTTATTATATGAAGGGTGGGATTAGGGTCTCAGAAAGATGGGGTCAGAAATGGTGGATATATAGCAACAGAGGGAGTATGCTGGGTAAATGACAAGGGAGGGATTTGGGTCTTATACACTTTAGGGGCAGCAATGGTGAGTATGTAGCAAGAGAAATACTTTGGATGGGCATACGACAATGGAGAGATTAGGGTCTCACAAAGCTGGTGGCAAAATGATGGGTATATGCCCAGAGAGGAGTTTGGGTAGCTGTATGACCAGGGGGTGTTTGGGTCTCTTAAGGTTTGGGGCAGAAATAATTGGTATATTTCATGAAACAGAGTTTGGGTGGGTATATGTCAAGAGAGGGGGTTTTGTTGGGCTTATAAACATGGATATATTTGGGTCTGACATGTTTGGGGGAAGAAATGGTGGTTACATCACAAGACAGGAAATTGTGTGGTTACATGAAAATAGAAGAATTTTCAGTGGGCATATGGCAAGAGAAGGATTTGGGTCACAGCAGGATGGGGGCAGACATGGTGGATATATGGCTAGCGAGGGAGTTTGGGTGAGTACATGACATGGGGCAGATTGGGCTATCACAACGTTTGGGGGAAGAAATGGTGGAAACATTATAAGAGAGAGTATTAGGTTTGGTGTATGGCTGAGGAGGAATGAGTGTCTTGGAAGGATGGGTCCAGAAATAGTGGGTACATGGCGAGAGAGGGAGTTCACTTGGTTGAATGAAAGGGAGAGATTTGTGTCTGATAAGGTTTTAGGGAAGAAATATTGGCTATATGGCAAGAGAGGTAGTGTGGATAGGCAGATGACAAAGGAGGGATGTGGTCTCATAAGGATGAAGGCAGCAACAGTGGGGAGAGAGAGAGAGAGAGAGAGAGAGAGAGAGAGAGAGAGATTGGGTTGGTATATAATATGGGGAGATTATGGTTTTTCAAAGTTTGATGGCAGATAAACAATTTTCATGAATTTACGATAAAGATGGATTTGATTGCGTGTATTGTATGAACCACACCTTGAACTCAAATTTCAAGTTGAGGCCTAGAAAATTGATTTAGGTGGGTATATGACACAGAAGACTCTTTGGTGTTGAAGATGGAAAATCTGACATTTTGTATACTATAGGGATAGAGGCCAGAAAAGGAATATGGTTTGATATATAAAAAGAAGAAAATTTGGGTTAGCATATGACAAAGAAGGGACTTTGGTTCCCACAGATTTGAGGGTCATACCACACATGCACTGTAAGACTCATAGAGGTAATTATGGAGCATTGAATCCAAATTGCTACATTTATCTAATCTCATAGATACGGATGAAGAAGACTGTGCTCCACCATCCATGTATTTTGCAAGATCCGGGCAAAACTTCACAGTATGAATGTCTCAACCTATCTGAGGTGAAGTGTGTGAGTGACAGTTATCCCCACAAATAGCTGTTATGTTTCCTGTTTGGCAACTTTTTTTGAATGTTGGTTTTATACCTCACCATCCAATGTAAGTAAGGAAATCTCCCCAGGAGCAATAATCACCCAGCAAACTCAAATCTACTGATCACATCTCAGTGAAAGGAATGGTAATTTGAAGTGACAGGTTTACCCTTGGTTATCCTTTATAAAAAATTTGTGTTTTAATAGGGCTTTTAGAATGGGCTGCTTACATAACAGGCCCTCAGAAATGAAATTGTGTAGCTTGATCGATCAGAACAGTCAAATCATTGACTTCAACGTAATGAGTATTTCTACAGAAATCTCATGCCATGTAAAGCAATGTTCTCTACCCAAAGGAAAACCTTGTCTTATTAAAGAGATTTCACAAAATTCCTACTAACAAACCACCTTGCCACATAAGACTAACAATTAGACAATGATGGGTGAGCTAAGGGAGGGTAGATGCCACCTCCTGACCACAACTGCTGATATGTCAATACCCTGTCCCTCTAGCTAAACTCTAATCTCAGTTCAGGACTTCAAGATGCAAGAGACTTGAAAGGGTCTCTGGATCTCTTTATCACTAGTTAATTGGATGCTTGCCTATAATTTTAGGAAATTAATTCATGATCCTCATGGCAGGATTCAGGCAAACACGGCACTGGGCCTGTTGTTGAGTCCATACCAACTTATTCATCAGTAGTAGGTAGAGAGAGAGAGAGACGAGGCCTGATGTGGGAATGTAAACCTCAAAACCCACCCTCAGTGACATATATTATCCACAAAGGCTATATGCATTCCAGCATGGTCACACCTCCTAATTTAACAAACATTTGCACTTCTTGGTAACTAAGTAAGTATTCAAGTACATGAGAGCCTGTTTTTCATTCCCTTTCATTAACTGTCACATTTCTCTAGAAGCCAGCAACTGTCAATAGTTTGTCAGTTAGAGGTACAGACTTCTGAGCCATCCCCCATAGTCAAAGATGCACTGTAGGAGGGCTCGAGAGTCTAACTGGCAAACTCCTGACAGTTGGTGGCTTCTAGAGAAGTGTGAGAGTTAATGTGGATGGAAACCATACTGGCATATATTTGAGTGCTTAGTCACCAAGCATACTGGAATATGACCTGGCCTCATCTTACACAGGCCTTTGCATGCAATCACGATGGCTCTGTATTGGTGAGAGCAATGACTCTGTCATGTCTTGAGATCACAGTTTCACTCTTGGCATCTGCAGCCTCAGACTCATAAAATCTTTTTAAATGCTCCCTGCAATGGTACCTGAGTCTTGAAGAGAGGGCTACAAATATCCCATTGCACATACTCTCATTTTTTTTCCAGGATGACCAGTTTTGAATGTCTTTTTTAAACATAATCTACTGCACCAATGTCTCTGAGGAGGTCTGAGAACTGCACTAATCTGTAGTTATCGAGATATGAATGTAGAGTGAAGCTTGATACTTCATTCATTTAACAAAATAATAGTATGAGGTTCAATACTGGGGCCTTGGATCTCCATAACCATATGTTCTCGACAAAGCTTACAGCAGCAGGCATGTGTTGCTTTCTATAGAGTAGACCTTAAATTCACTCTTAAGGAGCTGATTATTCCCAGAAAGTTTGTACCACTATTGCATTCATGGACATATCTTTCTAGGTTGTTCATTAATATAGTATGCAATATTCTTAGTTTGGTACGATGACTGATGATCCTCCCAGGAGCACACCATGTAGGCTAGAGCAAAGGATGAAATACTGGGACTAAACTGGGAACTAGGATTTAGGACTTTGTTGAAGTTAGAGATCATTACCGCAAGGCAAATATTTCAGGCTACTATGGTGGCACTGCCTAAGGCTCATGATTTACACGCTACAGGATATGAAAACAGAAATATTGGGATGTATGTGGAATATCCAATAGACTACCCCTGGAAGAGAACACAGAAAGTTTGTGTATAGAGAGGGGTAGTATAGTCAACATCTAGTCCTGTGCCTGTGGATAGGGCAAGTACTAGTGGCACTCTAATTGTTCCTTATAGCACTGAAATTGGGGGTGTATGAGTTTTGGGACCATGATGAAGCCTGAAGGACTCTGCTCTGAAGTATAAGTTGTTTGTCTAGGCTGGGGTACTGGTATAGATTCAGCAGGATGTGCAAAAACATTTATGATGAGTATGTAAGGGATAATTAACAGGCCTGACTCTGGAGAGGTCATGGGGAATCTGAGTACAGAGTTGGGTTGTATAGGCCGCACACAGTGTTCTGTGGCTAAGTGTTGTAACAGGAACTTCATGCAGGAACCAAGATCTTACCTATAGCAAAGAAGAACATGAAGCAAAGGATTTCGGACATTGACAAAAGTTAGAAGTCACTACAAGGATGGGTGGTGGTGGTGCATGACTTTAATCATAGCACTTGGGAGGCAGAGGCAGGAGGATCTCTGTGAGTGTGAAGCCAACCTGGTCTACAGAGCTAGTGCAAAAATAGACTTCAAAGTTACGTAGAGAAGCCTTCTCTCGAATTAAAAATAGATAGATAGATAGACAGATAGGTAGATATAAGTAAGTCATTGCGAGGGAGAACAAGCACTATTCTATGGATGCCACTAGATTGTCTGGACTCCACTAGTTTGGGAAAACAATTATCTCTGCAGAAGGGTGCATACCTCTATAGTCTTTGTAGGAGGATATGGACAGTCTGGGCATGTGTGTAAGAACGTTGAGTGCAGAGGGAGCCTAGCTGTTCACTAAAGCATAGTAGAAGTTGCTGGGCCTAAGCTTGTCTGCACACATTCAAACCTGTAGATGCCTAAAGCTCGCAAATGGAAGGCAAATGTGGTTCTAGTAGGTCAGGCTGCATGTGGAAAAACAAGTATTCATGTTTGTGTTGGTTATTACTCACTAGGCTAAACCCTGGAGGCCGAGCATGTGGGATGTCTAGGGACAAAGATAGGTGGCTTAATCATTTAAATGTCACTTGTGATTGAATGAAGGTAGAATGGTTCAAGTTGAGAGTATGGAAGTTGGATATAGCACAAAGGAATAGGCTAGGACAAGGTCAGTTGGAGGAACCAGAGTCTGCAGAAGCCTAGAGCCATCATTTACAAGGAACTCATAGCCACACTAGTCATGGTCACTGGATGTTCGACCATTCTAGTTACGCCAGAAAATAAAATGTCAGATAGGGATGTAAACACCAGGCTCACCCAGGAGGAGACCACAGGAAGTCTGTGTATTTATTGGTGTATTTTATGTGTCACAAGGCTTTCTGAAAGTAGATGTGGGTAGACAGGGCTAGGGTACATCCCTATGGGAGCATAGATGTAGGCTACAGCCAAGGACAAAATGCTTGGCATAGGCTAGGGCCAAGGAATGGGGACCTTGTTGAATTCTAGGGGTCATTACAGCAAGGCTAGGAGTCCAGACATCTGTGCCAAACTGCATGCAGCATGGGATTTATGTTTTGCATGACATGAAAACAGAAATATTGGGTTGTGTTTGGAGTTTCAGGAACTAGACTCTGGGGAGTGGATGGGAAGTTTGTGTATAGAGTGCCATGGTATAGTGAACATCTAGTCCTGTGGCCATAGATAGGACAACTATTGTAGAAAAACTAAATGTTAACTATAGCACATGAATAGATGGAGGGGCTGTGCTGGGGTGTGAGATTTTACACCCTACTGAATCCTAGAGGCACCTGTTATGTGTTATAGGTTGTCTATGTAGGCTAAAGTACTGTGATCAATTCAGCAAGTTGTAGAAAATCATGTATGATGAGTACATTTGGTGTTACTCTACAGGCTTGACTCTGGGGAGTACATGGGTATTCTGGGAAATCTGGGTATTAAGTTGTGTTGTATAGGTAGCCTAGAGTGTCCTGTGTGTAAGTGTTGTTACAGGAGATTCATGTAGGACACTATATGTTGCATTCAGCCTAAGAGACCATGGTGGGACTAACATGGAACAAAGGATTTGGAACCCTACCAACAGCTAGAAGTCACTACTATTGAAATCTAGGGATGACACTGGATGTTCCATCCAGTCTGGACTCCACTGGATTAGAAAAACAATGATAGGATGCAGAGCAGTGCTCTGAAATCTAGACGATGGAGGAGTATTCTGATAGTCTGGGGATAGAATGGTCATGTAGGGCAGCCACAACTCCTCTGGTTCTATGAGAGATTGATAGTCTTTGTGGGAATCTAGATGCTGTCAACAGCACAGAAAAAGTTGATGGGTCTAAGAATGCCGGAGATTGCTATGGAGGCAGCTGGAGAAGACAAGGACACTGGTTGTTGCAACTTGGGTAGAACAAGCCCTCTATGTACAAAGTACTGAGTGGGTAACTAAACTAAACAAGTTAAAACCTGGGAAGGCATAGAAAATCTGAATAAGGAATAATGTTCTATATTGTACCTAAAGTGTCCCGTGGATGTACTAGTGCAGGGTAAGTGCTAGCAAAGACTAGATGTTCACGACAGAAAAGGAGGATTCCTGAGAATAGTCTGAGCTGAGTTATTTGGGACCATACTCCCGAGAAGACCCTTGAATCAAGAGGCAAACAGCCAGATTATGCAGGGGTGCTGGCTGTTAAACTCAAGCTAGATGCAGATGGATATGGAAAACAAGTATTGATTGGTGGCATATATAAGAAGCCAGTTCCTGGAGGAGAACATTAGGAATGTGGTGGAGTAGGGTGCTGCAGGTAACACAGAGGGTACTGTGGGTGGGTGAAGGTAGCAACTTGTCTGCTGCATGTATGTCGGCAATCGCACACGTGGAAGGCCAAGATATGGGATTTCCGAAATTATAGAAGCCTAGATATTGCTACTTAGGTGATCAAACTAAATTTGTATAATGACTTTGGGAAAGAGGCTAGATCCAGGTAGAGATAGAATATGAAATATCTGGTTGTGAGGGAGTGAGTACTTACCAGGCCATACAATGGTGGAGGACTCAGGAATACAGAATTTGGATTCGGGTAAGATAGCAAAATGAGTACTATATGTAGATTCAAGCAGCGCAGGTCCTTGTAGGACAATGTATGTTGGTCGAAGGACAGGAGTAGATGCTGGGATTCGGCCCTCGCATTTGGAACTCTGTTGAATCCTGTGAGCATTACTACAACATGCAAGAATATCAGTGGCAAAAACTAGACTTGGACACTTGTAGTGACTTATGATCTGTTTGTTGGCATATGGGGAAACGCTATCTGGTAGGGGAAATATTCTGGGCTTGGTCTTTGGGGAAGATATGGAAAGTCTGGATTGGAAATGGAGTTGTGAAAGCAGGGCAACTATTTCATGCATGGGTGTAGGTGTGTTAAATTCAGGGGAGCCTAACTGTTGACTATACCAAAGAAGGAGTTGCTGGACCTAGTCTTGGCTGAAGGCTTTGAAAACCTTCACAGGCCTAAAATTTGCAAATGCAAGGCACATGAGGCAGCTGTAAGTCAGACAGCAAGTGGAAAATCAAATATTCATTTGTGTGTAGTGGGTTACTCAATTGGCTAAAGTTGGGTCCTGGTGGTTGTGGGATGTCTGGTTATATAATGAAGTGGTTTAGGCATCGGAATCATCCTGCAGATGGATTCAGGTAGGATGGTTACTGTTGGGAATGTAGATGCTGGATACAGCACAAAAGAATGTGCTAGGACAAGGCCAGTTGGAGGGAAAGTGCCAGCAGAAGCTTAGAACTATCTATCAAAGCACGGTAGGACTAAGATGGAGCCTAGGGTTTGGAACTCAGCAAACAGCTAAAAGTCACTGTAAGTGTGAGAAAACAGCTCTTTTAGACTTCTCACTGGATGTTTCATCAGGTCTGGACTCTACTGGAGTAGGAAAAGAATTATCTGCTCGAAAGGTGCACTTACTTCTCTTGGCATTGTAGAAGGATTTGGACAGTCTTGGCATGCTGTGATATTATGTAGTCAGCCAGAGATCCTGTGGTTTGATGAGGTTGGGGTTGTCTCAGTGGGAATGTATATGTTGTCTACAGCACAGGAGGATTTGATGGGACTAGGAATCCTATATGCTATGAATATGTTTTATTACCATTGGTTATTCAAGAAGATGCTTTGGGCAATCGATTAGTAGAATATAGCCAGGCAGGAAATCTGAACAGAGATATAGAGAGAAAGTAGGCAGAGTCAGGGAGATGCCATGTAGCTGCTGAAGGAGAAAACCAGCAGCTACCAGTGAGAGCCTTACTGGTATGGATCATAATGATACATAGATATACAAAAGGGAATCCCACATCAATATGAGCTATGTTTGGAGGGATGTGGAAAAACAGTATTTGGAACAGGAAATATTCACTAGGTTCGAACTTTAGGAGGACACGATAACTTTTCATAAGGAGTGGGGTTATTCCATTAGCCAGTACAGGTACGATAAGTGTTGGGGAACTCTCAGTGTTGGCTACAGAATAGTAGTAGCTGGTGGGATCATGCTGTGTTTTGAGATTTGTGTCCCTAAAACATGCCAAAAATCACTACTGCAGAGTGCAAGGGTCCATTCTTTGATGGGACAGGGACTATTCAATCTAGGATAAATTCCACTGAATATGGAAAACCAATTACAGAGTATGGATATCTTCACCTGGATAAATCCTGGAGGGGGACATAGGAAATCTGGGTATGGTGTGAAGAGGTATGGGCAACTCTAAGACCCCTGTTGGTTTATCTAAATAGGATTATATCTGGCTATAGCCCACATGTTCTCTATAATATAGGAAAAATGTTCTAAATAGGCTGCAACATGTTGAAGCCTAAAATTCACTACTATAAGGCAAGGAGTCCAGACCAAGATTGAACATTTCTTATGGTTTCCAGGTTATACATAACAGAATGTTAAAAATCAAGTGTCTAATACTGTGTGATATTCTCAATAGGCTAGACACCAGAAGATAGGAGAACCCTGGTTATGGACTGGGCTTATGTTGGTTGTAGAAAGCCTCCTTAGGTGAGTGAGTACATTAAAGGAGGCTGTATGCTCACCACAGTAAAAGAGATATTGAGGCTAGGCTGGGTCACCTGACTTGGGATAAGGTGGAAGCCTGGAGGCCATGATTTGTTGCTACACAGCCAGATAAGATATGGACACTGGTTTGCGTATATTCATGAGGTACAGAGGAATGTGGAGATGCAAGTATTCGTGTGTGTGTGTGTGTGTGTGTGTATGTGTGTGTGAGTGTGTGTGTGTACGGTCAACAGGCTAAGCCATGGAGTAGGAATGTTATTTGGGAATGATTTTAGGGAAGACATTCAAGATACTAGCCAAAGATTGAGGCGGACATTTTGGACTAAACCATTGACAGGGATAGTATTGTTGAAGAATTTGGAGAAGCAAATGATCTGTCATGTGTTCTACCACAACAAAGGTAGATATGTAAAAAAGGTTGAGGTGGAAAATTTGCCTTGGAGTTATTAAACAAAGTCTCCATCTAAACCCAAACTCTCTTTGCCTTCTCAATATCTTCCCCCTATCATCAAAGTGTCAGGAGTGGTACAGTCCACTATTTGTTCCTTCCTTCCCCAGGCATTCTTGTGGGTCAGAACCAGGCTTTGTGATGTCAGAGCACAAGCTCACCTACTACTGTTCGAGACATTGATGATGACTCAGGTCTGAGGGTGTGGCCTTCCCTACTCTGCCAGTTGTTCACAGCCCCTCGAGGGAGAAACAACACGCGCTCACGCGACTTGGTGATGGAGAGTCTAGCAAAGGACCTAAGGAATCACTGTCCGACATGGACCTCCCAACATCCAGTAGTGATGTTCCGATGGCAGCGAACGGGCCAGTCGTTATGGTGAAGACAAAGGCAGCTCTAAAGCAGTATCCACCTTACATGTCCTGCGGAAAGGTGAGTTGACGAACCCTACTGGAGCTCCCTCCTCTACCCATTTATTCTTACCTAAAGTCACTACCTCTCTCCTTCCTGGCATAAATCCCTTATCAATTCTCACCTCTTCTGACAAAGTGTCCTTCACATGGCTCTCCTGACTTCTCCCTCTATTAACTTATTCTTGTGTTCACCTCTTGCCATTCCAGGCACACAAGAAAAGCAAACACCGGAAGCACTCCTCAAAGAAGAGGAACAAGAGAAAGAGGGAGGCCGAAGAGGCAGCTGCCCTCGAACGGAAGAAAATCAAAGTGAAAGCTCTTACTGCAATGCCTGAACCTAAGGAGGAGGAGCCTGAAAAGGAAGCCGAGGAGCACACTACTGGAGAAGCGAGCATTGTCGCAGCAGCCGATGAGGGGGAGAGCTAATAAGATGGCTATCATGAAGACGGGGAATGCCCAAATATGACAAAGAAAATTGCATTCGTATAAATTTCTTAAATTGAAAATAAATTCAATTTAGTTGAAAAGCTATGTGTCTTTTACAGTGACTAAAGGCGAAACCAGGAAAGGGAAGGAAAAATGATGGTTATAGGAGAAGAGAGGGAAGATGGGTGGGTGAATGGCAATGGAGAGATTTGTTCTTCACTAGGTTTGGGACAGTCATAGTGGGTTCATGGAAAGAGGGGGAGTTTGGGTTGGTAGAAGACAAGGGAGGGATTTGGGTCTACAAAGGTTTGGGCATTAATTGTGGGTGCATAAAAGAGGCGAGTTTGTGTGGGAAGAAGACAAGGGAGGGATTAGGGTCTCCAAAATTTTGTGGCTTTAACGGTGAGAGCATGGAAAGAGAGGGAGTTTTGGTGGGTAGGAGACAAGGGAGGGATTTGTGTCTCCAAAGGTTTGGGCATCAATGGTGGGTGCATGGAAGACGGGGAGTTTGGGTGGGAAGAAGACAAGGGAGGGATTTGGGTCTCCAAAGTTTTGGAGCAGTAATGGTGAGGGCATGAAAAGAAAGGGAGTTTGGGTGGGAAGATGACAAGGGAGGGATTTGGGTCTTATACACTTTAGGGGCAGCAATGGTGAGTATGTAGCAGGAGAAATACTTTGGATGGGCATACGACAATGGAGAGATTAGGGTCTCACAAAGCTGGTGGCAAAATGATGGGTATATGCCCAGAGAGGAGTTTGGGTAGCTGTATGACCAGGGGGTGTTTGGGTCTCTTAAGGTTTGGGGCAGAAATAATTGGTATATTTCATGAAACAGAGTTTGGGTGGGTATATGTCAAGAGAGGGGGTTTTGTTGGGCTTATAAACATGGATATATTTGGGTCTGACATGTTTGGGGGAAGAAATGGTGGTTACATCACAAGACAGGAAATTGTGTGGTTACATGAAAATAGAAGAATTTTCAGTGGGCATATGGCAAGAGAAGGATTTGGGTCACAGCAGGATGGGGGCAGACATGGTGGATATATGGCTAGCGAGGGAGTTTGGGTGAGTACATGACATGGGGCAGATTGGGCCATCACAACGTTTGGGGGAAGAAATGGTGGAAACATTATAAGAGAGAGTATTAGGTTTGGTGTATGGCTAAGGAGGAATGAGTGTCTTGGAAGGATGGGTCCAGAAATAGTGGGTACATGGCGAGAGAGGGAGTTCACTTGGTTGAATGAAAGGGAGAGATTTGTGTCTGATAAGGTTTTAGGGAAGAAATATTGGCTATATGGCAAGAGAGGTAGTGTGGATAGGCAGATGACAAAGGAGGGATGTGGTCTCATAAGGATGAAGGCAGCAACAGTGGGGAGAGAGAGAGAGAGAGAGAGAGAGAGAGAGAGAGAGAGAGAGATTGGGTTGGTATATGATATGGGAGAGATTATGGTTTTTCAAAGTTTGATGGCAGATAAACAATTTTCATGAATTTATGATAAAGATGGATTTGATTGCGTGTATTGTGTGAACCACACCTTGAACTCAAATTTCAAGTTGAGGCCTAGAAAATTGATTTAGGTGGGTATATGACACAGAAGACTCTTTGGTGTTGAAGATGGAAAATCTGACATTTTGTATACTATAGGGATAGAGGCCAGAAAAGGAATATGGTTTGATATATAAAAAGAAGAAAATTTGGGTTAGCATATGACAAAGAAGGGACTTTGGTTCCCACAGATTTGAGGGTCATACCACACATGCACTGTAAGACTCATAGAGGTAATTATGGAGCATTGAATCCAAATTGCTACATTTATCTAATCTTATAGATACGGATGAAGAAGACTGTGCTCCACCATCCATGTATTTTGAAAGATCCGGGCAAAACTTCACAGTATGAATGTCTCAACCTATCTGAGGTGAAGTGTGTGAGTGACAGTTATCCCCACAATTAGCTGTTATGTTTCCTGTTTGGCAACTTTTATTGAATGTTGGTTTTATACCTCACCATCCAATGTAAGTAAGGAAATCTCCCCAGGAGCAATAATCACCCAGCAAACTCAAATCTACTGATCACATCTCAGTGAAAGGAATGGTAATTTGAAGTGACAGGTTTACCCTTGGTTATGCTTTATAAAAAATTTGTGTTTTAATAGGGCTTTTAGAATGGGCTGCTTACATAACAGGCCTAGCAGAAATGAGGATATACTAATGAGACAATTGTGTAGCTTGATCGATCAGAACAGTCAAATCATTGACTTCAACGTAATGAGTATTTCTACAGAAATCTCATGCCAGGTAAAGCAATGTTCTCTACCCAAAGGAAAACCTTGTCTCCTTAAAGAGATTTCACACAATTCCTACTATCAAACCACCTTGCCAGATAAGACTAACAATTAGACAATGATGGGTGAGCTAAGGGAGGGTAGATGCCCCCTCTGACCACAACTGCTTATATGTCAATACCCTGTCCCTCTAGCTAAACTCTAATCTCAGTTCAGGACTTCAAGATGCAAGAGACTTGAAAGGGTCTCTGGATCTCTTTATCACTAGTTAATTGGATGCTTGCCTATAATTTTAGGAAATTAATTCATGATCATCATGTCAGGATTCAGGCAAACACGGCACTGGGCCTGTTGTTGAGTCCATACCAACTGATTCATCAGTAGTAGGTAGAGAGAGAGAGAGATGAGGCCTGATGTGGGAATGTAAACCTCAAAACACACCCTCAGTTACATATATTATCCACAAAGGCTATATGCATTCCAGCATGGTCACACCTCCTAATTTCCCAAACAGTTGCACTTCTTGGTAACTAAGTAAGTATTCAAGTACATGAGAGCCTGTTTTTCATTCCCTTTCATTAACTGTCACATTTCTCTAGAAGCCAGCAACTGTCAGTAGTTTGTCAGTTAGAGGTACAGACTTCTGAGCCATCCCCCATAGTCAAAGATGCACTGTAGGAGGGCTCGAGAGTCTAACTGGCAAACTCCTGACAGTTGGTGGCTTCTAGAGAAGTGTGAGAGTTAATGTGGATGGAAACCATACTGGCATATATTTGAGTGCTTAGTCACCAAGCATACTGGAATATGACCTGGCCTCATCTTACACAGGCCTTTGCATGCAATCACGACGGCTCTGTATTTGTGAGAGCAATGACTCTGTCATGTCTTGAGATCACAATTTCACTCTTGGCATCTGCAGCCTCAGACTCATAAAATCTTTTTAAATGCTCCCTGCAATGGTACCTGAGTCTTGAAGAGAGGGCTACAAATATCCCATTGCACATACTCTCATTTTTTTTCCAGGATGACCAGTTTTGAATGTCTTTTTTAAACATAATCTACTGCACCAAGGTCTCTGAGGAGGTCTGAGAACTGCACTAATCTGTAGTTATCGAGGTATGAATGTAGAGTGAAGCTTGATACTTCATTCATTTAACAAAATAATAGTATGAGGTTCATTACTGGGGCCTTGGATCTCCATAACCATGTGTTCTCGACAAAGCTTACAGCAGCAGGCATGTGTTGCTTTCTGTAGAGTAGACCTTAAATTCACTCTTAAGGAGCTGATTATTCCCAGAAAGTTTGTACCACTATTGCATTCATGGACATATCTTTCTAGGTTGTTCATTAATATAGTATGCAATATTCTTAGTTTGGTACGACGACTGATGATCCTCCCAGGAGCACACCATGTAGGCTAGAGCAAAGGATGAAATACTGGGACTAAACTGGGAACTAGGATTTAGGACTTTGATGAAGTTAGAGATCATTACCGCAAGGCAAAGATTTCAGGCTACTATGGTGGCACTGCCTAAGGCTCATGATTTACACGCTACAGGATATGAAAACAGAAATATTGGGATGTATGTGGAATATCCAATAGACTACCCCTGGAAGAGAACACAGAAAGTTTGTGTATAGAGAGGGGTAGTATAGTCAACATCTAGTCCTGTGCCTGTGGATAGGGCAAGTACTAGTGGCACTCTAATTGTTCCTTATAGCACTGAAATTGGGGGTGTATGAGATTTGGGACCATGATGAAGCCTGAAGGCCTCTGCTCTGAAGTATAAGTTGTTTGTCTAGGCTGGGGTACTGGTATAGATTCAGCAGGATGTGCAAAAACATTTATGATGAGTATGTTAGGGATAATTAACAGGCCTGACTCTGGAGAGGTCATGGGGAATCTGAGTACAGAGTTGGGTTGTATAGGCAGCACACAGTGTTCTGTGGCTAAGTGTTGTAACAGGAACTTCATGCAGGAACCAAGATCTTACCTATAGCAAAGAGAAACATGAAGCAAAGGATTACGGACATTGACAAAAGTTAGAAGTCACTACAAGGATGGGTGGTGGTGGTGCATGACTTTAATCATAGCACTTGGGAGGCAGAGGCAGGAGGATCTCTGTGAGTGTGAAGCCAACCTGGTCTACAGAGCTAGTGCAAAAATAGACTTCAAAGTTACGAAGAGAAGCCTTCTCTCGAATTAAAAATAGATAGATAGATAGATAGATAGATAGATAGATAGATAGATAGATAGATAGACAGATAGGTAGATATAAGAAAGTCATTGCGAGGGAGAACAAGCACTATTCTAGGGATGCCACTAGATTGTCTGGACTCCACTAGTTTGGGAAAACAATTATCTCTGCAGAAGGGTGCATACCTCTATAGTCTTTGTAGGAGGATATGGACAGTCTGGGCATGTGTGCAAGAACGTTTAGTGCAGAGGGAGCCTAGCTGTTCACTAAAGCATAGTAGAAGTTGCTGGGCCTAAGCTTGTCTGCAAACATTCAAACCTGTAGATGCCTAAAGCTCGCAAATGGAAGGCAAATGTGGTTCTAGTAGGTCAGGCTGCATGTGGAAAAACAAGTATTCATGTTTGTGTTGGTTATTACTCACTAGGCTAAACCCTGGAGGCCAAGCATGTGGGATGTCTAGGGACAAAGATAGGTGGCTTAATCATTTAAATGTCACTTGTGATTGAATGAAGGTAGAATGGTTCAAGTTGAGAGTATGGAAGTTGGATATAGCACAAAGGAATAGGCTAGGACAAGGTCAGTTGGAGGAACCAGAGTCTGCAGAAGCCTAGAGCCATCAAGTACAAGGAACTCATAGCCACACTAGTCATGGTCACTGGATGTTCGACCATTCTAGTTACGCCAGAAAATAAAATGTCAGATAGGGATGTAAACACCAGGCTCACCCAGGAGGAGACCACAGGAAGTCTGTGTATTTATTGGTGTATTTTATGTGTCACAAGGCTTTCTGAAAGTAGATGTGGGTAGACAGGGCTAGGGTACATCCCTATGGGAGCATAGATGTAGGCTACAGCCAAGGACAAAATGCTTGGCATAGGCTAGGGCCAAGGAATGGGGACCTTGTTGAATTCTAGGGGTCATTACAGCAAGGCTAGGAGTCCAGACATCTGTGCCAAACTGCATGCAGCATGGGATTTATGTTTTGCATGACATGAAAACAGAAATATTGGGTTGTGTTTGGAGTTTCAGTAACTAGACTCTGGGGAGTGGATAGGAAGTTTGTGTATAGAGTGCCATGGTATAGTGAACATCTAGTCCTGTGGCCATAGATAGGACAACTATTGTAGAAAAACTAAATGTTAACTATAGCACATGAATAGATGGAGGGGCTGTGCTGGGGTGTGAGATTTTACACCCTACTGAATCCTAGAGGCACCTGTTATGTGTTATAGGTTGTCTATGTAGGCTAAAGTACTGTGATCAATTCAGCAAGTTGTAGAAAATCATGTATGATGGGTACATTTGGTGTTACTCTACAGGCTTGACTCTGGGGAGTACATGGGTATTCTGGGTAATCTGGGTATTAAGTTGTGTTGTATAGGTAGCCTAGAGTGTCCTGTGTGTAAGGGTTGTTTCAGGAGATTCATGCAGGACACTATATGTTGCATTCAGCCTAAGAGACCATGGTGGGACTAAGATGGAACAAAGGATTTGGAACCCTACCAAAAGCTAGAAGTCACTACTATTGAAATCTAGGGATGACGCTGGATGTTCCATCCAGTCTGGACTCCACTGGATTAGAAAAACAATGATAGGATGCAGAGCAGTGCTCTGAAATCTAGACGATGGAGGAGTATTCTGATAGTCTGGGGATAGAATGGTCATGTAGGGCAGCCACAACTCCTCTGGTTCTATGAGAGACTGATAGTCTTTGTGGGAATCTAGATGCTGTCAACAGCACAGAAAAAGTTGATGGGTCTAAGAATGCCGGAGATTGCTATAGAGGAAGCTGGAGAAGACCAGGACACTGGTTGTTGCAACTTGGGTAGATCAAGCCCTCTATGTACAAAGTACTGAGTGGGTAACTAAACTAAACAAGTTAAAACCTGGGAAGACATAGAAAATCTGAATAAGGAATAACGCTCTATACTGTACTTAAAGTGTCCCGTGCATATATTGGTGAAGGGTAAGTGCTAGCAAAGCCTAGATGTTCACGACAGAAAAGGAGGATTCCTGAGAATTGTCTGAGCTGAGTTATTTGGGACCATTCTCCCTAGAAGACCCTTGACTCAAGAGGCAAACAGCCAGATTATGCAGGGGTGCTAGATGTTAAACCCAAGCTAGATGCAGATGGATATGGAGAACAAGTATTGGTTGGTGGCTTATATAAGAAGCCAGTTCCTGGAGGAGAACATTAGGAATGTGGTAGAGTAGGGTGCTGCAGGTAACACAGAGGGTACTGTGGGTGGGTGAAGGTAGCAACTTGTCTGCTGCATGTATGTCGGCAATCGCACACGTGGAAGGCCAAGACATGGGATTTCCGAAATTATAGAAGCCTAGATATTGCTACTTAGGTTATCAAACTAAATTTGTATAATGACTTTGGGAAAGAGGCTAGATCCAGGTAGAGATAGAATATGAAATATCTGGTTGTGAGGGAGTGAGTACTTACCAGGCCATACCATGGTGGAGGACTCAGGAATACAGAATTTGGTTTCGGGTAAGATAGCAAAATGAGTACTATATGTAGATTCAAGCAGTGCAGGTCCTTGTAGGACAATGTATGTTGGTTGGAGGACAGGAGTAGATGCTGGGATTCGGCCCTCGCATTTGGAACTCTGTTGAATCCTGTGAGCATTACTACAACATGCAAGAATATCAGTGGCAAAAACTAGACTTGGACACTTGTAGTGACTTATGATCTGTTTGTTGGCATATGGGGAAACGCTATCTGGTAGGGGAAATATTCTGGGCTTGGCCTTTGGGGAAGATATGGAAAGTCTGGATTGGAAATGGAGTTGTGAAAGCAGGGCAACTATTTCATGCATGGGTGTAGGTGTGTTAAATTAGGGGAGCCTAACTGTTGACTATACCAAAGAAGGAGTTGCTGGACCTAGTCTTGGCTGAAGGCTTTGAAAACCTTCACAGGCCTAAAATTTGCAAATGCAAGGCACATGAGGCAGCTGTAAGTCAGACAGCATGTGGAAAATCAAATATTCACTTGTGTGTAGTGGGTTACTCAATTGGCTAAAGTTGGGTCCTGGTGGTTGTGGGATGTCTGGTTATATAATGAAGTGGTTTAGGCATCGGAATCATCCTGCAGATGGATTCAGGTAGGATGGTTACTGTTGGGAATGTAGATGCTGGATACAGCACAAAAGAATGTGCTAGGACAAGGCCAGTTGGAGGGAAAGTGCCAGCAGAAGCTTAGAACTATCTATCAAAGCACGGTAGGACTAAGATGGAGCCTAGGGTTTGGAACTCAGCAAACAGCTAAAAGTCACTATAAGTGTGAGAAAACAGCTCTTTTAGAGTTCTCACTGGATGTTTCATCAGGTCTGGACTCTACTGGAGTAGGAAAAGAATTATCTGCTCGAAAGGTGCACTTACTTCTCTTGGCATTGTAGAAGGATTTGGACAGTCTTGGCATGCTGTGATATTATGTAGTCAGCCAGAGATCCTGTGGTTTGATGAGGTTGGGGTTGTCTCAGTGGGAATGTATATGTTGTCTACAGCACAGGAGGATTTGATGGGACTAGGAATCCTATATGCTATGAATATGTTTTATTACCATTGGTTATTCAAGAAGATGCTTTGGGCAATCGATTAGTAGAATATAGCCAGGCAAGAAATCTGAACAGAGATATAGAGAGAAAGTAGGCAGAGTCAGGGAGATGCCATGTAGCTGCTGAAGGAGAAAACCAGCAGCTACCAGTGAGAGCCTTACTGGTATGGATCATAATGATACATAGATATACAAAAGGGAATCCCACATCAATATGAGCTATGTTTGGAGGGATGTGGAAAAACAGTATTTGGAACAGGAAATATTCACTAGGTTCGAACTTTAGGAGGACACGATAACTTTTCATAAGGAGTGGGGTTATTCCATTAGCCAGTACAGGTATGATAAGTGTTGGGGAACTCTCAGTGTTGGCTACAGAATAGTAG
Source organism: Microtus oregoni (assembly GCF_018167655.1). NCBI lineage: Eukaryota > Metazoa > Chordata > Mammalia > Rodentia > Cricetidae > Microtus > Microtus oregoni. The sequence goes on along the minus strand of NW_024544163.1, from coordinate 93,059 downwards.
TAGCTGGTGGGATCATGCTGTGTTTTGAGATTTGTGTCCCTAAAACATGCCACAAATCACTACTGCAGAGTGCAAGGGTCCATTCTTTGATGGGACAGGGACTATTCAATCTAGGATAAATTCCACTGAATATGGAAAACCAATTACAGAGTATGGATATCTTCACCTGGATAAATCCTGGAGGGGGACATAGGAAGTCTGGGTATGGTGTGAAGAGGTATGGTCAACTCTAAGACCCCTGTTGGTTTATCTAAATAGGATTATATCTGGCTGTAGCCCAGATGTTCTCTATAATATAGGAAAAATATTCTAAATAGGCTGCAACATGTTGAAGCCTAAAATTCACTACTATAAGGCAAGGAGTCCAGACCAAGATTGAACATTTCTTATGGTTTCCAGGTTATACATAACAGAATGTTAAAAATCAAGTGTCTAATACTGTGTGATATTCTCAATAGGCTAGACACCAGAAGATAGGAGAACCCTGGTTATGGACTGGGCTTATGTTGGTTGTAGAAAGCCTCCTTAGGTGAGTGAGTATATTAAAGGAGGCTGTATGCTCACCACAGTAAAAGAGATATTGAGGCTAGGCTGGGTCACCTGACTTGGGATAAGGTGGAAGCCTGGAGGCCATGATTTGTTGCTACACAGCCAGACAAGATATGGACACTGGTTTGCGTATATTCTTTAGGTACAGAGGAATGTGGAGATGCAAGTATTCGTGTGTGTGTGTGTGTGTGTGTGTGTGTGTATGTGTGAGTGAGTGTGTGTGTGTACGGTCAACAGGCTAAGCCATGGAGTAGGAATGTTATTTGGGAATGATTTTAGGGAAGACATTCAAGATACTAGCCAAAGATTGAGGCAGACATTTTGGACTAAACCATTGACAGGGATAGTATTGTTGAAGAATTTGGAGAAGCAAATGATCTGTCATGTGTTCTACCACAACAAAGGTAGATATGTAAAAAAGGTTGAGGTGGAAAATTTGCCTTGGAGTTATTCAACAAAGTCTCCATCTAAACCCAAACTCTCTTTGCCTTCTCAATATCTTCCCCCTATCATCAAAGTGTCAGGAGTGGTACAGTCCACTATTTGTTCCTTCCTTCCCCAGGCATTCTTGTGGGTCAGAACCAGGCTTTGTGATGTCAGAGCACAAGCTCACCTACTACTTGTCGAGACCTTGATGATGACTCAGTTCTGAGGGTGTGGCCTTCCCTACTCTGCCAGTTGTTCACAGCCCCTCGAGGGAGAAACAACACGCGCTCACGCGACTTGGTGATGGAGAGTCTAGCAAAGGAACCTAAGGAATCACTGTCTGACATGGACCTCCCAACATCCAGTAGTGATGTTCCAATGGCAGCGAATGGGCCAGTCCTTATGGTGAAGACAAAGGCAGCTCTAAAGCAGTATCCACCTTACATGTCGTGCGGAAAGGTGAGTTGACGAACCCTACTGGAGCTCCCTCCTCTACTCATTTACTCTTACCTAAAGTCACTACCTCTCTCCTTCCTGGCATAAATCCCTTATCAATTCTCACCTCTTCTGACAAAGTGTCCTTCACTTGCCTCTCCTGACTTCTCCCTCTATTAACTAATTCTTGTGTTCACCTCTTGCCATTCCAGGCACACAAGAAAAGCAAACACCGGAAGCACTCCTCAAAGAAGAGGAACAAGAGAAAGAGGGAGGCCGAAGAGGCAGCTGCCCTCAAACGGAAGAAAATCAAAGTGAAAGCTGTTACTGCAATGCCTGAACCTAAGGAGGAGGAGCCTGAAAAGGAAGCCGAGGTGCACACTACTGGAGAAGCAAGCGTGGTCGCAGCAGCCGATGAGGGGGAGAGCCAATAAGATGGCTATCATGAAGACGGGGAATGCCCAAATATGACAAAGAAAATTGCATTGGTATAAATTTCTTAAATTGAAAATAAATTCAATTTAGTTGAAAAGCTATGTGTCTTTTACAGTGACTAAAGGCGAAACCAGGAAAGGGAAGGAAAAATGATGGTTATACGAGAAGAGAGGGAAGATGGGTGGGTGAATGGCAATGGAGAGATTTGTTCTTCACTAGGTTTGGGACAGTCATAGTGGGTTCATGGAAAGAGGTGGAGTTTGGGTTGGTAGAAGACAAGGGAGGGATTTGGGTCTACAAAGGTTTGGGCATTAATTGTGGGTGCATAAAAGAGGCGAGTTTGTGTGGGAAGAAGACAAGGGAGGGATTAGGGTCTCCAAAATTTTGTGGCTTTAACGGTGAGAGCATGGAAAGAGAGGGAGTTTTGGTGGGTAGGAGACAAGGGAGGGATTTGTGTCTCCAAAGGTTTGGGCATCAATGGTGGGTGCATGGAAGACGGGGAGTTTGGGTGGGAAGAAGACAAGGGAGGGATTTGGGTCTCCAAAATTTTGGAGCAGTAATGGTGAGGGCATGAAAAGAAAGGGAGTTTGGGTGGGAAGATGACAAGGGAGGGATTTGGGTCTCCAAAGAATTGGTCATCAATAGTGGGTGCATGGAAGAGGGGGAGTTAGGGTGGATAGAAGACAAGGAAGGGATTTGTGTCTTCAAAGGATTTGGGCAGTAATGGTGAGTGCATGAAAAGAAAGGGAACTTGGGTTGGTAGAAGACAAGGGAGGGATTTGTGTCTCCAAAAGTTTGGGCATCACTTGTGGGTGCATGGAAGAAAGGGAGTTTGGGTGTGTAGGAGACAAGGGAGGGATTTGTGTTTTTAAAGGTTTGGGCATCAATGATGGGTGCATGGAAGAGGGGGAGTTTGGGTGGGAAGAAGACAAGGGAGGGATTTTTGTCTCCAAACGTTTGGGCATCATTGGTGGCTGCCTGGATGAGGGGGATTTTGGGGCAGTAATGGTGAGTGCATGAAAAGAAAGGGAGCATGGGTGGGTAGAAGACAAGGGTGGGATTTGGGTCTCCAAAGGTTTGGGCAACAATGGTGGGTGCATGGAAGAGGGGGAGTTCGGGTGGGAAGTAGACAAGGTTGGGATTTGGATCTCCAAAGGGTTGGGAAACAATGGTGGGTGCATGGAAGTGGGGGAGTTTGGGTGGGAAGAAGACAAGGGAGGGATTTGGGTTTCCATATGTTTGGAGCAGTAATGGTGAGTGCATGGAAAGAGAGTGAGTTTGGGTGGGTAGAAGACAAGGGAGGGATTTGGGTCTCCAAAGGTTTGGGCATCAATTGTGGGTGCATGGAAGAGAGGGAGTTTGGGTGGGTAGGAAAAAAGGAGGGATTTGTGTCTCCAAAAGTTTGGGCATCAATGGTGGGTGCCTTGAAGAGGGGGATTTTGTGTGGGTAGAAGACAAGGGAGGGGTTTGTGTCTCCAAAATTTTGGGGTAGTAATGGTGAGAGCTTGGAAAGAGTTGGAATATGGGTGGGTAATGCCAGGGAAGGGAGATGGATCTCATATACTTTGGAGAGTGTAATGATGGGTAAATGATAAGAGACATTTGGGTGGGTACATGACAAGGGAAGGATTTGATTCTCAAATACTCAGGTGGCAGAAATCATGAGTATCTGTTAAGAGAGGAGTTTGGGTTATTATATGAAGGGTGGGATTAGGGTCTCAGAAAGATTGGGTCAGAAATGGTGGATATATAGCAACAGAGGGAGTATGCTGGGTAAATGACAAGGGAGGGATTTGGGTCTTATACACTTTAGGGGCAGCAATGTTGAGTATGTAGCAAAAGAAATACTTTGGATGGGCATACGACAATGGAGAGATTAGGGTCTCACAATGCTGGTGGCAAAATGATGGGTATATGCCCAGAGAGGAGTTTGGGTAGCTGTATGACCAGGGGGTGTTTGGGTCTCTTAAGGTTTGGGGCAGAAATAATTGGTATATTTCATGAAACAGAGTTTGGGTGGGTATATGTCAAGAGAGGGGGTTTTGTTGGGCTTATAAACATGGATATATTTGGGTCTGACATGTTTGGGGGAAGAAATGGTGGTTACATCACAAGACAGGAAATTGTGTGGTTACATGAAAATAGAAGAATTTTCAGTGGGCATATGGCAAGAGAAGGATTTGGGTCACAGCAGGATGGGGGCAGACATGGTGGATATATGGCTAGCGAGGGAGTTTGGGTGAGTACATGACATGGGGCAGATTGGGCCATCACAACGTTTGGGGGAAGAAATGGTGGAAACATTATAAGAGAGAGTATTAGGTTTGGTGTATGGCTAAGGAGGAATGAGTGTCTTGGAAGGATGGGTCCAGAAATAGTGGGTACATGGCAAGAGAGGGAGTTCACTTGGTTGAATGAAAGGGAGAGATTTGTGTCTGATAAGGTTTTAGGGAAGAAATATTGGCTATATGGCAAGAGAGGTAGTGTGGATAGGCAGATGACAAAGGAGGGATGTGGTCTCATAAGGATGAAGGCGGCAACAGTGGGGAGAGAGAGAGAGAGAGAGAGAGAGAGATTGGGTTGGTATATGATATGGGAGAGATTATGGTTTTTCAAAGTTTGATGGCAGATAAACAATTTTCATGAATTTACGATAAAGATGGATTTGATTGCGTGTATTGTATGAACCACACCTTGAACTCAAATTTCAAGTTGAGGCCTAGAAAATTGATTTAGGTGGGTATATGACACAGAAGACTCTTTGGTGTTGAAGATGGAAAATCTGACATTTTGTATACTATAGGGATAGAGGCCAGAAAAGGAATATGGTTTGATATATAAAAAGAAGAAAATTTGGGTTAGCATATGACAAAGAAGGGACTTTGGTTCCCACAGATTTGAGGGTCATACCACACATGCACTGTAAGACTCATAGAGGTAATTATGGAGCATTGAATCCAAATTGCTACATTTATCTAATCTCATAGATACGGATGAAGTAGACTGTGCTCCACCATCCATGTATTTTGCAAGATCCGGGCAAAACTTCACAGTATGAATGTCTCAACCTATCTGAGGTGAAGTGTGTGAGTGACAGTTATCCCCACAAATAGCTGTTATTTTCCTGTTTGGCAACTTTTTTTGAATGTTGGTTTTATACCTCACCATCCAATGTAAGTAAGGAAATCTCCCCAGGAGCAATAATCACCCAGCAAACTCAAATCTACTGATCACATCTCAGTGAAAGGAATGGTAATTTGAAGTGACAGGTTTACCCTTGGTTATGCTTTATAAAAAATTTGTGTTTTAATAGGGCTTTTAGAATGGGCTGCTTACATAACAGGCCTAGCAGAAATGAGGATATACTAATGAGACAATTGTGTAGCTTGATCTATCAGAACAGTCAAATCATTTACTTCAACGTAATGAGTATTTCTACAGAAATCTCATGCCATGTAAAGCAATGTTCTCTACCCAAAGGAAAACCTTGTCTACTTAAAGAGATTTCACACAATTCCTACTATCAAACCACCTTGCCAGATAAGACTAACAATTAGACAATGATGGGTGAGCTAAGGGAGGGTAGATGCCACCTCCTGACCACAACTGCTTATATGTCAATACCCTGTCCCTCTAGCTAAACTCTAATCTCAGTTCAGGACTTCAAGATGCAAGAGACTTGAAAGGGTCTCTGGATCTCTTTATCACTAGTTAATTGGATGCTTGCCTATAATTTTAGGAAATTAATTCATGATCATCATGTCAGGATTCAGGCAAACACGGCACTGGGCCTGTTGTTGAGTCCATACCAACTGATTCATCAGTAGTAGGTAGAGAGAGAGAGAGACGAGGCCTGATGTGGGAATGTAAACCTCAAAACCCACCCTCAGTGACATATATTATCCACAAAGGCTATATGCATTCCATCATGGTCACACCTCCTAATTTCCCAAACAGTTGCACTTCTTGGTAACTAAGTAAGTATTCAAGTACATGAGAGCCTGTTTTTCATTCCCTTTCATTAACTGTCACATTTCTCTAGAAGCCACCAACTGTCAGTAGGTTGTCAGTTAGAGGTACAGACTTCTGAGCCATCCCCCATAGTCAAAGATGCACTGTAGGAGGGCTCCAGAGTCTAACTGGCAAACTCCTGACAGTTGGTGGCTTCTAGAGATGTGTGAGAGTTAATTTGGATGGAAACCATACTGGCATATATTTGAGTGCTTAGTCACCAAGCATACTGGAATATGACCTGGCCTCATCTTACACAGGCCTTTGCATGCAATCACGATGGCTCTGTATTTGTGAGAGCAATGACTCTGTCATGTCTTGAGATCACAATTTCACTCTTGGCATCTGCAGCCTCAGACTCATAAAATCTTTTTAAATGCTCCCTGCAATGGTACCTGAGTCTTGAAGAGAGGGCTACAAATATCCCATTGCACATACTCTCATTTTTTTTCCAGGATGACCAGTTGTGAATGTCTTTTTTAAACATAATCTACTGCACCAAGGTCTCTGAGGAGGTCTGAGAACTGCACTAATCTGTAGTTATCGAGGTATGAATGTAGAGTGAAGCTTGATACTTCATTCATTTAACAAAATAATAGTATGAGGTTCAATACTGGGGCCTTGGATCTCCATAACCATATGTTCTCGACAAAGCTTACAGCAGCAGGCATGTGTTGCTTTCTATAGCGTAGACCTTAAATTCACTCTTAAGGAGCTGATTATTCCCAGAAAGTTTGTACCACTATTGCATTCATGGACATATCTTTCTAGGTTGTTCATTAATATAGTATGCAATATTCTTAGTTTGGTACGACGACTGATGATCCTCCCAGGAGCACACCATGTAGGCTAGAGCAAAGGATGAAATACTGGGACTAAACTGGGAACTAGGATTTAGGACTTTGTTGAAGTTAGAGATCATTACTGCAAGGCAAAGATTTCAGGCTACTATGGTGGCACTGCCTAAGGCTCATGATTTACACGCTACAGGATATGAAAACAGAAATATTGGGATGTATGTGGAATATCCAATAGACTAGGCCCTGGAAGAGAACACAGAAAGTTTGTGTATAGAGAGGGGTAGTATAGTCAACATCTAGTCCTGTGCCTGTGGATAGGGCAAGTACTAGTGGCACTCTAATTGTTCCTTATAGCACTGAAATTGGGGGTGTATGAGATTTGGGACCATGATGAAGCCTGAAGGCCTCTGCTCTGAAGTATAAGTTGTTTGTCTAGGCTGGGGTACTGGTATAGATTCAGCAGGATGTGCAAAAACATTTATGATGAGTATGTTAGGGATAATTAACAGGCCTGACTCTGGAGAGGTCATGGGGAATCTGAGTACAGAGTTGGGTTGTATAGGCAGCACACAGTGTTCTGTGGCTAAGTGTTGTAACAGGAACTTCATGCAGGAACCAAGATCTTACCTATAGCAAAGAAGAACATGAAGCAAAGGATTTTGTACATTGACAAAAGTTAGAAGTCACTACAAGGATGGGTGGTGGTGGTGCATGTCTTTAATCATAGCACTTGGGAGGCAGAGGCAGGAGGATCTCTGTGAGTGTGAAGCCAACCTGGTCTACAGAGCTAGTGCAAAAATAGACTTCAAAGTTACGTAGAGAAGCCTTCTCTTGAATTAAAAATAGATAGATAGATAGACAGATAGGTAGATATAAGTAAGTCATTGTGAGGGAGAACAAGCACTATTCTAGGGATGCCACTAGATTGTCTGGACTATACTAGTTTGGGAAAACAATTATCTCTGCAGAAGGGTGCATACCTCTATAGTCTTTGTAGGAGGATATGGACAGTCTGGGCATGTGTGCAAGAACGTTTAGTGCAGAGGGAGCCTAGCTGTTCACTAAAGCATAGTAGAAGTTGCTGGGCCTAAGCTTGTCTGCAAACATTCAAACCTGTAGATGCCTAAAGCTCGCAAATGGAAGGCAAATGTGGTTCTAGTAGGTCAGGCTGCATGTGGAAAAACAAGTATTCATGTTTGTGTTGGTTATTACTCACTAGGCTAAACCCTGGAGGCCGAGCATGTGGGATGTCTAGGGACGAAGATAGGTGGCTTAATCATTTAAATGTCACTTGTGATTGAATGAAGGTAGAATGGTTCAAGTTGAGAGTAGGGAAGTTGGATATAGCACAAAGGAATAGGCTAGGACAAGGTCAGTTGGAGGAACCAGAGTCTGCAGAAGCCTAGAGCCATCAAGTACAAGGAACTCATAGCCACACTAGTCATGGTCACTGGATGTTCGACCATTCTAGTTACGCCAGAAAATAAAATGTCAGATAGGGATGTAAACACCAGGCTCACCCAGGAGGAGACCACAGGAAGTCTGTGTATTTATTGGTGTATTTTATGTGTCACAAGGCTTTCTGAAAGTAGATGTGGGTAGACAGGGCTAGGGTACATCCCTATGGGAGCATAGATGTAGGCTACAGCCAAGGACAAAATGCTTGGCATAGGCTAGGGCCAAGGAATGGGGACCTTGTTGAATTCTAGGGGTCATTACAGCAAGGCTAGGAGTCCAGACATCTGTGCCAAACTGCATGCAGCATGGGATTTATGTTTTGCATGACATGAAAACAGAAATATTGGGTTGTGTTTGGAGTTTCAGTAACTAGACTCTGGGGAGTGGATGGGAAGTTTGTGTATAGAGTGCCATGGTATAGTGAACATCTAGTCCTGTGGCCATAGATAGGACAACTATTGTAGAAAAACTAAATGTTAAATATAGCACATGAATAGATGGAGGGGCTGTGCTGGGGTGTGAGATTTTACACCCTACTGAATCCTAGAGGCACCTGTTATGTGTTATAGGTTGTCTATGTAGGCTAAAGTACTGTGATCAATTCAGCAAGTTGTAGAAAATCATGTATGATGAGTACATTTGGTGTTACTCTACAGGCTTGACTCTGGGGAGTACATGGGTATTCTGGGTAATCTGGGTATTAAGTTGTGTTGTATAGGTAGCCTAGAGTGTCCTGTGTGTAAGTGTTGTTACAGGAGATTCATGCAGGACACTATATGTTGCATTCAGCCTAAGAGACCATGGTGGGACTAAGATGGAACAAAGGATTTGGAACCCTACCAACAGCCTGAAGTCACTACTATTGAAATCTAGGGATGACACTGGATGTTCCATCCAGTCTGGACTCCACTGGATTAGAAAAACAATGATAGGATGCAGAGCAGTGCTCTGAAATCTAGACGATGGAGGAGTATTCTGATAGTCTGGGGATAGAATGGTCATGTAGGGCAGCCACAACTCCTCTGGTTCTATGAGAGACTGATAGTCTTTGTGGGAATCTAGATGGTGTCAACCGCACAGAAAAAGGTGATGGGTCTAAGAATGCCGGAGATTGCTATGGAGGCAGCTGGAGAAGACAAGGACACTGGTTGTTGCAACTTGGGTAGATCAAGCCCTCTATGTACAAAGTACTGAGTGGGTAACTAAACTAAACAAGTTAAAACCTGGGAAGACATAGAAAATCTGAATAAGGAATAATGTTCTATATTGTACCTAAAGTGTCCCATGGATGTACTAGTGCAGGGTAAGTGCTAGCAAAGCCTAGATGTTCACGACAGAAAAGGAGGATTCCTGAGAATAGTCTGAGCTGAGTTATTTGGGACCATACTCCCGAGAAGACCCTTGAATCAAGAGGCAAACAGCCAGATTATGCAGGGGTGCTGGCTGTTAAACTCAAGCTAGATACAGATGGATATGGAAAACAAGTATTGGTTGGTGGCATATATAAGAAGCCAGTTCCTGGAGGAGAACATTAGGAATGTGGTGGAGTAGGGTGCTGCAGGTAACACAGAGGGTACTGTGGGTGGGTGAAGGTAGCAACTTGTCTGCTGCATGTATGTCGGCAATCGCACACGTGGAAGGCCAAGATATGGGATTTCCGAAATTATAGAAGCCTAGATATTGCTACTTAGGTGATCAAACTAAATTTGTACAATGACTTTGTGAAGGAGGCTAGATCCAGGTAGAGATAGAATATGAAATATCTGGTTGTGAGGGAGTGAGTACTTACCAGGCCATACCATGGTGGAGGACTCAGGAATACAGAATTTGGATTCGGGTAAGATAGTTAGCAAAATGAGTACTATATGTAGATTCAAGCAGCGCAGGTCCTTGTAGGACAATGTATGTTGGTTGGAGGACAGGAGTAGATGCTGGGATTCGGCCCTCGCATTTGGAACTCTGTTGAATCCTGTGAGCATTACTACAACATGCAAGAATATCAGTGGCAAAAACTAGACTTGGACACTTGTAGTGACTTATGATCTGTTCGTTGGCATATGGGGAAACGCTATCTGGTAAGGGAAATATTCTGGGCTTGGTCTTTGGGGAAGATATGGAAAGTCTGGATTGGAAATGGAGTTGTGAAAGCAGGGCAACTATTTCATGCATGGGTGTAGGTGTGTTAAATTCAGGGGAGCCTAACTGTTGACTATACCAAAGAAGGAGTTGCTGGACCTAGTCTTGGCTGAAGGCTTTGAAAACCTTCACAGGCCTAAAATTTGCAAATGCAAGGCACATGAGGCAGCTGTAAGTCAGACAGCAAGTGGAAAATCAAATATTCATTTGTGTGTAGTGGGTTACTCAATGGGCTAAAGTTGGGTCCTGGTGGTTGTGGGATGTCTGGTTATATAATGAAGTGGTTTAGGCATCGGAATCATCCTGCCGATGGATTCAGGTAGGATGGTTACTGTTGGGAATGTAGATGCTGGATACAGCACAAAAGAATGTGCTAGGACAAGGCCAGTTGGAGGCAAAGTGCCAGCAGAAGCTTAGAACTATCTATCAAAGCACGGTAGGACTAAGATGGAGCCTAGGGTTTGGAACTCAGCAAACAGCTAAAAGTCACTATAAGTGTGAGAAAACAGCTCTTTTAGACTTCTCACTGGATGTTTCATCAGGTCTGGACTCTACTGGAGTAGGAAAAGAATTATCTGCTCGAAAGGTGCACTTACTTCTCTTGGCATTGTAGAAGGATTTGGACAGTCTTGGCATGCTGTGATATTATGTAGTCAGCCAGAGATCCTGTGGTTTGATGAGGTTGGGGTTGTCTCAGTGGGAATGTATATGTTGTCTACAGCACAGGAGGATTTGATGGGACTAGGAATCCTATATGCTATGAATATGTTTTATTACCATTGGTTATTCAAGAAGATGCTTTGGGTAATCGATTAGTAGAATATAGCCAGGCAGGAAATCTGAACAGAGATATAGAGAGAAAGTAGGCAGAGTCAGGGAGATGCCATGTAGCTGCTGAAGGAGAAAACCAGCAGCTACCAGTGAGAGCCTTACTGGTATGGATCATAATGATACATAGATATACAAAAGGGAATCCCACATCAATATGAGCTATGTTTGGAGGGATGTGGAAAAACAGTATTTGGAACAGGAAATATTCACTAGGTTCGAACTTTAGGAGGACACGATAACTTTTCATAAGGAGTGGGGTTATTCCATTAGCCAGTACAGGTATGATAAGTGTTGGGGAACTCTCAGTGTTGGCTACAGAATAGTAGTAGCTGGTGGGATCATGCTGTGTTTTGAGATTTGTGTCCCTAAAACATGCCACAAATCACTACTGCAGAGTGCAAGGGTCCATTCTTTGATGGGACAGGGACTATTCAATCTAGGATAAATTCCACTGAATATGGAAAACCAATTACAGAGTATGGATATCTTCACCTGGATAAATCCTGGAGGGGGACATAGGAAGTCTGGGTATGGTGTGAAGAGGTATGGGCAACTCTAAGACCCCTGTTGGTTTATCTAAATAGGATTATATCTGGCTGTAGCCCAGATGTTCTCTATAATATAGGAAAAATGTTCTAAATAGGCTGCAACATGTTGAAGCCTAAAATTCACTACTATAAGGCAAGGAGTCCAGACCAAGATTGAACATTTCTTATGGTTTCCAGGTTATACATAACAGAATGTTAAAAATCAAGTGTCTAACACTGTGTGATATTCTCAATAGGCTAGACACCAGAAGATAGGAGAACCCTGGTTATGGACTGGGCTTATGTTGGTTGTAGAAAGCATCCTTAGGTGAGTGAGTATATTAAAGGAGGCTGTATGCTCACCACAGTAAAAGAGATATTGAGGCTAGGCTGGGTCACCTGACTTGGGATAAGGTGGAAGCCTGGAGGCCATGATTTGTTGCTACACAGCCAGACAAGATATGGAAAATGGTTTGCATATATTCATTAGGTACAGAGGAATGTGGAGATGCAAGTATTCGTGTGTGTGTGTGTGTGTGTGTGTGTGTATGTGTGTGTGAGTGTGTGTGTGTGTACGGTCAACAGGCTAAGCCATGGAGTAGGAATGTTATTTGGGAATGATTTTAGGGAAGACATTCAAGATACTAGCCAAAGATTGAGGCGGACATTTTGGACTAAACCATTGACAGGGATAGTATTGTTGAAGAATTTGGAGAAGCAAATGATCTGTCATGTGTTCTACCACAACAAAGGTAGATATGTAAAAAAGGTTGAGGTGGAAAATTTGCCTTAGAGTTATTAAACAAAGTCTCCATCTAAACCCAAACTCTCTTTGCCTTCTCAATATCTTCCCCCTATCATCAAAGTGTCAGGAGTGGTACAGTCCACTATTTGTTCCTTCCTTCCCCAGGCATTCTTGTTGGTCAGAACCAGGCTTTGTGATGTCAGAGCACAAGCTCACCTACTATTGGTCGAGACCTTGATGATGACTCAGGTCTGAGGGTGTGGCCTTCCCTACTCTGCCAGTTGTTCACAGCCCCTCGAGGGAGAAACAACACGCGCTCACGCGACTTGGTGATGGAGAGTCCAGCAAAGGAACCTAAGGAATCACTGCCCGACATGGACCTCCCAACATCCAGTAGTGATGTTCTGATGGCAGCAAACGGGCCAGTCCTTATGGTGAAGACAAAGGCAGCTCTAAAGCAGTATCCACCTTACATGTCGTGCAGAAAGGTGCGTTGACGAACCCTATTGGAGCTCCCTCCTCTACTCATTTACTCTTACCTAAAGTCACTACCTCTCTCCTTCCTGGCATAAATCCCTTATCAATTCTCACCTCTTCCGACAAAGTGTCCTTCACTTGCCTCTCCTGACTTCTCCCTCTATTAACTAATTCTTGTGTTCACCTCTTGCCATTCCAGGCACACAAGAAAAGCAAACACCGGAAGCACTCCTCAAAGAAGAGGAACAAGAGAAAGAGGGAGGCCGAAGAGGCAGCTGCCCTTGAACGGAAGATAATCAAAGTGAAAGCTGTTACTGCAATGCCTGAACCTAAGGAGGAGGAGCCTGAAAAGGAAGCCGAGGTGCACACTACTGGAGAACAAGCGTGGTCGCAGCAGCCGATGAGGGGGAGAGCCAATAAGATGGCTATCATGAAGACGGAGAATGCCCAAATATGACAAAGAAAATTGCATTGGTATAAATTTCTTAAATTGAAAATAAATTCAATTTAGTTGAAAAGCTATGTGTCTTTTACAGTGACTAAAGGCGAAACCAGGAAAGGGAAGGAAAAATGATGGTTATAGGAGAAGAGAGGGAAGATGGGTGGGTGAATGGCAATGGAGAGATTTGTTCTTCACTAGGTTTGGGACAGTCATAGTGGGTTCATGGAAAGAGGGGGAGTTTGGGTTGGTAGAAGACAAGGGAGGGATTTGGGTCTACAAAGGTTTGGGCATTAATTGTGGGTGCATAAAAGAGGCGAGTTTGTGTGGGAAGAAGACAAGGGAGGGATTAGGGTCTCCAAAATTTTGTGGCTTTAACGGTGAGAGCATGGAAAGAGAGGGAGTTTTGGTGGGTAGGAGACAAGGGAGGGATTTGTGTCTCCAAAGGTTTGGGCATCAATGGTGGGTGCATGGAAGACGGGGAGTTTGGGTGGGAAGAAGACAAGGGAGGGATTTGGGTCTCCAAAGTTTTGGGGCAGTAATGGTGAGGGCATGAAAAGAAAGGGAGTTTGGGTGGGAAAATGACAAGGGAGGGATTTGGGTCTCCAAAGAATTGGTCATCAATGGTGGGTGCATGGAAGAGGGGGAGTTAGGGTGGATAGAAGACAAGGAAGGGATTTGTGTCTCCAAAGGATTTGGGCAGTAATGGTGAGTGCATGAAAAGAAAGGGAACTTGGGTTGGTAGAAGACAAGGGAGGGATTTGTGTCTCCAAAGGTTTGGGCATCACTTGTGGGTGCATGGAAGAAAGGGAGTTTGGGTGTGTAGGAGACAAGGGAGGGATTTGTGTTTTTAAAGGTTTGGGCATCAATGATGGGTGCATGGAAGAGGGGGAGTTTGGGTGGGAAGAAGACAAGGGAGGGATTTTTGTCTCCAAACGGTTGGGCACCATTGGTGGGTGCCTGGATGAGGGGGATTTTGGGGCAGTAATGGTGAGTGCATGAAAAGAAAGGGAGCATGGGTGGGTAGAAGACAAGGGAGGGATTTGGGTCTCCAAAGGTTTGGGCATCAATGGTGGTTGCATGAAAGTGGGGATGTTTGGGTTGGAAGAAGACAAGGGTGGGATTTGGGTCTCCAAAGGTTTGGGCAACAATGGTGGGTACATGGAAGTGGGGGAGTTCGGGTGGGAAGAAGACAAGGGAGGGATTTGGGTTTCCATATGTTTGGAGCAGTAATGGTGAGTGCATGGAAAGAGAGGGAGTTTGGGTGGGTAGAAGACAAGGGAGGGATTTCGGTCTCCAAAGGTTTGGGCATCAATTGTGGTTGCATGGAAGAGAGGGAGTTTTGGTGGGTAGGATAAAAGGGAGGGATTTGTGTCTCCAAAAGTTTGGGCATCAATGGTGGGTGCCTTGAAGAGGGGGATTTTGTGTTTGTAGAAGACAAGTGAGGGGTTTGTGTCTCCAAAATTTTGGGGCAGTAATGGTGAGAGCTTGGAAAGCGTGGGAATATGGGTGGGTAATGCCAGGGAAGGGAGTTGGATCTCATATACTTTGGAGAGTTTAATGATGGGTAAATGATAAGAGACATTTGGGTGGGTACATGACAAGGGAAGGATTTGATTCTCAAATACTCAGGTGGCAGAAATCAAGAGTATCTGTTAAGAGAGGAGATTGGGTTATTATATGAAGGGTGGGATTAGGGTCTCAGAAAGATAGGGTCAGAAATGGTGGATATATAGCAACAGAGGGAGTATGCTGGGTAAATGACAAGGGAGGGATTTGGGTCTTATACACTTTAGGGGCAGCAATGGTGAGTATGTAGCAAGAAAAATACTTTGGATGGGCATACGACAATGGAGAGATTAGGGTCTCACAATGCTGGTGGCAAAATGATGGTTATATGCCCAGAGAGGAGTTTGGGTAGCTGTATGACCAGGGGGTGTTTGGGTCTCTTAAGGTTTGGGGCAGAAATAATTGGTATATTTCATGAAACAGAGTGTGGGTGGGTATATGTCAAGAGAGGGGGTTTTGTTGGGCTTATAAACATGTATATATTTGGGTCTGACATGTTTGGGGGAAGAAATGGTGGTTACATCACAAGACAGGAAATTGTGTGGTTACATGAAAATAGAAGAATTTTCAGTGGGCATATGACAAGAGAAGGATTTGGGTCACAGCAGGATGGGGGCAGACATGGTGGATATATGGCTAGCGAGGGAGTTTGGGTGAGTACATGACATGGGGCACATTGGGCCATCACAACGTTTGGGGGAAGAAATGGTGGAAAAATTATGAGAGAGTATTAGGTTTGGTGTATGGCTAAGGAGGAATGAGTGTCTTGGAAGGATGGGTCCAGAAATAGTGGGTACATGGCGAGAGAGGGAGTTCACTTGGTTGAATGAAAGGGAGAGATTTGTGTCTGATAAGGTTTTAGGGAAGAAATATTGGCTATATGGCAAGAGAGGTAGTGTGGATAGGCAGATGACAAAGGAGGGATGTGGTCTCATTAGGATGAGGGCAGCAACAGTGGGGAGAGAGAGAGATAGAGAGAGAGAGAGAGAGAGAGAGAGAGAGAGAGAGAGAGATTGGGTTGGTATATGATATGGGAGAGATTATGGTGTTTCAAAGTTTGATGGCAGATAAACAATTTTCATGAATTTATGATAAAGATGGATTTGATTGCGTGTATTGTATGAACCACACCTTGAACTCAAATTTCAAGTTGAGGCCTAGAAAATTGATTTAGGTGGGTATATGACACAGAAGACTCTTTGGTGTTGAAGATGGAAAATCTGACATTTTGTATACTATAGGGATAGAGGCCAGAAAAGGAATATGGTTTGATATATAAAAAGAAGAAAATTTGGGTTAGCATATGACAAAGAAGGGACTTTGGTTCCCACAGATTTGAGGGTCATACCACACATGCACTGTAAGACTCATAGAGGTAATTATGGAGCATTGAATCCAAATTGCTACATTTATCTAATCTCATAGATACGGATGAAGTAGACTGTGCTCCACCATCCATGTATTTTGCAAGATCCGGGCAAAACTTCACAGTATGAATGTCTCAACCTATCTGAGGTGAAGTGTGTGAGTGACAGTTATCCCCACAAATAGCTGTTATGTTTCCTGTTTGGCAACTGTTTTTGAATGTTGGTTTTATACCTCACCATCCAATGTAAGTAAGGAAATCTCCCCAGGAGCAATAATCACTCAGCAAACTCAAATCTACTGATCACATCTCAGTGAAAGGAATGGTAATTTGAAATGACAGGTTTACCCTTGGTTATCCTTTATAAAAAATTTGTGTTTTAATAGGGCTTTAAGAATGGGCTGCTTACATAACAGGCCTAGCAGAAATGAGGATATACTAATGAGACAATTGTGTAGCTTGATCTATCAGAACAGTCAAATCATTGACGTCAACGTAATGAGTATTTCTACAGAAATCTCATGCCAGGTAAAGCAATGTTCTCTACCCAAAGGAAAACCTTGTCTTCTTAAAGAGATTTCACACAATTCCTACTATCAAACCACCTTGCCAGATAAGACTAACAATTAGACAATGATGGGTGAGCTAAGGGAGGGTAGATGCCACCTCCTGACCACAACTGCTTATATGTCAATACCCTGTCCCTCTAGCTAAACTCTAATCTCAGTTCAGGACTTCAAGATGCAAGAGACTTGAAAGGGTCTCTGGATCTCTTTATCACTAGTTAATTGGATGCTTGCCTATAATTTTAGGAAATTAATTCATGATCATCATGTCAGGATTCAGGCAAACACGGCACTGGGCCTGTTGTTGAGTCCATACCAACTGATTCATCAGTAGTAGGTAGAGAGAGAGAGAGATGAGGCCTGATGTGGGAATGTAAACCTCAAAACCCACCCTCAGTGACATATATTATCCACAAAGGCTATATGCATTCCATCATGGTCACACCTCCTAATTTCCCAAACAGTTGCACTTCTTGGTAACTAAGTAAGTATTCAAGTACATGAGAGCCTGTTTTTCATTCCCTTTCATTAACTGTCACATTTCTCTAGAAGCCACCAACTGTCAGTAGGTTGTCAGTTAGAGGTACAGACTTCTGAGCCATCCCCCATAGTCAAAGATGCACTGTAGGAGGGCTCCAGAGTCTAACTGGCAAACTCCTGACAGTTGGTGGCTTCTAGAGAAGTGTGAGAGTTAATGTGGATGGAAACCATACTGGCATATATTTGAGTGCTTAGTCACCAAGCATACTGGAATATGACCTGGCCTCATCTTACACAGGCCTTTGCATGCAATCACGATGGCTCTGTATTTGTGAGAGCAATGACTCTGTCATGTCTTGAGATCACAATTTCACTCTTGGCATCTGCAGCCTCAGACTCATAAAATCTTTTTAAATGCTCCCTGCAATGGTACCTGAGTCTTGAAGAGAGGGCTACAAATATCCCATTGCACATACTCTCATTTTTTTTCCAGGATGACCAGTTGTGAATGTCTTTTTTAAACATAATCTACTGCACCAAGGTCTCTGAGGAGGTCTGAGAACTGCACTAATCTGTAGTTATCGAGATATGAATGTAGAGTGAAGCTTGATACTTCATTCATTTAACAAAATAATAGTATGAGGTTCAATACTGGGGCCTTGGATCTCCATAACCATATGTTCTCGACAAAGCTTACAGCAGCAGGCATGTGTTGCTTTCTATAGAGTAGACCTTAAATTCACTCTTAAGGAGCTGATTATTCCCAGAAAGTTTGTACCACTATTGCATTCATGGACATATCTTTCTGGGTTGTTCATTAATATAGTATGCGATATTCTTAGTTTGGTACGACGACTGATGATCCTCCCAGGAGCACACCATGTAGGCTAGAGCAAAGGATGAAATACTGGGACTAAACTGGGAACTAGGATTTAGGACTTTGTTGAAGTTAGAGATCATTACTGCAAGGCAAAGATTTCAGGCTACTATGGTGGCACTGCCTAAGGCTCATGATTTACACGCTACAGGATATGAAAACAGAAATATTGGGATGTATGTGGAATATCCAATAGACTAGGCCCTGGAAGAGAACACAGAAAGTTTGTGTATAGAGAGGGGTAGTATAGTCAACATCTAGTCCTGTGCCTGTGGATAGGGCAAGTACTAGTGGCACTCTAATTGTTCCTTATAGCACTGAAATTGGGGGTGTATGAGATTTGGGACCATGATGAAGCCTGAAGACCTCTGCTCTGAAGTATAAGTTGTTTGTCTAGGCTGGGGTACTGGTATAGATTCAGCAGGATGTGCAAAAACATTTATGATGAGTATGTTAGGGATAATTAACAGGCCTGACTCTGGAGAGGTCATGGGGAATCTGAGTACAGAGTTGGGTTGTATAGGCAGCACACAGTGTTCTGTGGCTAAGTGTTGTAACAGGAACTTCATGCAGGAACCAAGATCTTACCTATAGCAAAGAAGAACATGAAGCAAAGGATTTCGGACATTGACAAAAGTTAGAAGTCACTACAAGGATGGGTGGTGGTGGTGCATGACTTTATTCATAGCACTTGGGAGGCAGAGGCAGGAGGATCTCTGTGAGTGTGAAGCCAACCTGGTCTACAGAGCTAGTGCAAAAATAGACTTCAAAGTTACGTAGAGAAGCCTTCTCTCGAATTAAAAATAGATAGATAGATAGACAGATAGGTAGATATAAGTAAGTCATTGCGAGGGAGAACAAGCACTATTCTAGGGATGCCACTAGATTGTCTGGACTCCACTAGTTTGGGAAAACAATTATCTCTGCAGAAGGGTGCATACCTCTATTGTCTTTGTAGGAGGATATGGACAGTCTGGGCATGTGTGCAAGAACGTTTAGTGCAGAGGGAGCCTAGCTGTTCACTAAAGCATAGTAGAAGTTGCTGGGCCTAAGCTTGTCTGCACACATTCAATCCTGTAGATGCCTAAAGCTCGCAAATGGAAGGCAAATGTGTTTCTAGTAGGTCAGGCTGCATGTGGAAAAACAAGTATTCATGTTTGTGTTGGTTATTACTCACTAGGCTAAACCCTGGAGGCCGAGCATGTGGGATGTCTAGGGACAAAGATAGGTGGCTTAATCATTTAAATGTCACTTGTGATTGAATGAAGGTAGAATGGTTCAAGTTGAGAGTATGGAAGTTGGATATAGCACAAAGGAATAGGCTAGGACAAGTTCAGTTGGAGGAACCAGAGTCTGCAGAAGCCTAGAGCCATCATTTACAAGGAACTCATAGCCACACTAGTCATGGTCACTGGATGTTCGACCATTCTAGTTACGCCAGAAAATAAAATGTCAGATAGGGATGTAAACACCAGGCTCACCCAGGAGGAGACCACAGGAAGTCTGTGTATTTATTGGTGTATTTTATGTGTCACAAGGCTTTCTGAAAGTAGATGTGGGTAGACAGGGCTAGGGTACATCCCTATGGGAGCATAGATGTAGGCTACAGCCAAGGACAAAATGCTTGGCATAGGCTAGGGCCAAGGAATGGGGACCTTGTTGAATTCTAGGGGTCATTAAAGCAAGGCTAGGAGTCCAGACATCTGTGCCAAACTGCATGCAGCATGGGATTTATGTTTTGCATGACATGAAAACAGAAATATTGGGTTGTGTTTGGAGTTTCAGTAACTAGACTCTGGGGAGAGGATGGGAAGTTTGTGTATAGAGTGCCATGGTATAGTGAACATCTAGTCCTGTGGCCATAGATAGGACAACTATTGTAGAAAAACTAAATATTAACTATAGCACATGAATAGATGGAGGGGCTGTGCTGGGGTGTGAGATTTTACAACCTACTGAATCCTAGAGGCACCTGTTATGTGTTATAGGTTGTCTATGTAGGCTAAAGTACTGTGATCAATTCAGCAAGTTGTAGAAAATCATGTATGATGAGTACATTTGGTGTTAGTCTACAGGCTTGACTCTGGGGAGTACATGGGTATTCTGGGTAATCTGGGTATTAAGTTGTGTTGTATAGGTAGCCTAGAGTGTCCTGTGTGTAAGTGTTGTTTCAGGAGATTCATGCAGGACACTATATGTTGCATTCAGCCTAAGAGACCATGGTGGGACTAAGATGGAACAAAGGATTTGGAATCCTACCAACAGCTAGAAGTCACTACTATTGAAATCTAGGGATGACACTGGATGTTCCATGCAGTCTGGACTCCACTGGATTAGAAAAACAATGATAGGATGCAGAGCAGTGCTCTGAAATCTAGACGATGGAGGAGTATTCTGATAGTCTGGGGATAGAATGGTCATGTAGGGCAGCCACAACTCCTCTGGTTCTATGAGAGATTGATAGTCTTTGTGGGAATCTAGATGCTGTCAACAGCACAGAAAAAGTTGATGGGTCTAAGAATGCCGGAGATTGCTATGGAGGCAGCTGGAGAAGACAAGGACACTGGTTGTTGCAACTTGGGTAGATCAAGCCCTCTATATACAAAGTACTGAGTGGGTAACTAAACTAAACAAGTTAAAACCTGGGAAGACATAGAAAATCTGAATAAGGATAATGTTCTATATTGTACCTAAAGTGTCCCGTGGATGTACTAGTGCAGGGAAAGTGCTAGCAAAGCCTAGATGTTCACGACAGAAAAGGAGGATTCCTGAGAATAGTCTGAGCTGAGTTATTTGGGACCATACTCCCGAGAAGACCCTTGACTCAAGAGGCAAACAGCCAGATTATGCAGGGGTGCTGGCTGTTAAACTCAAGCTAGATTCAGATGGATATGGAAAACAAGTATTGGTTGGTGGCATATATAAGAAGCCAGTTCCTGGAGGAGAACATTAGGAATGTGGTGGAGTAGGGTGCTGCAGGTAACACAGAGGGTACTGTGGGTGGGTGAAGGTAGCAACTTGTCTGCTGCATGTATGTCGGCAATCGCACACGTGGAAGGCCAAGATATGGGATTCCCGAAATTATAGAAGCCTAGATATTGCTACTTAGGTGATCAAACTAAATTTGTATAATGACTTTGGGAAAGAGGCTAGATCCAGGTAGAGATAGAATATGAAATATCTGGTTGTGAGGGAGTGAGTACTTACCAGGCCATACCATGGTGGAGGACTCAGGAATACAGAATTTGGATTCAGGTAAGATAGTTAGCAAAATGAGTACTATATGTAGATTCAAGCAGCGCAGGTCCTTGTAGGACAATGTATGTTGGTTGGAGGACAGGAGTAGATGCTGGGATTCGGCCCTCGCGTTTGGAACTCTGTTGAATCCTATGAGCATTTCTACAACATGCAAGAATATCAGTGGCAAAAACTAGACTTGGACACTTGTAGTGACTTATGATCTGTTTGTTGGCATATGGGGAAACGCTATCTGGTAGGGGAAATATTCTGGGCTTGGTCTTTGGGGAAGATATGGAAAGTCTGGATTGGAAATGGAGTTGTGAAAGCAGGGCAACTATTTCATGCATGGGTGTAGGTGTGTTAAATTCAGGGGAGCCTAACTGTTGACTATACCAAAGAAGGAGTTGCTGGACCTAGTCTTGGCTGAAGGCTTTGAAAACCTTCACAGGCCTAAAATTTGCAAATGCAAGGCAGATGAGGCAGCTGTAAGTCAGACAGCAAGTGGAAAATCAAATATTCACTTGTGTGTAGTGGGTTACTCAATTGGCTAAAGTTGGGTCCTGGTGGTTGTGGGATGTCTGGTTATATAATGAAGTGGTTTAGGCATCGGAATCATCCTGCAGATGGATTCAGGTAGGATGGTTACTGTTGGGAATGTAGATGCTGGATACAGCACAAAAGAATGTGCTAGGACAAGGCCAGTTGGAGGGAAAGTGCCAGCAGAAGCTTAGAACTATCTATCAAAGCATGGTAGGACTAAGATGGAGCCTAGGGTTTGGAACTCAGCAAACAGCTAAAAGTCACTATAAGTGTGAGAAAACAGCTCTTTTAGAGTTCTCACTGTATGTTTCATCAGGTCTGGACTCTACTGGAGTAGGAAAAGAATTATCTGCTCGAAAGGTGCACTTACTTCTCTTGCCATTGTAGAAGGATTTGGACAGTCTTGGCATGCTGTGATATTATGTAGTCAGCCAGAGATCCTGTGGTTTGATGAGGTTGGGGTTGTCTCAGTGGGAATGTATATGTTGTCTACAGCACAGGAGGATTTGATGGGACTAGGAATCCTATATGCTATGAATATGTTTTATTACCATTGGTTATTCAAGAAGATGCTTTGGGCAATCGATTAGTAGAATATAGCCAGGCAGGAAATCTGAACAGAGATATAGAGAGAAAGTAGGCAGAGTCAGGGAGATGCCATGTAGCTGCTGAAGGAGAAAACCAGCAGCTACCAGTGAGAGCCTTACTGGTATGGATCATAATGATACATAGATATACAAAAGGGAATCCCACATCAATATGAGCTATGTTTGGAGGGATGTGGAAAAACAGTATTTGGAACAGGAAATATTCACTAGGTTCGAACCTTAGGAGGACACGATAACATTTCATAAGGAGTGGGGTTATTCCATTAGCCAGTACAGGTATGATAAGTGTTGGGGAACTCTCAGTGTTGGCTACAGAATAGTAGTAGCTGGTGGGATCATGCTGTGTTTTGAGATTTGTGTCCCTAAAATGTTGTAATACGGAGCGGCGGGCTGGGTCCCGCCACCCGGCTAGCTTTACCCGAAATAATTACACGGAAACTGTATTCTTTTAAACACTGCCTGACCCATTAGTTTCAGTTTCTTATTGGCTAGCTTTTACATATTGATCTAACCCATTTCTATTAATCTGTGTAGCCCACGAGCTGGCTTACCAGGAATGATCTTAACCTGCGTCTGTCTGGAGTGGGAGAACCATGGCGACTCCCTGACTCAGCTTCTTTCTCCCAGCATTCCGTTCTGTTTACTCCGCCTACCTAAGGGCTGGCCTATCAAATGGGTCTAGGCAGTTTCTTTATTAATAAGAAATCACTCCCACATCATTTCCCCTTTTTCTGTTTAAACAAAAAAGAAAGCCTTTAACTTTAACATAGTAAAATTACATATAGCAAAACAGTTATCAAGCAAGAATTACAGTTACAATATTTATATCTATTTTATCTTTTATCATAACTAAGGAAAACAATAACTATCTATTCATTCTTCAACTCCATCAAAGACTCCAGAAGGATATAATACTACCTAAGTAAACAAGAAATAAGAAAACTCTAGAAATTACAGAGACATCTTGCTGCCTGGATAGTCACCCAAAGTTCTTTTGTATGGTTGGGGCATCCATCTTCAGCCTTCAGGCCCATAGTATCCAGCAGACATTTCCATGAAGCAGGAAATTTTAAAGACAGTTCAGTCACTATCTGCTGTGTCCTGCAGAATGTTTCGCAGACTCTTTCATGAGTCATGAACCCCAAAAGACCATCTCACCTTTAGGCAAGTTCAGCAGTCCTCTCTCTGCGGGTTCTTTGTGTCCATTTTATGCAACAGTCCAGGCAAGAGCAGTTTTTTGTCCAAATGGCTATCCAACTCCATAAGGATTCTCTTCGATGCCCATCTTCCTCTTTAAGTAGATTGGCGCTGTCAGGAGCAGACGTGACTCATTGTCATGAAAAACCCTAAGTTATTAAAATATTTTAAATGCCATATTCTGTAGCCTTTGAGAGATATGAAGAATGCCTATCTAACTGAAATATATCTCTATATATCTAGAAAATCTAAGTAACATGACTACAAGCTTGACTATTATTGATGATTAACCATTAACCTATATTTCTTAATTATACATTACATTTTTAAATGAACTACACAATCACAATACCTTAATCAAGATCAGAAATACATATACATATAACAAAATTGACTGTAAAATCCATACCATTGCAAATTATTCATACCTATATCATATCCCCCTTTAAATGTAAAAGAACATTTATAAACAATATTTTGGAAACATGGGCGCAGTTTTTTCTCTCCAAACTGCTTCCTGCTGAATGGGGGCATCGTTAATTAGGTCTTTCATGGTATAACCTGTGTGCTAGTTTCATCTCAGTTGGCAGTTGAGCGAAGCAATTTTCTGAAGATGTTCACAACAACCTTTTAGGAGGGCGTGGTCTATCATACCAAATTGGGATAGAAGAAATCCACAGGGTCTGGTCCTCTGTGAAAACAAAAGAAGACCCTCTCCAAAGCATCATATCCTTAGACCCAAATTTTGAAATCGTAATTAACTGCGCTGTTTTTATGGTAATTACGGTAGTTACTACCTGAGACCAGCACAGTTCAGCAAGGAGCAGCCTCTCCTGCCTCAGATCCATTTGGTGCCCCTGAGCTGTGCACAGTTCCAGGCACACAGCAAGTCCTCATTGGAGCCGCACTCAGTAGTTTAATTTTGAGACTGAGCATGCAGCACAGAAACTCTTTTTATCCAAGTTACAACCAAATCTGACACTCAGAGCACTGCGCAGTCTGAAAACACGTCTCTTTCACCATGCTATTTTGCCTGCCTAAGCCTGATTCTGTCATCTGCCCAGGTGCAGGCAGGGAGCACTGAGAGCACTCTCCTTCCGATCCCAAGCGGGAACACAAACATCCAGTCCCATAAAATCCATTGAAATGTTTTAAAGCCAGAGTTTGCATTGGCGGCACAGTCCCAAGAAGCCGCACTTTAAAATGACGCAGCTTTTTTTTCTGTTGCTGTTGTCGAATCAGGAAATCTCTCTACAGCACGCCACCAACAAACAGTAAAAATCTGTGTTAAAGTCTCTCTCCCTTATTTTTAAGCCTTTTTAGGTTTTTAAGTGGATTTAGCCCCACGTTGGGCGCCACTCTGTTGTAGTACGGAGCGGCGGGCTGTGTCCCGCCACCCGGCTAGCTTTACCCGAAATAATTACACGGAAACTGTATTCTTTTAAACACTGCCTGACCCATTAGTTTCAGTTTCTTATTGGCTAGCTTTTACATATTGATCTAACCCATTTCTATTAATCTGTGTAGCCCACGAGCTGGCTTACCAGGAATGATCTTAACCTGCGTCTGTCTGGAGTGGGAGAACCATGGCGACTCCCTGACTCAGCTTCTTTCTCCCAGCATTCTGTTCTGTTTACTCCGCCTACCAAAGGGCTGGCCTATCAAATGGGTCTAGACAGTTTCTTTATTAATAAGAAATCACTCCCAAATCACTAAAACATGCCAAAAATCACTACTGCAGAGTGCAAGGGTCCATTCTTTGCTGGGACAGGGACTATTCAATCTAGGATAAATTCCACTGAATATGGAAAACCAATTACAGAGTATGGATATCTTCACCTGGATAAATCCTGGAGGGGGACATAGGAAGTCTGGGTATGGTGTGAAGAGGTATGGGCAACTCTAAGACCCCTGTTGGTTTATCTAAATAGGATTATATCTGGCTGTAGCCCAGATGTTCTCTATAATATAGGAAAAATGTTCTAAATAGGCTGCAACATGTTGAAGCCTAAAATTCACTACTATAAGGCAAGGAGTCCAGACCAAGATTGAACATTTCTTATGGTTTCCAGGTTATACATAACAGAATGTTAAAAATCAAGTGTCTAATACTGTGTGATATTCTCAATAGGCTAGACACCAGAAGATAGGAGAACCCTGGTTATGGACTGGGCTTATGTTGGTTGTAGAAAGCCTCCTTAGGTGAGTGAGTATATTAAAGGAGGCTGTATGCTCACCACAGTAAAAGAGATATTGAGGCTAGGCTGGGTCACCTGACTTGGGATAAGGTGGAAGCCTGGAGGCCATGATTTGTTGCTACACAGCCAGAGAAGATATGGACACTGGTTTGCGTATATTCATTAGGTACAGAGGAATGTGGAGATGCAAGTATTCGTGTGTGTGTGTGTGTGTGTGTGTGTGTATGAGTGTGTGTGAGTGTGTGTGTGTACGGTCAACAGGCTAAGTCATGGAGTAGGAATGTTATTTGGGAATGATTTTAGGGAAGACATTCAAGATACTAGCCAAAGATTGAGGTGGACATTTTGGACTAAACCATTGACAGGGATAGTATTGTTGAAGAATTTGGAGAAGCAAATGATCTGTCATGTGTTCTACCACAACAAAGGTAGATATGTAAAAAAGGTTGAGGTGGAAAATTTGCCTTAGAATTATTAAACAAAGTCTCCACCTAAACCCAAACTCTCTTTGCCTTCTCAATATCTTCCCCCTATCATCAAAGTGTCAGGAGTGGTACAGTCCACTATTTGTTCCTTCCTTCCCCAGGCATTCTTGTGGGTCAGAACCAGGCTTTGTGATGTCAGAGCACAAGCTCACCTACTATTGGTCGAGACCTTGATGATGACTCAGGTCTGAGGGTGTGGCCTTCCCTACTCTGCCAGTTGTTCACAGCCCCTCGAGGGAGAAAAAACACGCGCTCACGCGACTTGGTGATGGAGACTCTAGCAAAGGAACCTAAGGAATCACTGTCCAACATGGACCTCCCAACATCCAGTAGTGATGTTCCGATGGCAGCAAACGGGCCAGTCCTTATGGTGAAGACAAAGGCAGCTCTAAAGCAGTATCCACCTTACATGTCTTGCGGAAAGGTGAGTTGACGAACCCTACTGGAGCTCCCTCCTCTACTCATTTACTCTTACCTAAAGTCACTACCTCTCTCCTTCCTGGCATAAATCCCTTATCAATTCTCACCTCTTCCGACAAAGTGTCCTTCACATGCCTCTCCTGACTTCTCCCTCTATTAACTAATTCTTGTGTTCACCTCTTGCCATTCCAGGCACACAAGAAAAGCAAACACCGGAAGCACTCCTCAAAGAAGAGGAACAAGAGAAAGAGGGAGGCCGAAGAGGCAGCTGCCCTCGAACGGTAGAAAATCAAAGTGAAAGCTGTTACTGCAATGCCTGAACCTAAGGAGGAGGAGCCTGAAAAGGAAGCCGAGGTGCACACTACTGGAGAAGCAAGCGTGGTCGCAGCAGCCGATGAGGGGGAGAGCCAATAAGATGGCTATCATGAAGACGGGGAATGCCCAAATATGACAAAGAAAATTGCATTGGTATAAATTTCTTAAATTGAAAATAAATTCAATTTAGTTGAAAAGCTATGTGTCTTTTACAGTGACTAAAGGCGAAACCAGGAAAGGGAAGGAAAAATGATGGTTATAGGAGAAGAGAGGGAAGATGGGTGGGTGAATGGCAATGGAGAGATTTGTTCTTCACTAGGTTTGGGACAGTCATAGTGGGTTCATGGAAAGAGGGGGAGTTTGGGTTGGTAGAAGACAAGGGAGGGATTTGGGTCTACAAAGGTTTGGGCATTAATTGTGGGTGCATAAAAGAGGCGAGTTTGTGTGGGAAGAAGACAAGGGAGGGATTAGGGTCTCCAAAATTTTGTGGCTTTAACGGTGAGAGCATGAAAAGAGAGGGAGTTTTGGTGGGTAGGAGACAAGGGAGGGATTTGTGTCTCCAAAGGTTTGGGCATCAATGGTGGGTGCATGGAAGACGGGGAGTTTGGGTGGGAAGAAGACAAGGGAGGGATTTGGGTCTCCAAAGTTTTGGGGCAGTAATGGTGAGGGCATGAAAAGAAAGGGAGTTTGGGTGGGAAGATGACAAGGGAGGGATTTGGGTCTCCAAAGAATTGGTCATCAATGGTGGGTGCATGGAAGAGGGGGAGTTAGGGTGGATAGAAGACAAGGAAGGGATTTGTGTCTCCAAAGGATTTGGGCAGAAATGGTGAGTGCATGAAAAGAAAGGGAACTTGGGTTGGTAGAAGACAAGGGAGGGATTTGTGTCTCCAAAGGTTTGGGCATCACTTGTGGGTGCATGGAAGAAAGGGAGTTTGGGTGTGTAGGAGACAAGGGAGGGATTTGTGTTTTTAAAGGTTTGGGCATCAATGATGGGTGCATGGAAGAGGGGGAGTTTGGGTGGGAAGAAGACAAGGGAGGGATTTTTGTCTCCAAACGTTTGGGCATCATTGGTGGGTGCCTGGATGAGGGGGATTTTGGGGCAGTAATGGTGAGCGCATGAAAAGTAAGGGAGCATGTGTGGGTAGAAGACAAGGGAGGGATTTGGGTCTCCAACGGTTTGGGCATCAATGGTGGGTGCATGAAAGTGGGGATGTTTGGGTTGGAAGAAGACAAGGGTGGGATTTGGGTCTCCAAAGGTTTGGGCAACAATGGTGGGTACATGGAAGAGGGGGAGTTCGGGTGGGAAGAAGACAAGGGAGGGATTTGGGTTTCCATATGTTTGGAGCAGTAATGGTGAGTGCATGGAAAGAGAGGGAGTTTGGGTGGGTAGAAGACAAGGGAGGGATTTGGGTCTCCAAAGGTTTGGGCATCAATGGTGGGTGCATGGAAGAGAGGGAGTTTGTGTTTGTACATGACAAGGGAAGGATTTGATTCTCAAATACTCAGGTGGCAGAAATCATGAGTATCTGTTAAGAGAGGAGTTTGGGTTATTATATGAAGGGTGGGATTAGGGTCTCAGAAAGATGGGGTCAGAAATGGTGGATATATAGCAACAGAGGGAGTATGCTGGGTAAATGACAAGGGAGGGATTTGGGTCTTATACACTTTAGGGGCAGCAATGGTGAGTATGTAGCAAGAGAAATACTTTGGATGGGCATACGACAATGGAGAGATTAGGGTCTCCAAAGGTTTGGGCATCACTTGTGGGTGCATGGAAGAAAGGGAGTTTGGGTGTGTAGGAGACAAGGGAGGGATTTTTGTCTCCAAAAGTTTGGGCATCATTGGTGGGTGCCTGGACGAGGGGGATTTTTGGGCAGTAATGGTGAGTGCATGAAAAGTAAGGGCGCATGGGTGGGTAGAAGACAAGGTTGGGATTTGGGTCTCCAAAGGTTTGGGCAACAATGTTGGGTGCATGGAAGAGGGGGAGTTTGGGTGGGAAGAAGACAAGGGAGGGATTTGGGTTTCCATATGTTTGGAGCAGTAATGGTGAGTGCATGGAAAGAGAGGGAGTTTGGGTGGGTAGAAGACACGGGAGGGATTTGGGTCTCCAAAGGTTTGGGCATCAATTGTGGGCTTATAAACATGGATATATTTGGGTCTGACATGTTTGGGGGAAGAAATGGTGGTTACATCACAAGACAGGAAATTGTGTGGTTACATGAAAATAGAAGAATTTTCAGTGGGCATATGGCAAGAGAAGGATTTGGGTCACAGAAGGATCGGGGCAGACATGGTGGATATATGGCTAGCGAGGGAGTTTGGGTGAGTACATGACATGGGGCAGATTGGGCCATCACAACGTTTGGGGGAAGAAATGGTGGAAACATTATAAGAGAGAGTATTAGGTTTGGTGTATGGCTAAGGAGGAATGAGTGTCTTGGAAGGATGGGTCCAGAAATAGTGGGTACATGGCGAGAGAGGGAGTTCACTTGGTTGAATGAAAGGGAGAGATTTGTGTCTGATAAGGTTTTAGGGAAGAAATATTGGCTATATGGCAAGAGAGGTAGTGTGGATAGGCAGATGACAAAGGAGGGATGTGGTCTCATAAGGATGAAGGCAGCAACAGTGGGGAGAGAGAGAGAGAGAGAGAGAGAGAGAGAGAGAGAGAGATTGGGTTGGTATATGATATGGGAGAGATTATGGTTTTTCAAAGTTTGATGGCAGATAAACAATTTTCATGAATTTACGATAAAGATGGATTTGATTGCGTGTATTGTGTGAACCACACCTTGAACTCAAATTTCAAGTTGAGGCCTAGAAAATTGATTTAGGTGGGTATATGACACAGAAGACTCTTTGGTGTTGAAGATGGAAAATCTGACATTTTGTATACTATAGGGATAGAGGCCAGAAAAGGAATATGGTTTGATATATAAAAAGAAGAAAATTTGGGTTACCATATGACAAAGAAGGGACTTTGGTTCCCACAGATTTGAGGGTCATACCACACATGCACTGTAAGACTCATAGAGGTAATTATGGAGCATTGAATCCAAATTGCTACATTTATCTAATCTCATAGATACCGATGAAGAAGACTGTGCTCCACCATCCATGTATTTTGCAAGATCCGGGCAAAACTTCACAGTATGAATGTCTCAACCTATCTGAGGTGAAGTGTGTGAGTGACAGTTATCCCCACAAATAGCTGTTATGTTTCCTGTTTGGCAACTTTTTTTGAATGTTGGTTTTATACCTCACCATCCAATGTAAGTAAGGAAATCTCCCCAGGAGCAATAATCACCCAGGAAACTCAAATCTACTGATCACATCTCAGTGAAAGGAATGGTAATTTGAAGTGACAGGTTTACCCTTGGTTATCCTTTATAAAAAATTTGTGTTTTAATAGGGCTTTTAGAATGGGATGCTTACATAACAGGCCTAGCAGAAATGAGGATATACTAATGAGACAATTGTGTAGCTTGATCTATCAGAACTGTCAAATCATTGACTTCAACGTAATGAGTGACCTGGCCTCATCTTACACAGGCCTTTGCATGCAATCACGATGGCTCTGTATTTGTGAGAGCAATGACTCTGTCATGTCTTGAGATCAAAATTTCACTCTTGGCATCTGCAGCCTCAGACTCATAAAATCTTTTTAAATGCTCCCTGCAATGGTACCTGAGTCTTGAAGAGAGGGCTACAAATATCCCATTGCACATACTCTCGTTATTTTTCCAGGATGACCAGTTGTGAATGTCTTTTTTAAACATAATCTACTGCACCAAGGTCTCTGAGTAGGTCTGAGAACTGCACTAATCTGTAGTTATCGAGATATGAATGTAGAGTGAAGCTTGATAATTCATTCATTTAACAAAATAATAGTATGAGGTTCAATACTGGGGCCTTGGATCTCCATAACCATATGTTCTCGACAAAGCTTACAGCAGCAGGCATGTGTTGCTTTCTATAGAGTAGACCTTAAATTCACTCTTAAGGAGCTGATTATTCCCAGAAAGTTTGTACCACTATTGCATTCATGGACATATCTTTCTAGGTTGTTCATTAATATAGTATGCAATATTCTTAGTTTGGTACGACGACTGATGATCCTCCCAGGAGCACACCATGTAGGCTAGATCAAAGATGAAATACTGGGACTAAAGTGGGAACTAGGATTTAGGACTTTGTTGAAGTTAGAGATCATTACTGCAAGGCAAAGATTTCAGGCTACTATGGTGGCACTGCCTAAGGCTCATGATTTACACGCTACAGGATATGAAAACAGAAATATTGGGATGTATGTGGAATATCCAATAGACTAGGCCCTGGTAGAGAACACAGAAAGTTTGTGTATAGAGAGGGGTAGTATAGTCAACATTTAGTCCTGTGCCTGTGGATAGGGCAAGTACTAGTGGCACTCTAATTGTTCCTTATAGCACTGAAATTGGGGGTGTATGAGATTTGGGACCATGATGAAGCCTGAAGGCCTCTGCTCTGAAGTATAAGTTGTTTGTCTAGGCTGGGGTACTGGTATAGATTCAGCAGGATGTGCAAAAACATTTATGATGAGTATGTTAGGGATAATTAACAGGCCTGACACTGGAGAGGTCATGGGGAATCTGAGTACAGAGTTGGGTTGTATAGGCAGCACAGAGTGTTCTGTGGCTAAGTGTTGTAACAGGAACTTCATGCAGGAACCAAGATCTTACCTATAGCAAAGAAGAACATGAAGCAAAGGATTTCGGACATTGACAAAAGTTAGAAGTCACTACAAGGATGGGTGGTGGTGGTGCATGACTTTAATCATAGCACTTGGGAGGCAGAGGCAGGAGGATCTCTGTAAGTGTGAAGCCAACCTGGTCTACAGAGCTAGTGCAAAAATAGACTTCAAAGTTACGTAGAGAAGCCTTCTCTCGAATTAAAAATAGATAGATAGATAGACAGATAGGTAGATATAAGTAAGTCATTGCAAGGGAGAACAAGCACTATTCTAGGGATGCCACTAGATTGTCTGGACTCCACTAGTTTGGGAAAACAATTATCTCTGCAGAAGGGTGCATACCTCTATAGTCTTTGTAGGAGGATATGGACAGTCTGGGCATGTGTGCAAGAACGTTTAGTGCAGAGGGAGCCTAGCTGTTCACTAAAGCATAGTAGAAGTTGCTGGGCCTAAGCTTGTCTGCAAACATTCAAACCTGTAGATGCCTAAAGCTCGCAAATGGAAGGCAAATGTGGTTCTAGTAGGTCAGGCTGCATGTGGAAAAACACGTATTCATGTTTGTGTTGGTTATTACTCACTAGGCTAAACCCTGGAGGCCGAGCATGTGGGATGTCTAGGGACAAAGATAGGTGGCTTAATCATTTAAATGTCACTTGTGATTGAATGAAGGTAGAATGGTTCAAGTTGAGAGTATGGAATTTGGATATAGCACAAAGGAATAGGCTAGGACAAGGTCAGTTGGAGGAACCAGAGTCTGCAGAAGCCTAGAGCCATCAAGTACAAGGAACTCATAGCCACACTAGTCATGGTCACTGGATGTTCGACCATTCTAGTTACGCCAGAAAATAAAATGTCAGATAGGGATGTTAACACCAGGCTCACCCAGGAGGAGACCACAGGAAGTCTGTGTATTTATTGGTGTATTTTATGTGTCACAAGGCTTTCTGAAAGTAGATGTGGGTAGACAGGGCTAGGGTACATCCCTATGGGAGCATAGATGTAGGCTACAGCCAAGGACAAAATGCTTGGCATAGGCTAGGGCCAAGGAATGGGGACCTTGTTGAATTCTAGGGGTCATTACAGCAAGGCTAGGAGTCCAGACATCTGTGCCAAACTGCATGCAGCATGGGATTTATGTTTTGCATGACATGAAAACAGAAATATTGGGTTGTGTTTGGAGTTTCAGTAACTAGACTCTGGGGAGTGGATGGGAAGTTTGTGTAGAGAGTGCCATGGTATAGTGAACATCTAGTCCTGTGGCCATAGATAGGACAACTATTATAGAAAAACTAAATTTTAACTATAGCACATGAATAGATGGAGGGGCTGTGCTGGGGTGTGAGATTTTACACCCTACTGAATCCTACAGGCACCTGTTATGTGTTATAGGTTGTCTATGTAGGCTAAAGTACTGTGATCAATTCAGCAATTTGTAGAAAATCATGTATGATGAGTACATTTGGTGTTAGTCTACAGGCTTGACTCTGGGGAGTACATGGGTATTCTGGGTAATCTGGGTATTAAGTTGTGTTGTATAGGTAGCCTAGAGTGTCCTGTGTGTAAGTGTTGTTTCAGGAGATTCATGCAGGACACTATATGTTGCATTCAGCCTAAGAGACCATGGTGGGACTAAGATGGAACAAAGGATTTGGAACCCTACCAACAGCTAGAAGTCACTACTATTGAAATCTAGGGATGACACTGGATGTTCCATCCAGTCTGGACTCCACTGGATTAGAAAAACAATGATAGGATGCAGAGCAGTGCTCTGAAATCTAGACGATGGAGGAGTATTCTGATAGTCTGGGGATAGAATGGTCATGTAGGGCAGCCACAACTCCTCTGGTTCTATGAGAGACTGAAAGTCTTTGTGGGAATCTAGATGCTGTCAACAGCACAGAAAAAGTTGATGGGTCTAAGAATGCTGGAGATTGCTATGGAGGCAGCTGGAGAAGACAAGGACACTGGTTGTTGCAACTTGGGTAGATCAAGCCCTCTATGTACAAAGTACTGAGTGGGTAACTAAACTAAACAAGTTAAAACCTGGGAAGACATAGAAAATCTGAATAAGGAATAATGTTCTATATTGTACCTAAAGTGTCCTGTGGATGTACTAGTGCAGGGAAGTGCTAGCAAAGCCTAGATGTTCACGACAGAAAAGGAGGATTCCTGAGAATAGTCTGAGCTGAGTTATTTGGGACCATACTCCCGAGAAGACCCTTGACTCAAGAGGCAAACAGCCAGATTATGCAGGGGTGCTGGCTGTTAAACTCAAGCTAGATGCAGATGGATATGGAAAACAAGTATTGGTTGGTGGCATATATAAGAAGAGAGTTCCTGGAGGAGAACATTAGGAATGTGGTGGAGTAGGGTGCTGCAGGTAACACAGAGGGTACTGTGGGTGGGTGAAGGTAGCAACTTGTCTGCTGCATGTATGTCGGCAATCGCACACGTGGAAGGCCAAGATATGGGATTTCCGAAATTATAGAAGCCTAGATATTGCTACTTAGGTGATCAAACTAAATTTGTATAATGACTTTGGGAAAGAGGCTAGATCCAGGTACAGATAGAATATGAAATATCTGGTTGTGAGGGAGTGAGTACTTACCAGGCCATACCATGGTGGAGGACTCAGGAATACAGAATTTGGATTCAGGTAAGATAGCAAAATGAGTACTATATGTAGATTCAAGCAGCGCAGGTCCTTGTAGGACAATGTATGTTGGTTGGAGGACAGGAGTAGATGCTGGGATTCGGCCCTCGCATTTGGAACTCTGTTGAATCCTGTGAGCATTACTACAACATGCAAGAATATCAGTGGCAAAAACTAGACTTGGACACTTGTAGTGACTTATGATCTGTTTGTTGGCATATGGGGAAACGCTATCTGGTAGGGGAAATATTCTGGGCTTGGTCTTTGGGGAAGATATGGAAAGTCTGGATTGGAAATGGAGTTGTGAAAGCAGGGCAACTATTTCATGCATGGGTGTAGGTGTGTTAAATTCAGGGGAGCCTAACTGTTGACTATACCAAAGAAGGAGTTGCTGGACCTAGTCTTGGCTGAAGGCTTTGAAAACCTTCACAGGCCTAAAATTTGCAAATGCAAGGCACATGAGGCAGCTGTAAGTCAGACAGCAAGTGGAAAATCAAATATTCACTTGTGTGTAGTGGGTTACTCAATTGGCTAAAGTTGGGTCCTGGTGGTTGTGGGATGTCTGGTTATATAATGAAGTGGTTTAGGCATCGGAATCATCCTGCAGATGGATTCAGGTAGGATGGTTACTGTTGGGAATGTAGATGCTGGATACAGCACAAAAGAATGTGCTAGGACAAGGCCAGTTGGAGGGAAAGTGCCAGCAGAAGCTTAGAACTATCTATCAAAGCACGGTAGGACTAAGATGGAGCCTAGGGTTTGGAACTCAGCAAACAGCTAAAAGTCACTATAAGTGTGAGAAAACAGCTCTTTTAGAGTTCTCACTGTATGTTTCATCAGGTCTGGACTCTACTGCAGTAGGAAAAGAATTATCTGCTCGAAAGGTGCACTTACTTCTCTTGTCATTGTAGAAGGATTTGGACAGTCTTGGCATGCTGTGATATTATGTAGTCAGCCAGAGATCCTGTGGTTTGATGAGGTTGGGGTTGTCTCAGTGGGAATGTATATGTTGTCTACAGCACAGGAGGATTTGATGGGACTAGGAATCCTATATGCTATGAATATATTTTATTACAATTGGTTATTCAAGAAGATGCTTTGGGCAATCGATTAGTAGAATATAGCCAGGCAGGAAATCTGAACAGAGATATAGAGAGAAAGTAGGCAGAGTCAGGGAGATGCCATGTAGCTGCTGAAGGAGAAAACCAGCAGCTACCAGTGAGAGCCTTACTGGTATGGATCATAATGATACATAGATATACAAAAGGGAATCCCACATCAATATGAGCTATGTTTGGAGGGATGTGGAAAAACAGTATTTGGAACAGGAAATATTCACTAGGTTCGAACTTTAGGAGGACACGATAACTTTTCATAAGGAGTGGGGTTATTCCATTAGCCAGTACAGGTATGATAAGTGTTGCGGAACTCTCAGTGTTGGCTACAGAATAGTAGTAGCTGGTGGGATCATGCTGTGTTTTGAGATTTGTGTCCCTAAAACATGCCAAAAATCACTACTGCAGAGTGCAAGGGTCCATTCTTTGATGGGACAGGGACTATTCAATCTAGGATAAATTCCACTGAATATGGAAAACCAATTACAGAGTATGGATATCTTCACCTGGATAAATCCTGGAGGGGGACATAGGAAGTCTGGGTATGGTGTGAAGAGGTATGGGCAACTCTAAGACCCCTGTTGGTTTATCTAAATAGGATTATATCTGGCTGTAGCCCAGATGTTCTCTATAATATAGGAAAAATGTTCTAAATAGGCTGAAACATGTTGAAGCCTAAAATTCACTACTATAAGGCAAGGAGTGCAGACCAAGATTGAAAATTTCTTATGGTTTCCAGGTTATACATAACAGAATGTTAAAAATCAAGTGTCTAATACTGTGTGTTATTCTCAATAGGCTAGACACCAGAAGATAGGAGAAACCTGGTTATGGACTGGGCTTATGTTGGTTGTAGAAAGCCTCCTTAGGTGAGTGAGTATATTAAAGGAGGCTGTATGCTCACCACAGTAAAAGAGATATTGAGGCTAGGCTGGGTCACCTGACTTGGGATAAGGTGGAAGCCTGGAGGCCATGATTTGTTGCTACACAGCCAGACAAGATATGGACACTGGTTTGCATATATTCATTAGGTACAGAGGAATGTGGAGATGCAAGTATTCGTGTGTGTGTGTGTGTGTGTGTGTGTGTGTGTGTATGTGTGTGAGTGTGTGTGTGTGTACGGTCAACAGGCTAAGATATGGAGTAGGAATGTTATTTGGGAATGATTTTAGGGAAGACATTCAAGATACTAGCCAAAGATTGAGGCGGACATTTTGGACTAAACCATTGACAGGGATAGCATTGTTGAAGAATTTGGAGAAGCAAATGATCTGTCATGTGTTCTACCACAACAAAGGTAGATATGTAAAAAAGGTTGAGGTGGAAAATTTGCCTTAGAGTTATTCAACAAAGTCTCCATCTAAACCCAAACTCTCTTTGCCTTCTCAATATCTTCCCCCTATCATCAAAGTGTCAGGAGTGGTACAGTCCACTATTTGTTCCTTCCTTCCCCAGGCATTCTTGTGGGTCAGAACCAGGCTTTGTGATGTCAGAGCACAAGCTCACCTACTATTGGTCGAGACCTTGATGATGACTCAGGTCTGAGGGTGTGGCCTTCCCTACTCTGCCAGTTGTTCACAGCCCCTCGAGGGAGAAACAACACGGGCTCACGCGACTTGGTGAAGGAGAGTCTAGCAAAGGAACCTAAGGAATCACTGTCCGACATGGACCTCCCAACATCCAGTAGTGATGTTCCGATGGCAGCGAACGGGCCAGTCCTTATGGTGAAGACAAAGGCAGCTCTAAAGCAGTATCCACCTTACATGTCGTGCGGAAAGGTGAGTTGACGAACCCTACTGGAGCTCCCTCCTCTACTCACTTACTCTTACCTAAAGTCACTACCTCTCTCCTTCCTGGCATAAATCCCTTATCAATTCTCACCTCTTCCGACAAAGTGTCCTTCACATGCCTCTCCTGACTTCTCCCTCTATTAACTAATTCTTGTGTTCACCTCTTGCCATTCCAGGCACACAAGAAAAGCAAACACCGGAAGCACTCCTCAAAGAAGAGGAACAAGAGAAAGAGGGAGGCCGAAGAGGCAGCTGCCCTCGAACGGAAGAAAATCAAAGTGAAAGCTGTTACTGCAATGCCTTTACCTAAGGAGGAGGAGCCTAAAAAGGAAGCCGAGGTGCACACTACTGGAGAAGCAAGCGTGGTCGCAGCAGCCGATGAGGGGGAGAGCCAAAAAGATGGCTATCATGAAGACGGGGAATGCCCAAATATGACAAAGAAAATTGCATTGGTATAAATTTCTTAAATTGAAAATAAATTCAATTTAGTTGAAAAGCTATGTGTCTTTTACAGTGACTAAAGGCGAAACCAGGAAAGGGAAGGAAAAATGATGGTTATAGGAGAAGAGAGGGAAGATGGGTGGGTGAATGGCAATGGAGAGATTTGTTCTTCACTAGGTTTGGGACAGTCATAGTGGGTTCATGGAAAGAGGGGGAGTTTGGGTTGGTAGAAGACAAGGGAGGGATTTGGGTCTACAAAGGTTTGGGCATTAATTGTGGGTGCATAAAAGAGGCGAGTTTGTGTGGGAAGAAGACAAGGGAGGGATTAGGGTCTCCAAAATTTTGTGGCTTTAACGGTGAGAGCATGGAAAGAGAGGGAGTTTTGGTGGGTAGGAGACAAGGGAGGGATATGTGTCTCCAAAGGATTTGGGCAGTAATGGTGAGTGCATGAAAAGAAAGGGAACTTGGGTTGGTAGAAGACAAGGGAGGGATTTGTGTCTCCAAAGGTTTGGGCATCACTTGTGGGTGCATGGAAGAAAGGGAGTTTGGGTGTATAGGAGACAAGGGAGGGATTTGTGTTTTTAAAGGTTTGGGCATCAATGATGGGTGCATGGAAGAGGGGGAGTTTGGGTGGGAAGAAGACAAGGGAGGGATTTTTGTCTCCAAACGTTTGGGCAACATTGGTGGCTGCCTGGATGAGGGGGATTTTGGGGCAGTAATGGTGAGTGCATGAAAAGAAAGGGAGCATGGGTGGGTAGAAGACAAGGGAGGGATTTGGGTCTCCAAAGGTTTGGGCATCAAAGGTGGTTGCATGAAAGTGGGGATGTTTGGGTTGGAAGAAGACAAGGGTGGGATTTGGGTCTCCAAAGGTTTGGGCAACAATGGTGGGTGCATGGAAGTGGGGGAGTTCGGGTGGGAAGAAGACAAGTGAGGGATTTGGGTTTCCATATGTTTGGAGCAGTAATGGTGAGTGCATGGAAACAGAGGGAGTTTGGGTGGGTAGAAGACAAGGGAGGGATTTGGGTCTCCAAAGGTTTGGGCATCAATTGTGGGTGCATGGAAGAGAGGGAGTTTGGGTGGGTAGGAAAAAAGGGAGGGATTTGTGTCTCCAAAAGTTTGGGCATCAATGGTGGGTGCCTTGAAGAGGGGGATTTTGTGTTTGTAGAAGACAAGGGAGGGGTTTGTTTCTCCAAAATTTTGGGTCAGTAATGGTGAGAGCTTGGAAAGCGTGGGAATATGGGTGGGTAATGCCAGGGAAGGGAGTTGGATCTCATATACTTTGGAGAGTGTAATGATGGGTAAATGATAAGAGACATTTGGGTGGGTACATGACAAGGGAAGGATTTGATTCTCAAATACTCAGGTGGCAGAAATCATGAGTATCTGTTAAGAGAGGAGTTTGGGTTATTATATGAAGGGTGGGATTAGGGTCTCAGAAAGATGGGGTCAGAAATTTTGGATATATAGCAACAAAGGGAGTATGCTGGGTAAATGACAAGGGAGGGATTTGGGTCTTATACACTTTAGGGGCAGCAATGGTGAGTATGTAGCAAGAGAAATAATTTGGATGGGCATACGACTATGGAGAAATTAGGGTCTCACAAAGCTGGTGGCAAAATGATGGGTATATGCCCAGAGAGGAGTTTGGGTAGCTGTATGACCAGGGGGTGTTTGGGTCTCTTAAGGTTTGTGGCAGAAATAATTGGTATATTTCATGAAACAGAGTTTGGGTGGGTATATGTCAAGAGAGGGGGTTTTGTTGGGCTTATAAACATGGATATATTTGGGTCTGACATGTTTGGGGGAAGAAATGTTGGTTACATCACAAGACAGGAAATTGTGTGGTTACATGAAAATAGAAGAATTTTCAGTGGGCATATGGCAAGAGAAGGATTTGGGTCACAGCAGGATGGGGGCAGACATGGTGGATATATGGCTAGCGAGGGAGTTTGGGTGAGTACATGACATGGGGCAGATTGGGCCATCACAACGTTTGGGGGAAGAAATGGTGGAAACATTATAAGAGAGAGTATTAGGTTTGGTGTATGGCTAAGGAGGAATGAGTGTCTTGGAAGGATGGGTCCAGAAATAGTGGGTACATGGCGAGAGAGGGAGTTCACTTGGTTGAATGAAAGGGAGAGATTTGTGTCTGATAAGGTTTTAGGGAAGAAATATTGGCTATATGGCAAGAGAGGTAGTGTGGATAGGCAGATGACAAAGGAGGGATGTGGTCTCATAAGGATGAAGGCAGCAACAGTGGGGAGAGAGAGAGAGAGAGAGAGAGAGAGAGAGAGAGAGAGAGAGATTGGGTTGGTATATGATATGGGAGAGATTATGGTTTTTCAAAGTTTGATGGCAGATAAACAATTTTCATGAATTTACGATTAAGATGGATTTGATTGCGTGTATTGTATGAACCACACCTTGAACTCAAATTTCAAGTTGAGGCCTAGAAAATTGATTTAGGTGGGTATATGACACAGAAGACTCTTTGGTGTTGAAGATGGAAAATCTGACATTTTGTATACTATAGGGATAGAGGCCAGAAAAGGAATATGGTTTGATATATAAAAAGAAGAAAATTTGGGTTAGCATATGACAAAGAAGGGACTTTGGTTCCCACAGATTTGAGGGTCATACCACACATGCACTGTAAGACTCATAGAGGTAATTATGGAGCATTGAATCCAAATTGCTACATTTATCTAATCTCATAGATACCGATGAAGAAGACTGTGCTCCACCATCCATGTATTTTGCAAGATCCGGCAAAACTTCACAGTATGAATGTCTCAACCTATCTGAGGTGAAGTGTGTGAGTGACAGTTATCCCCACAAATAGCTGTTATGTTTTCTGTTTGGCAACTTTTTTTGAATGTTGGTTTTATACCTCACCATCCAATGTAAGTAAGGAAATCTCCCCAGGAGCAATAATCACCCAGCAAACTCAAATCTACTGATCACATCTCAGTGAAAGGAATGGTAATTTGAAGTGACAGGTTTACCCTTGGTTATCCTTTATAAAAAATTTGTGTTTTAATAGGGCTTTTAGAATGGGCTGCTTACATAACAGGCCTAGCAGAAATGAGGATATACTAATGAGACAATTGTGTAGCTTGATCTATCAGAACAGTCAAATCATTGACGTCAACGTAATGAGTATTTCTACAGAAATCTCATGCCATGTAAAGCAATGTTCTCTACCCAAAGGAAAACCTTGTCTTCTTAAAGAGATTTCACAAAATTCCTACTATCAAACCACCTTGCCAGATAAGACTAACAATTAGACAATGATGGGTGAGCTAAGGGAGGGTAGATGCCACCTCCTGACCACAACTGCTTATATGTCAATACCCTGTCCCTCTAGCTAAACTCTAATCTCAGTTCAGGACTTCAAGATGCAAGAGACTTGAAAGGGTCTCTGGATCTCTTTATCACTAGTTAATTGGATGCTTGCCTATAATTTTAGGAAATTAATTCATGGTCATCATGTCAGGATTCAGGCAAACAGGGAACTGGGCCTGTTGTTGAGTCCATACCAACTGATTCATCAGTAGTAGGTAGAGAGAGAGAGAGACGAGGCCTGATGTGGGAATGTAAACCTCAAAACCCACCCTCAGTGACATATCTTATCCACAAAGGCTATATGAATTCCAGCATGGTCACACATCCTAATTTCCCAAACAGTTGCACTTCTTGGTAACTAAGTACGTATTCAAGTACATGAGAGCCTGTTTTTCATTCCCTTTCATTAACTGTCACATTTCTCTAGAAGCCAGCAACTGTCAGTAGTTTGTCAGTTAGAGGTACAGACTTCTGAGCCATCCCCCATAGTCAAAGATGCACTGTAGGAGGGCTCGAGAGTCTAACTGGCAAACCCCTGACAGTTGGTGGCTTCTAGAGAAGTGTGAGAGTTAATGTGGATGGAAACCATACTGGCATATATTTGAGTGCTTAGTCACCAAGCATACTGGAATATGACCTGGCCTCATCTTACACAGGCCTTTGCATGCAATCACGACGGCTCTGTATTTGTGAGAGCAATGACTCTGTCATGTCTTGAGATCACAATTTCACTCTTGGCATCTGCAGCCTCAGACTCATAAAATCTTTTTAAATGCTCCCTGCAATGGTACCTGAGTCTTGAAGAGAGGGCTACAAATATCCCATTGCACATACTCTCATTTTTTTTCCAGGATGACCAGTTGTGAATGTCTTTTTTAAACATAATCTACTGCACCAAGGTCTCTGAGGAGGTCTGAGAACTGCACTAATCTGTAGTTATCGAGGTATGAATGT
This sequence comes from Microtus oregoni, assembly GCF_018167655.1. Classification (NCBI taxonomy): domain Eukaryota; kingdom Metazoa; phylum Chordata; class Mammalia; order Rodentia; family Cricetidae; genus Microtus; species Microtus oregoni. The sequence continues at coordinate 50,905 of NW_024544163.1, read as the reverse complement.
AGAGTGAAGCTTGATACTTCATTCATTTAACAAAATAATAGTATGAGGTTCAATACTGGGGCCTTGGATCTCCATAACCATATGTTCTCCACAAAGCTTACAGCAGCAGGCATGTGTTGCTTTCTATAGAGTAGACCTTAAATTCACTCTTAAGGAGCTGATTATTCCCAGAAAGTTTGTACCACTATTGCATTCATGGACATATCTTTCTAGGTTGCTCATTAATATAGTATGCAATATTCTTAGTTTGGTACGACGACTGATGATCCTCCCAGGAGCACACCATGTAGGCTAGAGCAAAGGATGAAATACTGGGACTAAACTGGGAACTAGGATTTAGGACTTTGTTGAAGTTAGAGATCATTACCGCAAGGCAAAGATTTCAGGCTACTATGGTGGCACTGCCTAAGGCTCATGATTTACACGCTACAGGATATGAAAACAGAAATATTGGGATGTATGTGGAATATCCAATAGACTAGGCCCTGGAAGAGAACACAGAAAGTTTGTGTATAGAGAGGGGTAGTATAGTCAACATCTAGTCCTGTGCCTGTGGATAGGGCAAGTACTAGTGGCACTCTAATTGTTCCTTATAGCACTGAAATTGGGGGTGTATGAGATTTGGGACCATGATGAAGCCTGAAGGCCTCTGCTCTGAAGTATAAGTTGTTTGTCTAGGCTGGGGTACTGGTATAGATTCAGCAGGATGTGCAAAAACATTTATGATGAGTATGTTAGGGATAATTAACAGGCCTGACTCTGGAGAGGTCATGGGGAATCTGAGTACAGAGTTGGGTTGTATAGGCAGCACACAGTGTTCTGTGGCTAAGTGTTGTAACAGGAACTTCATGCAGGAACCAAGATCTTACCTATAGCAAAGAAGAACATGAAGCAAAGGATTTCGGACATTGACAAAAGTTAGAAGTCACTACAAGGATGGGTGGTGGTGGTGCATGACTTTAATCATAGCACTTGGGAGGCAGAGGCAGGAGGATCTCTGTGAGTGTGAAGCCAACCTGGTCTACAGAGCTAGTGCAAAAATAGACTTCAAAGTTACGTAGAGAAGCCTTCTCTCGAATTAAAAATAGATAGATAGATAGATAGACAGATAGGTAGATATAAGTAAGTCATTGAGAGGGAGAACAAGCACTATTCTAGGGATGCCACTAGATTGTCTGGACTCCACTAGTTTGGGAAAACAATTATCTCTGCAGAAGGGTGCATACCTCTATAGTCTTTGTAGGAGGATATGGACAGTCTGGGCATGTGTGCAAGAACGTTTAGTGCAGAGGGAGCCTAGCTGTTAACTAAAGCATAGTAGAAGTTGCTGGGCCTAAGCTTGTCTGCACACATTCAAACCTGTAGATGCCTAAAGCTCGCAAATGGAAGGCAAATGTGGTTCTAGTAGGTCAGGCTGCATGTGGAAAAACACGTATTCATGTTTGTGTTGGTTATTACTCACTAGGCTAAACCCTGGAGGCCGAGCATGTGGGATGTCTAGGGACAAAGATAGGTGGCTTAATCATTTAAATGTCACTTGTGATTGAATGAAGGTAGAATGGTTCAAGTTGAGAGTATGGAAGTTGGATATAGCACAAAGGAATAGGCTAGGACAAGGTCAGTTGGAGGAACCAGAGTCTGCAGAAGCCTAGAGCCATCAAGTACAAGGAACTCATAGCCACACTAGTCATGGTCACTGGATGTTCGACCATTCTAGTTACGCCAGAAAATAAAATGTCAGATAGGGATGTAAACACCAGGCTCACCCAGGAGGAGACCACAGGAAGTCTGTGTATTTATTGGTGTATTTTATGTGTCACAAGGCTTTCTGAAAGTAGAAGTGGGTAGACAGGGCTAGGGTACATCCCTATGGGAGCATAGATGTAGGCTACAGCCAAGGACAAAATGCTTGGCATAGGCTAGGGCCAAGGAATGGGGACCTTGTTGAATTCTAGGGGTCATTACAGCAAGGCTAGGAGTCCAGACATCTGTGCCAAACTGCATGCAGCATGGGATTTATGTTTTGCATGACATGAAAACAGAAATATTGTGTTGTGTTCGGAGTTTCAGTAACTAGACTCTGGGGAGTGGATGGGAAGTTTGTGTAGAGAGTGCCATGGTATAGTGAACATCTAGTCCTGTGGCCATAGATAGGACAACTATTGTAGAAATACTAAATGTTAACTATAGCACATGAATAGATGGAGGGCTGTGCTGGGGTGTGAGATTTTACACCCTACTGAATCCTAGAGGCACCTGTTATGTGTTATAGGTTGTCTATGTAGGCTAAAGTACTGTGATCAATTCAGCAAGTTGTAGAAAATCATGTATGATGAGTACATTTGGTGTTAGTCTACAGGCTTGACTCTGGGGAGTACATGGGTATTCTGGGTAATCTGGGTATTAAGTTGTGTTGTATAGGTAGCCTAGAGTGTCCTGTGTGTAAGTGTTGTTTCAGGAGATTCATGCAGGACACTATATGTTGCATTCAGCCTAAGAGACCATGGTGGGACTAAGATGGAACAAAGGATTTGGAACCCTACCAACAGCTAGAAGTCACTACTATTGAAATCTAGGGATGACACTGGATGTTCCATCCAGTCTGGACTCCACTGGATTAGAAAAACAATGATAGGATGCAGAGCAGTGCTCTGAAATCAAGACGATGGAGGAGTATTCTGATAGTCTGGGGATAGAATGGTCATGTAGGGCAGCCACAACTCCTCTGGTTCTATGAGAGACTGATAGTCTTTGTGGGAATCTAGATGCTGTCAACAGCACAGAAAAAGTTGATGGGTCTAAGAATGCCGGAGATTGCTATGGAGGCAGCTGGAGAAGACAAGGACACTGGTTGTTGCAACTTGGGTAGATCAAGCCCTCTATGAACAAAGTACTGAGTGGGTAACTAAACTAAACAAGTTAAAACCTGGGAAGACATAGAAAATCTGAATAAGGAATAATGTTCTATATTGTACCTAAAGTGTCCCGTGGATGTACTAGTGCAGGGTAAGTGCTAGCAAAGCCTAGATGTTCACGACAGAAAAGGAGGATTCCTGAGAATAGTCTGAGCTGAGTTATTTGGGGCCATACTCCAGAGAAGACCCTTGAATCAAGAGGCAAACAGCCAGATTATGCAGGGGTGCTGGCTGTTAAACTCAAGCTAGATTCAGATGGATATGGAAAACAAGTATTGGTTGGTGGCATATATAAGAAGCCAGTTCCTGGAGGAGAACATTAGGAATGTGGTGGAGTAGGGTGCTGCAGGTAACAGAGAGGGTACTGTGGGTGGGTGAAGGTAGCAACTTGTCTGCTGCATGTATGTCGGCAATCGCACACGTGGAAGGCCAAGATATGGGATTTCCGAAATTATAGAAGCCTAGATATTGCTACTTAGGTGATCAAACTAAATTTGTATAATGACTTTGGGAAAGAGGCTAGATCCAGGTAGAGATAGAATATGAAATATCTGGTTGTGAGGGAGTGAGTACTTACCAGGCCATACCATGGTGAAGGACTCAGGAATACAGAATTTGGATTCGGGTAAGATAGCAAAATGAGTACTATATGTAGATTCAAGCAGCGCAGGTCCTTGTAGGACAATGTATGTTGGTTGGAGGACAGGAGTAGATGCTGGGATTCGGCCCTCACATTTGGAACTCTGTTGAATCCTGTGAGCATTACTACAACATGCAAGAATATCATTGGCAAATCTAGACTTGGACACTTGTAGTGACTTATGATCTGTTTGTTGGCATATGGGGAAACGCTATCTGGTAGGGGAAATTTTCTGGGCTTGGTCTTTAGGGAAGATATGGAAAGTCTGGATTGGAAATGGAGTTGTGAAAGCAGGGCAACTATTTCATGCATGGGTGTAGGTGTGTTAAATTAGGGTAGCCTAACTGTTGACTATACCAAAGAAGGAGTTGCTGGACCTAGTCTTGGCTGAAGGCTTTGAAAACCTTCACAGGCCTAAAATTTGCAAATGCAAGGCAGATGAGGCAGCTGTAAGTCAGACAGCATGTGGAAAATCAAATATTCACTTGTGTGTAGTGGGTTACTCAATTGGCTAAAGTTGGGTCCTGGTGGTTGTGGGATGTCTGGTTATATAATGAAGTGGTTTAGGCATCGGAATCATCCTGCAGATGGATTCAGGTAGGATGGTTACTGTTGGGAATATAGATGCTGGATACAGCACAAAAGAATGTGCTAGGACAAGGCCATTTGGAGGGAAAGTGCCAGCAGAAGCTTAGAACTATCTATCAAAGCACGGTAGGACTAAGATGGAGCCTAGGGTTTGGAACTCAGCAAACAGCTAAAAGTCACTATAAGTGTGAGAAAACAGCTCTTTTAGAGTTCTCACTGGATGTTTCATCAGGTCTGGACTCTACTGGAGTAGGAAAAGAATTATCTGCTCGAAAGGTGCACTTACTTCTCTTGGCATTGTAGAAGGATTTGGACAGTCTTGGCATGCTGTGATATTATGTAGTCAGCCAGAGATCCTGTGGTTTGATGAGGTTGGGGTTGTCTCAGTGGGAATGTATATGTTGTCTACAGCACAGGAGGATTTGATGGGACTAGGAATCCTATATGCTATGAATATGTTTTATTACCATTGGTTATTCAAGAAGATGCTTTGGGCAATCGATTAGTAGAATATAGCCAGGCAGGAAATCTGAACAGAGATATAGAGAGAAAGTAGGCAGAGTCAGGGAGATGCCATGTAGCTGCTGAAGGAGAAAACCAGCAGCTACCAGTGAGAGCCTTACTGGTATGGATCATAATGATACATAGATATACAAAAGGAAATCCCACATCAATATGAGCTATGTTTGGAGGGATGTGGAAAAACAGTATTTGGAACAGGAAATATTCACTAGGTTCGAACTTTAGGAGGACACGATAACTTTTCATAAGGAGTGGGGTTATTCCATTAGCCAGTACAGGTATGATAAGTGTTGGGGAACTCTCAGTGTTGGCTACAGAATAGTAGTAGCTGGTGGGATCATGCTGTGTTTTGAGATTTGTGTCCCTAAAACATGCCACAAATCACTACTGCAGAGTGCAAGGGTCCATTCTTTGATGGGACAGGGACTATTCAATCTAGGATAAATTCCACTGAATATGGAAAACCAATTACAGAGTATGGATATCTTCACCTGGATAAATCCTGGAGGGGGACATAGGAAGTCTGGGTATGGTGTGAAGAGGTATGGGCAACTCTAAGACCCCTGTTGGTTTATCTAAATAGGATTATATCTGGCTGTAGCCCAGATGTTCTCTATAATATAGGAAAACTGTTCTAAATAGGCTGCAACATGTTGAAGCCTAAAATTCACTACTATAAGGCAAGGAGTCCAGACCAAGATTGAACATTTCTTATGGTTTCCAGGTTATACATAACAGAATGTTAAAAATCAAGTGTCTAATACTGTGTGATATTCTCAATAGGCTAGACACCAGAAGATAGGTGAACCCTGGTTATGGACTGGGCTTATGTTGGTTGTAGAAAGCCTCCTTAGGTGAGTGAGTATATTAAAGGAGGCTGTATGCTCACCACAGTAAAAGAGATATTGAGGCTAGGCTGGGTCACCTGACTTGGGATAAGGTGGAAGCCTGGAGGCCATGATTTGTTGCTACACAGCCAGACAAGATATGGACACTGGTTTGCGTATATTCATTAGGTACAGAGGAATGTGGAGATGCAAGTATTCGTGTGTGTGTGTGTGTGTGTGTGTGTGTGTGTGTGTGTGTATGTGTGTGAGTGTGTGTGTGTGTACGGTCAACAGGCTAAGCCATGGAGTAGGAATGTTATTTGGGAATGATTTTAGGGAAGACATTCAAGATACTAGCCAAAGATTGAGGCGGACATTTTGGACTAAACCATTGACAGGGATAGTATTGTTGAAGAATTTGGAGAAGCAAATGATCTGTCATGTGTTCTACCACAACAAAGGTAGATATGTAAAAAAGGTTGAGGTGGAAAATTTGCGTTAGAGATATTAAACAAAGTCTCCATCTAAACCCAAACTCTCTTTGCCTTCTCAATATCTTCCCCCTATCATCAAAGTGTCAGGAGTGGTACAGTCCACTATTTGTTCCTTCCTTCCCCAGGCATTCTTGTGGGTCAGAACCAGGCTTTGTGATGTCAGAGCACAAGCTCACCTACTATTGGTCGAGACCTTGATGATGGCTCAGGTCTGAGGGTGTGGCCTTCCCTATCCTGCCAGTTGTTCACAGCCCCTCGAGGGAGAAACAACACGCACTCATGCGACTTGGTGATGGAGAGTCTAGCAAAGGAACCTAAGGAATCAATGTCCGACATGGACCTCCCAACATCCAGTAGTGATGTTCCAATGGCAGCGAATGGGCCAGTCCTTATGTTGAAGACAAAGGCAGCTCTAAAGCAGTATCCACCTTACATGTTGTGCGGAAAGGTGAGTTGACAAACCCTACTGGAGCTCCCTCCTCTACTCATTTACTCTTACCTAAAGTCACTACCTCTCTCCTTCCTGGCATAAATCCCTTATCAATTCTCACCTCTTCCGACAAAGTGTCCTTCACATGCCTCTCCTGACTTCTCCCTCTATTAACTAATTCTTGTGTTCACCTCTTGCCATTCCAGGCACACAAGAAAAGCAAACACCGGAAGCACTCCTCAAAGAAGAGGAACAAGAGAAAGAGGGAGGCCGAAGAGGCAGCTGCCCTCGAACGGAAGAAAATCAAAGTGAAAGCTGTTACTGCAATGCCTGAACCTAAGGAGGAGGAGCCTGAAAAGGAAGCCGAGGTGCACACTACTGGAGAAGCAAGCGTGGTCGCAGCAGCCGATGAGGGGGAGAGCCAATAAGATGGCTATCATGAAGACGGGGAAAGCCCAAATATGACAAAGAAAATTGCATTGGTATACATTTCTTAAATTGAAAATAAATTCAATTTAGTTGAAAAGCTATGTGTCTTTTACAGTGACTAAAGGCGAAACCAGGAAAGGGAAGGAAAAATGATGGTTATAGGAGAAGAGAGGGAAGATGGGTGGGTGAATGGCAATGGAGAGATTTGTTCTTCACTAGGTTTGGGACAGTCATAGTGGGTTCATGGAAAGAGGGGGAGTTTGGGTTGGTAGAAGACAAGGGAGGGATTTGGGTCTACAAAGGTTTGGGCATTAATTTTGGGTGCATAAAAGAGGCGAGTTTGTGTGGGAAGAAGACAAGGGAGGGATTAGGGTCTCCAAAATTTTGTGGCTTTAACGGTGAGAGCATGGAAAGAGAGGGAGTTTTGGTGGGTAGGAGACAAGGGAGGGATTTGTGTCTCCAAAGGTTTGGGCATCAATGGTGGGTGCATGGAAGACGGGGAGTTTGGGTGGGAAGAAGACAAGGGAGGGATTTGGGTCTCCAAAGTTTTGGGGCAGTAATGGTGAGGGCATGAAAGAAAGGGAGTTTGCGTGGGAAGATGACAAGGGAGGGATTTGGGTCTCCAAAGAATAGGTCATCAATGGTGGGTGCATGGAAGAGGGGGAGTTAGGGTGGATAGAAGACAAGGAAGGGATTTGTGTCTCCAAAGGATTTGGGCAGTAATGGTGAGTGCATGAAAAGAAAGGGAACTTGGGTTGGTAGAAGACAAGGCAGGGATTTGTGTCTCCAAAGGTTTGGGCATCACTTGTGGGTGCATGGAAGAAAGGGAGTTTGGGTGTGTAGGAGACAAGGGAGGGATTTGTGTTTTTAAAGGTTTGGGCTTTAATGATGGGTGCATGGAAGAGGGGGAGTTTGGGTGGGAAGAAGACAAGTGAGGAATTTTTGTCTCCAAACGTTTGGCATCATTGGTGGGTGCCTGGATGAGGGGGATTTTGGGGCAGTAATGGTGAGTGCATGAAAAGAAAGGGAGCATGGGTGGGTAGAAGACAAGGGAGGGATTTGGGTCTCCAAAGGTTTGGGCATCAATGGTGGGTGCATGAAAGTGGGGATGTTTGGGTTGGAAGAAGACAAGGGAGGGATTTGGGTTTCCATATGTTTGGAGCAGTAATGGTGAGTGCATGGAAAGAGAGGGAGTTTGGGTGGGTAGAAGACAAGGGAGGGATTTGGGTCTCCAAAGGTTTGGGCATCAATTGTGGGTGCATGGAAGAGAGGGAGTTTGGGTGGGTAGGAAAAAAGGGAGGGATTTGGGTCTCCAAAAGTTTGGGCATCAATGGTGGGTGCCTTGAAGAGGGGGATTTTGTGTGGGTAGAAGACAAGGGAGGGGTTTGTGTCTCCAAAATTTTGGGGCAGTAATGGTGAGAGCTTGGAAAGAGTGGGAATATGGGTGGGTAATGCCAGGGAAGGGAGTTGGATCTCATATACTTTGGAGAGTGTAATGATGGGTAAATGATAAGAGATATTTGGGTGGGTACATGACAAGGGAAGGACTTGATTCTCAAATACTCAGGTGGCAGAAATCATGAGTATCTGTTAAGAGAGGAGTTTGGGTTATTATATGAAGGGTGGGATTAGGGTCTCAGAAAGATGGGGTCAGAAATGGTGGATATATAGCAACAGAGGGAGTATGCTGGGTAAATGACAAGGGAGGGATTTGGGTCTTATACACTTTAGGGGCAGCAATGGTGAGTATGTAGCAAGAGAAATACTTTGGATGTGCATACGACAATGGAGAGATTAGGGTCTCACAAAGCCGGTGGCAAAATGATGGGTATATGCCCAGAGAGGAGTTTGGGTAGCTGTATGACCAGGGGGTGTTTGGGTCTCTTAAGGTTTGGGGCAGAAATAATTGGTATATTTCATGCAACAGAGTTTTGGTGGGTATATATCAAGAGAGGGGGTTTTGTTGGGCTTATAAACATGGATATATTTGGGTCTGACATGTTTGTGGGAAGAAATGGTGGTTACATCACAAGACAGGAAATTGTGTGGTTACATGAAAATAGAAGAATTTTCAGTGGGCATATGGCAAGAGAAGGATTTGGGTCACAGCAGGATGGGGGCAGACATGGTGGATATATGGCTAGCGAGGGAGTTTGGGTGAGTACATGACATGGGGCAGATTGGGCCATCACAACGTTTGGGGGAAGAAATGGTGGAAACATTATAAGAGAGAGTATTAGGTTTGGTGTATGGCTAAGGAGGAATGAGTGTCTTGAAAGGATGGGTCCAGAAATAGTGGGTACATGGCGAGAGAGGGAGTTCACTTGGTTGAATGAAAGGGAGAGATTTGTGTCTGATAAGGTTTTAGGGAATAAATATTGGCTATATGGCAAGAGAGGTAGTGTGGATAGGCAGATGACAAAGGAGGGATGTGGTCTAATAAGGATGAAGGCAGCAACAGTGAGGAGAGATAGAGAGAGAGAGAGAGAGAGAGAGAGAGAGAGAGAGAGAGAGAAAGATTGGTTTGGTATATGATATGAGAGAGATTATGGTTTTACAAAGTTTGATGGCAGATAAACAATTTTCATGAATTTACGATAAAGATGGATTTGATTGCGTGTATTGTATGAACCACACCTTGAACTCAAATTTCAAGTTGAGGCCTAGAAAATTGATTTAGGTGGGTATATGACACAGAAGACTCTTTGGTGTTGAAGATGGAAAATCTGACATTTTGTATACTATAGGGATAGAGGCCAGAAAAGGAATATGGTTTGATATATAAAAAGAAGAAAAATTGGGTTAGCATATGACAAAGAAGGGACTTTGGTTCCCACAGATTTGAGGGTCATACCACACATGCACTGTAAGACTCATAGAGGTAATTATGGAGCATTGAATCCAAATTGCTACATTTATCTAATCTCATAGATACGGATGAAGAAGACTGTGCTCCACCATCCATGTATTTTGCAAGATCCGGGCAAAACTTCACAGTATGAATGTCTCAACCTATCTGAGGTGAAGTGTGTGAGTGACAGTTATCCCCACAAATAGCTGTTATGTTTCCTGTTTGGCAACTTTTTTTGAATGTTGGTTTTATACCTCACCATCCAATGTAAGTAAGGAAATCTCCCCAGGAGCAATAATCACCCAGCAAACTCAAATCTACTGATCACATCTCAGTGAAAGGAATGGTAATTTGAAGTGACAGGTTTACCCTTGGTTATCCTTTATAAAAAATTTGTGTTTTAATAGGGCTTTTAGAATGGGCTGCTTACATAACAGGCCTAGCAGAAATGAGGATATACTAATGAGACAATTGTGTAGCTTGATCTATCAGAACAGTCAAATCATTGACGTCAACGTAATGAGTATTTCTACAGAAATCTCATGCCAGGTAAAGCAATGTTCTCTACCCAAAGGAAAACCTTGTCTCCTTAAAGAGATTTCACACAATTCCTACTATCAAAACACCTTGCCAGATAAGACTAACAATTAGACAATGATGGGTGAGCTAAGGGAGGGTAGATGCCACCTCCTGACCACAACTGCTTATATGTCAATACCCTGTCCCTCTAGCTAAACTCTAATCTCAGTTCAGGACTTCAAGATGCAAGAGACTTGAAAGGGTCTCTGGATCTCTTTATCACTAGTTAATTGGATGCTTGCCTATAATTTTAGGAAATTAATTCATGATCATCATGTCAGGATTCAGGCAAACACGGCACTGGGCCTGTTGTTGAGTCCATACCAACTGATTCATCAGTAGTAGGTAGAGAGAGAGAGAGACGAGGCCTGATGTGGGAATGTAAACCTCAAAACCCACCCTCAGTGACATATATTATCCAAAAGGCTATATGCATTCCAGCATGGTCACACCTCCTAATTTCCCAAACAGTTGCACTTCTTGGTAACTAAGTAAGTATTCAAGTACATGAGAGCCTGTTTTTCATTCCCTTTCATTAACTGTCACATTTCTCTAGAAGCCACCAACTGTCAGTAGTTTGTCAGTTAGAGGTACAGACTTCTGAGCCATCCCCCTTAGTCAAAGATGCACTGTAGGAGGGCTCCAGAGTCTAACTGGCAAACTCCTGACAGTTGGTGGCTTCTAGAGAAGTGTGAGACTTAAAGAAGATGGAAACCATACTGGCATATATTTGAGTGCTTAGTCACCAAGCATACTGGAATATGACCTGGCCTCATCTTACACAGGCCTTTGCATGCAATCACGACGGCTCTGTATTTGTGAGAGCAATGACTCTGTCATGTCTTGAGATCACAATTTCACTCTTGGCATCTGCAGCCTCAGACTCATAAAATCTTTTTAAATGCTCCCTGCAATGGTACCTGAGTCTTGAAGAGAGGGCTACAAATATCCCATTGCACATACTCTCATTTTTTTTCCAGGATGACCAGTTTTGAATGTCTTTTTTAAACATAATCTACTGCACCAAGGTCTCTGAGGAGGTCTGAGAACTGCACTAATCTGTAGTTATCGATGTATGAATGTAGAGTGAAGCTTGATACTTCATTCATTTAACAAAATAATAGTATGAGGTTCAATACTGGGGCGCTGGAACTCCATAACCATGCGTTCTCGACAAAGCTTACAGCAGCAGGCATGTGTTGCTTTCTGTAGAGTAGACCTTAAATTCACTCTTAAGGAGCTGATTATTCCCAGAAAGTTTTTACCACTATTGCATTCATGGACATATCTTTCTAGGTTGTTCATTAATATAGTATGCAATATTCTTAGTTTGGTACGATGACTGATGATCCTCCCAGGAGCACACCATGTAGGCTAGAGCAAAGGATGAAATACTGGGACTAAACTGGGAACTAGGATTTAGGACTTTGTTGAAGTTAGAGATCATTACTGCAAGGCAAAGATTTCAGGCTACTATGGTGGCACTGCCTAAGGCTCATGATTTACATGCTACAGGATATGAAAACAGAAATATTAGGATGTATGTGGAATATCCAATAGACTAGGCCCTGGAAGAGAACACAGAAAGTTTGTGTATAGAGTGGGGTAGTATAGTCAACATCTAGTCCTGTGGCTGTGGATAGGGCAAGTACTAGTGGCACTCTAATTGTTCCTTATAGCACTGAAATTGGGGGTTTATGAGATTTTGGACCATGATGAAGCCTGAAGGCCTCTGCTCTGAAGTATAAGTTGTTTGTCTAGGCTGGGGTACTGGTATAGATTCAGCAGGATGTGCAAAAACATTTATGATGAGTATGTTAGGGATAATTAACAGGCCTGACTCTGGAGAGGTCATGGGGAATCTGAGTACAGAGTTGGGTTGTATAGGCAGCACACAGTGTTCTGTGGCTAAGTGTTGTAACAGGAACTTCATGCAGGAACCAAGATCTTACCAATAGCAAAGAAGAACATGAAGCAAAGGATTTCGGACATTGACAAAAGTTAGAAGTCACTACAAGGATGGGTGGTGGTGGTGCATGACTTTAATCATAGCACTTGGGAGGCAGAGGCAGGAGGATCTCTGTGAGTGTGAAGCCAACCTGGTCTACAGAGCTAGTGCAAAAATAGACTTCCAAGTTACGTAGAGAAGCCTTCTCTCGAATTAAAAATAGATAGATAGATAGACAGATAGGTAGATATAAGTAAGTCATTGCGAGGGAGAACAAGCACTATTCTAGGGATGCCACTAGATTGTCTGGACTCCACTAGTTTGGGAAAACAATTATCTCTGCAGAAGGGTGCATACCTCTATCGACTTTATAGGAGGATATGGACAGTCTGGGCATGTGTGCAAGAACGTTGAGTGCAGAGGGAGCCTAGCTGTTCACTAAAGCATAGTAGAAGTTGCTGGGCCTAAGCTTGTCTGCAAACATTCAAACCTGTAGATGCCTAAAGCTCGCAAATGGAAGGCAAATGTGGTTCTAGTAGGTCAGGCTGCATGTGGAAAAACAAGTATTCATGTTTGTGTTGGTTATTACTCACTAGGCTAAACCCTGGAGGCCGAGGATGTGGGATGTCTAGGGACAAAGATAGGTGGCTTAATCATTTAAATGTCACTTGTGATTGAATGAAGGTAGAATGGTTCAAGTTGAGAGTATGGAAGTTGGATATAGCACAAAGGAATAGGCTAGGACAAGGTCAGTTGGAGGAACCAGAGTCTGCAGAAGCCTAGAGCCATCAAGTATAAGGAACTCATAGAAACCCTAGTCATGGTCACTGGATGTTCGACCATTCTAGTTACGCCAGAAAATAAAATGTCAGATAGGGATGTAAACACCAGGCTCACCCAGGAGGAGACCACAGGAAGTCTGTGTATTTATTGGTGTATTTTATGTGTCACAAGGCTTTCTGAAAGTAGATGTGGGTAGACAGGGCTAGGGTACATCCCTATGGGAGCATAGATGTAGGCTACAGCCAAGGACAAAATGCTTGGCATAGGCTAGGGCCAAGGAATGGGGACCTTGTTGAATTATAGGGGTCATTACAGCAAGGCTAGAAGTCCAGACATCTGTGCCAAACTGCATGCAGCATGGGATTTATGTTTTGCATGACATGAAAACAGAAATATTGGGTTGTGTTTGGAGTTTCAGTAACTAGACTCTGGGGAGTGGATGGGAAGTTTGTGTATAGAGTGCCATGGTATAGTGAACATCTACTCCTGTGGCCATAGATAGGACAACTATTGTAGAAATACTAAATGTTAAGTATAGCACTTGAATAGATGGAGGGCTGTGCTGGGGTGTGAGATTTTACACCCTACTGAATCCTAGAGGCACCTGTTATGTTTTATAGTTTGTCTATGTAGGCTAGAGTACTGTGATCAATTCAGCAAGTTGTAGAAAATCATGTATGATGAGTACATTTGGTGTAAGTCTACAGGCTTGACTCTGGGGAGTACATGGGTATTCTGGGTAATCTGGGTATTAAGTTGTGTTGTATAGGTAGCCTAGAGTGTCCTGTGTGTAAGTGTTGTTTCAGGAGATTCATGCAGGACACTATATGTTGCATTCAGCCTAAGAGACCATGGTGGGACTAAGATGGAACAAAGGATTTGGAACCCTACCAACAGCTAGAAGTCACTACTATTGAAATCTAGGGATGACACTGGATGTTCCATCCAGTCTGGACTCCACTGGATTAGAAAAACGATGATAGGATGCAGAGCAGTGCTCTGAAATCTAGACGATGGAGGAGTATTCTGATAGTCTGGGGATAGAATGGTCATGTAGGGCAGCCACAACTACTCTGGTTCTATGAGAGACTGATAGTCTTTGTGGGAATCTAGATGCTGTCAACAGCACAGAAAAAGTTGATGGGTCTAAGAATGCCGGAGATTGCTATAGAGGCAGCTGGAGAAGACCAGGACACTGGCTGTTGCAACTTGGGTAGATCAAGCCCTCTATGTACAAAGTACTGAGTGGGTAACTAAACTAAACAAGTTAAAACCTGGGAAGATATAGAAAATCTGAATAAGGAATAATGCTCTATACTGTACCTAAAGTGTCCCGTGGATGTATTAGTGCAGGGTAAGTGCTAGCAAAGCCTAGATGTTCACGACAGAAAAGGAGGATTCCTGAGAATAGTCTGAGCTGAGTTATTTGTACCATACTCCCAAGAAGACCCTTGACTCAAGAGGCAAACAGCCAGATTATGCAGGGGTGCTGGCTGTTAAACTCAAGCTAGATGCAGATGGATATGGAAAACAAGTATTGGTTGGTGGCTTATATAAGAAGCCAGTTCCTGGAGGAGAACATTAGGAATGTGGTAGAGTAGGGTGCTGCAGGTAACACAGAGGGTACTGTGGGTGGGTGAAGGTAGCAACTTGTCTGCTGCATGTATGTCGGCAATCGCACACGTGGAAGGCCATGATATGGGATTTCCGAAATTATAGAAGCCTAGATAATGCTACTTAGGTGATCAAACAAAATTTGTATAATGACTTTGGGAAAGAGGCTAGATCCAGGTAGAGATAGAATATGAAATATCTGGTTGTGAGGGAGTGAGTACTTACCAGGCCATACCATGGTGGAGGACTCAGGAATACAGAATTTGGATTCGGGTAAGATAGTTAGCAAAATGAGTACTATATGTAGATTCAAGCAGCGCAGGTCCTTGTAGGACAATGTATGTTGGTTGGAGGACAGGAGTAGATGCTGGTATTCGGCCCTCGCATTTGGAACTCTGTTGAATCCTGTGAGCATTACTACAACATGCAAGAATATCAGTGGCAAAAACTAGACTTTGACAGTTGTAGTGACTTATGATCTGTTTGTTGGCGTATGGGGAAACGCTATCTGGTAAGGGAAATATTCTGGGCTTGGTCTTTGGGGAAGATATGGAAAGTCTGGATTGGAAATGGAGTTGTGAAAGCAGGGCAACTATTTCATGCATGGGTGTAGGTGTGTTAAATTCAGGGGAGCCTAACTGTTGACTATACCAAAGAAGGAGTTGCTGGACCTAGTCTTGGCTGAAGGCTTTGAAAACCTTCACAGGCCTAAAATTTGCAAATGCAAGGCACATGAGGCAGCTGTAAGTCAGACAGCATGTGGAAAATCAAATATTCACTTGTGTGTAGTGGGTTACTCAATTGGCTAAAGTTGGGTCCTGGTGGTTGTGGGATGTCTGGTTAGATAATGAAGTGGTTTAGGCATCGGAATCATCCTGCAGATGGATTCAGGTAGGATGGTTACTGTTGGGAATGTAGATGCTGGATACAGCACAAAAGAATGTGCTAGGACAAGGCCAGTTGGAGGGAAAGTGCCAGCAGAAGCTTAGAACTATCTATCAAAGCATGGTAGGACTAAGATGGAGCCTAGGGTTTGGAACTCAGCAAACAGCTAAAAGTCACTGTAAGTGTGAGAAAACAGCTCTTTTAGAGTTCTCACTGGATGTTTCATCAGGTCTGGACTCTACTGGAGTAGGAAAAGAATTATCTGCTCGAAAGGTGCACTTACTTCTCTTGGCATTGTAGAAGGATTTGGACAGTCTTGGCATGCTGTGATATTATGTAGTCAGCCAGAGATCCTGTGGTTTGATGAGGATGGGGTTGTCTCAGTGGGAATGTATATGTTGTCTACAGCACAGGAGGATTTGATGGGACTAGGAATCCTATATGCTATGAATAGGTTTTATTACCATTGGTTATTCAAGAAGATGCTTTGGGCAATCGATTAGTAGAATATAGCCAGGCAGGAAATCTGAACAGAGATATAGATAGAAAGTAGGCAGAGTCAGGGAGATGCCATGTAGCTGCTGAAGGAGAAAACCAGCAGCTACCAGTGAGAGCCTTTCTGGAATGGATCATAATGATACATAGATATACAAAAGGAAATCCCACATCAATATGAGCTATGTTTGGAGGGATGTGGAAAAACAGTATTTGGAACAGGAAATATTCACTAGGTTCGAACTTTAGGAGGACACGATAACTTTTCATAAGGAGTGGGGTTATTCCATTAGCCAGTACAGGTATGATAAGTGTTGGGGAACTCTCAGTGTTGGCTACAGAATAGTAGTAGCTGGTGGGATCATGCTGTGTTTTGAGATTTGTGTCCCTAAAACATGCCAAAAATCACTACTGCAGAGTGCAAGGGTCCATTCTTTGATGGGACAGGGACTAATCAATCAAGGATAAATTCCACTGAATATGGAAAACCAATTACAGAGTATGGATATCTTCACCTGGGTAAATCCTGGAGGGGGACATAGGAAGTCTGGGTATGGTGTGAAGAGGTATGGGCAACTCTAAGACCCCTGTTGGTTTATCTAAATAGGATTATATCTGGCTGTAGCCCAGATGTTCTCTATAATATAGGAAAAATGTTCTAAATAGGCTGCAACATGTTGAAGCCTAAAATTCACTACTATAAGGCAAGGAGTCCAGACCAAGATTGAACATTTCTTTTGGTTTCCAGGTTATACATAACAGAATGTTAAAAATCAAGTGTCTAATACTGTGTGATATTCTCAATAGGCTAGACACCAGAAGATAGGAGAACCCTGGTTATGGACTGGGCTTATGTTGGTTGTAGAAAGCCTCCTTAGGTGAGTGAGTATATTAAAGGAGGCTGTATGCTCACCACAGTTAAAGAGATATTGAGGCTAGGCTGGGTCACCTGACTTGGGATAAGGTGGAAGCCTGGAGGCCATGATTTGTTGCTACACAGCCAGACAAGATATGGACACTTGTTTGCGTATATTCATTAGGTACAGAGGAATGTGGAGATGCAAGTATTCGTGTGTGTGTGTGTGTGTGTGTGTGTGTGTGTGTGTGTGTATGTGTGTGTGAGTGTGTGTGTGTGTACGGTCAACAGGCTAAGCCATGGAGTAGGAATGTTATTTGGGAATGATTTTAGGGAAGACATTCAAGATACTAGCCAAAGATTGAGGCGGACATTTTGGACTAAACCATTGACAGGGATAGCATTGTTGAAGAATTTGGAGAAGCAAATGATCTGTCATGTGTTCTACCACAACAAAGGTAGATATGTAAAAAAGGTTGAGGTGGAAAATTTGCCTTAGAGTTATTAAACAAAGTCTCCATCTAAACCCAAACTCTCTTTGCCTTCTCAATATCTTCCCCCTATCATCAAAGTGTCAGGAATGGTACAGTCCACTATTTGTTCCTTCTTTCCCCAGGCATTCTTGTGGGTCAGAACCAGGCTTTGTGATGTCAGAGCACAAGCTCACCTACTATTGGTCGAGACCTTGATGATGACTCAGGTCTGAGGGTGTGGCTTTCCCTACTCTGCCAGTTGTTCACAGCCCCTCGAGGGAGAAACAACACGCGCTCAAGGGACTTGGTGATGGAGACTCTAGCAAAGGAACCTAAGGAATCACTGTCCGACATGGACCTCCCAACATCCAGTAGTGATGTTCCGATGGCAGCGAACGGGCCAGTCCTTATGGTGAAGACAAAGGCAGCTCTAAAGCAGTATCCACCTTACATGTCGTGCGGAAAGGTGAGTTGACGAACCCTACTGGAGCTCCCTCCTCTACTCATTTACTCTTACCTAAAGTCACTACCTCTCTCCTTCCTGGCATAAATCCCTTATCAATTCTCACCTCTTCCGACAAAGTGTCCTTCACATGCCTCTCCTGACTTCTCCCTCTATTAACTAATTCTTGTGTTCACCTCTTGCCATTCCAGGCACACAAGAAAAGCAAACACCGGAAGCACTCCTCAAAGAAGAGGAACAAGAGAAAGAGGGAGGCCGAAGAGGCAGCTGCCCTCGAACGGAAGAAAATCAAAGTGAAAGCTGTTACTGCAATGCCTGAACCTAAGGAGGAGGAGCCTGAAAAGGAAGCCGAGGTGCACACTACTGGAGAAGCAAGCGTGGTCGCAGCAGCCGATGAGGGGGGAGCCAATAAGATGGCTATCATGAAGACGGGGAATGCCCAAATATGACAAAGAAAATTGCATTGGTATAAATTTCTTAAATTGAAAATAAATTCAATTTAGTTGAAAAGCTATGTGTCTTTTACAGTGACTAAAGGCGAAACCAGGAAAGGGGAGGAAAAATGATGGTTATAGGAGAAGAGAGGGAAGATGGGTGGGTGAATGGCAATGGAGAGATTTGTTCTTCACTAGGTTTGGGACAGTCATAGTGGGTTCATGGAAAGAGGGGGAGTTTGGGTTGGTAGAAGACAAGGGAGGGATTTGGGTCTACAAAGGTTTGGGCATTAATTGTGGGTGCATAAAAGAGGCGAGTTTGTGTGGGAAGAAGACAAGGGAGGGATTAGGGTCTCCATAATTTTGTGGCTTTAACGGTGAGAGCATGGAAAGAGAGGGAGTTTTGGTGGGTAGGAGACAAGGGAGGGATTTGTGTCTCCAAAGGTTTGGGCAACAATGGTGGGTGCATGGAAGAGGGGGAATTCGGGTGGGAAGAAGACAAGGGTGGGATTTGGGTCTCCAAAGGTATGGGCAACAATGGTGGGTGCATGGAAGAGGGGGAGTTTGTGTGGGAAGAAGACAAGGGAGGGATTAGGGTCTCCATAATTTTGTGGCTTTAACGGTGAGAGCATGGAAAGAGAGGGAGTTTTGGTGGGTAGGAGACAAGGGAGGGATTTGTGTCTCCAAAGGTTTGGGCATCAATGGTTGGTGCATGGAAGACGGGGAGTTTGGGTGGGAAGAAGACAAGGGAGGGATTTGGGTCTCCAAAGTTTTGGGGCAGTAATGGTGAGGGCATGAAAAGAAAGGGAGTTTGGGTGGGAAGATGACAAGGGAGGGATTTGGGTCTCCAAAGAATTGGTCATCAATGGTGGGTGCATGGAAGAGGGGGAGTTAGGGTGGATAGAAGACAAGGAAGGGATTTGTGTCTCCAAAGGATTTGGGCAGTAATGGTGAGTGCATGAAAAGAAAGGGAATTTGGGTTGGTAGAAGACAAGGGAGGGATTTGTGTCTCCAAAGGTTTGGGCATCACTTGTGGGTGCATGGAAGAAAGGGAGTTTGGGTGTGTAGGAGACAAGGGAGGGATTTGTGTTTTTAAAGGTTTGGGCATCAATGATGGGTGCATGGAAGAGGGGGAGTTTGGGTGGGAAGAAGACAAGGGAGGGATTTTTGTCTCCAAAAGTTTGGGCATCATTGGTGGGTGCCTGGACGAGGAGGATTTTGGGGCAGTAATGGTGAGTGCATGAAAAGAAAGGGAGCATGGGTGGGTAGAAGACAAGGGAGGGATTTAGGTCTCCAAAGGTTTGGGCAACAATGGTGGGTGCATGGAAGAGGGGGAATTCGGGTGGGAAGAAGACAAGGGTGGGATTTGGGTCTCCAAAGGTATGGGCAACAATGGTGGGTGCATGGAAGAGGGGGAGTTTGGGTGGGAAGAAGACAAGGGAGGGATTTGGGTTTCCATATGTTTGGAGCAGTAATGGTGTGTGCATGGAAAGAGAGGGAGTTTGGGTGGGTAGAAGACACGGGAGGGATTTGTGTCTCCAAAGGTTTGGGCATCAATTGTGGGTGCATGGAAGAGAGGGAGTTTGGGTGGGTAGGAAAAAAGGGAGGGATTTGTGTCTCCAAAAGTTTGGGCATCAATGGTGGGTGCCTTGAAGAGGGGGATTTTGTGTGGGTAGAAGACAAGGGAGGGGTTTGTGTCTCCAAAATTTTGGGGCAGTAATGGTGAGAGCTTGAAAGAGTGGGAATATGGGTGGGTAATGCCAGGCAAGGGAGTTGGATCTCATATACTTTGGAGAGTGTAATGATGGGTAAATGATAAGAGACATTTGGGTGGGTACATAACAAGGGAAGGATTTGATTCTCAAATATTCAGGTGGCAGAAATCATGAGTATCTGTTAAGAGAGGAGTTTGGGTTATTATATGAAGGGTGGGATTAGGGTCTCAGAAAGATGGCGTCAGAAATGGTGGATATATAGGAACAGAGGGAGTATGCTGGGTAAATGACAAGGGAGGTATTTGGGTCTTATACACTTTAGGGGCAGCAATGGTGAGTATGTAGCAAGAGAAATACTTTGGATGGGCATACGACAATGGAGAGATTAGGGTCTCACAAAGCCGGTGGCAAAATGATGGGTATATGCCCAGAGAGGAGTTTGGGTAGCTGTATGACCAGGGAGTGTTTGGGTCTCTTAAGGTTTGTGGCAGAAATAATTGGTATATTTCATGAAACAGAGTTTGGGTGGGTATATGTCAAGAGAGGGTGTTTTGTTGGGCTTATAAACATGGATATATTTGGGTCTGACATGTTTGGGGGAAGAAATGGTGGTTACATCACAAGACAGGAAATTGTGTGGTTACATGAAAATAGAAGAATTTTCAGTGGGCATATGGCAAGAGAAGGATTTGGGTCACAGCAGGATGGGGGCAGACATGGTGGATATATGGCTAGCGAGGGAGTTTGGGTGAGTACATGACATGGGGCAGATTGGGCCATCACAACGTTTGGGGGAAGAAATGGTGGAAACATTATAAGAGAGAGTATTAGGTTTGGTGTATGGCTAAGGAGGAATGAGTGACTTGGAAGGATGGGGCCAGAAATAGTGGGTACATGGCGAGAGAGGGAGTTCACTTGGTTGAATGAAAGGGAGAGATTTGTGTCTGATAAGGTTTTAGGGAAGAAATATTGGCTATATGGCAAGAGAGGTAGTGTGGATAGGCAGATGACAAAGGAGGGATGTGGTCTCATAAGGATGAAGGCAGCAACAGTGGGGAGAGAGAGAGAGAGAGAGAGAGAGAGAGAGAGAGAGATTGGGTTGGTATATGATATGAGAGAGATTATGGTTTTACAAAGTTTGATTGCAGATAAACAATTTTCATGAATATACGATAAAGATGGATTTGATTGCGTGTATTGTGTGAACCACACTTTGAACTCAAATTTCAAGTTGAGGCCTAGAAAATTGATTTAGGTGGGTATATGACACAGAAGACTCTTTGGTATTGAAGATGGAAAATCTGACATTTTGTATACTATAGGGATAGAGGCCAGAAAAGGAATATGGTTTGATATATAAAAAGAAGAAAATTTGGGTTAGCATATGACAAAGAAGGGACTTTGGTTCCCACAGATTTGAGGGTCATACCACACATGCACTGTAAGACTCATAGAGGTAATTATGGAGCATTGAATCCAAATTGCTACATTTATCTAATCTCATAGATACGGATGAAGAAGACTGTGCTCCACCATCCATGTATTTTGCAAGATCCGGGCAAAACTTCACAGTATGAATGTCTCAACCTATCTGAGGTGAAGTGTGTGAGTGACAGTTATCCCCACAAATAGCTGTTATGTTTCCTGTTTGGCAACTTTTTTTGAATGTTGGTTTTATACCTCACCATCCAATGTAAGTAAGGAAATCTCCCCAGGAGCAATAATCACCCAGCAAACTCAAATCTACTGATCACATCTCAGTGAAAGGAATGGTAATTTGAAGTGACAGGTTTACCCTTGGTTATCCTTTATAAAAAATTTGTGTTTTAATAGGGCTTTTAGAATGGGCTGCTTACATAACAGGCCTAGCAGAAATGAGGATATACTAATGAGACAATTGTGTAGCTTGATCTATCAGAACAGTCAAATCATTGACGTCAACGTAATGAGTATTTCTACAGAAATCTCATGCCATGTAAAGCAATGTTCTCTACCCAAAGGAAAACCTTGTCTTCTTAAAGAGATTTCACACAATTCCTACTATCAAACCACCTTGCCAGATAAGACTAACAATTAGACAATGATGGGTGAGCTAAGGGAGGGTAGATGCCACCTCCTGACCACAACTGCTTATATGTCAATACCCTGTCCCTCTAGCTAAACTCTAATCTCAGTTCAGGACTTCAAGATGCAAGAGACTTGAAAGGGTCTCTGGATCTCTTTATCACTAGATAATTGGATGCTTGCCTATAATTTTAGGAAATTAATTCATGATCATCATGTCAGGATTCAGGCAAACACGGCACTGGGCCTGTTGTTGAGTCCATACCAACTGATTCATCAGTAGTAGGTAGAGAGAGAGAGAGATGAGGCCTGATGTGGGAATGTAAACCTCAAAACCCACCCTCAGTGACATATATTATCCACAAAGGCTATATGCATTCCAGCATGGTCACACCTCCTAATTTCCCAAACAGTTGCACTTCTTGGTAACTAAGTAAGTATTCAAGTACATGAGAGCCTGTTTTTCATTCCCTTTCATTAACTGTCACATTTCTCTAGAAGCCACCAACTGTCAGTAGTTTGTCAGTTAGAGGTACAGACTTCTGAGCCATCCCCCATAGTCAAAGATGCACTGTAGGAGGGCTCGAGAGTCTAACTTGCAAACTCCTGACAGTTGGTGGCTTCTAGAGAAGTGTGAGAGTTAATGTGGATGGAAACCATACTGGCATATATTTGAGTGCTTAGTCACCAAGCATACTGGAATATGACCTGGCCTCATCTTACACAGGCCTTTGCATGCAATCACGACGGCTCTGTATTTGTGAGAGCAATGACTCTGTCATGTCTTGAGATCACAATTTCACTCTTGGCATCTGCAGCCTCAGACTCATAAAATCTTTTTAAATGCTCCCTGCAATGGTACCTGAGTCTTGAAGAGAGGGCTACAAATATCCCATTGCACATACTCTCATTTTTTTTCCAGGATGACCAGTTGTGAATGTCTTTTTTAAACATAATCTACTGCACCAAGGTCTCTGAGGAGGTCTGAGAACTGCACTAATCTGTAGTTATCGAGATATGAATGTAGAGTGAAGCTTGATACTTCATTCATTTAACAAAATAATAGTATGAGGTTCAATACTGGGGCCTTGGATCTCCATAACCATATGTTCTCGACAAAGCTTACAGCAGCAGGCATGTGTTGCTTTCTATAGAGTAGACCTTAAATTCACTCTTAAGGAGCTGATTATTCCCAGAAAGTTTGTACCACTATTGCATTCATGGACATATCTTTCTAGGTTGTTCATTAATATAGTATGCAATATTCTTAGTTTGGTACGACGACTGATGATCCTCCCAGGAGCACACCATGTAGGCTAGAGCAAAGGATGAAATACTGGGACTAAACTGGGAACTAGGATTTAGGACTTTGTTGAAGTTAGAGATCATTACTGCAAGGCAAAGATTTCAGGCTACTATGGTGGCACTGCCTAAGGCTCATGATTTACACGCTACAGTATACGAAAACAGAAATATTGGGATGTATGTGGAATATCCAATAGACTAGGCCCTGGAAGAGAACACAGAAAGTTTGTGTATAGAGAGGGGTAGTATAGTCAACATCTAGTCCTGTGGCTGTGGATAGGGCAAGTACTAGTGGCACTCTAATTGTTCCTTATAGCACTGAAATTGGGGTTGTATGAGATTTGGGACCATGATGAAGCCTGAAGGCCTCTGCTCTGAAGTATAAGTTGTTTGTCTAGGCTGGGGTACTGGTATAGATTCAGCAGGATGTGAAAAAACACTTATGATGAGTATGTTAGGGATAATTAACAGGCCTGACTCTGGAGAGGTCATGGGGAATCTGAGTACAGAGTTGGGTTGTATAGGCAGCACACAGTGTTCTGTGGCTAAGTGTTGTAACAGGAACTTCATGCAGGAACCAAGATCTTACCTATAGCAAAGAAGAACATGAAGCAAAGGATTTCGGACATTGACAAAAGTTAGAAGTCACTACAAGGATGGGTGGTGGTGGTGCATGACTTTAATCATAGCACTTGGGAGGCAGAGGCAGGAGGATCTCTGTGAGTGTGAAGCCAACCTGGTCTACAGAGCTAGTGCAAAAATAGACTTCAAAGTTACGTAGAGAAGCCTTCTCTCGAATTAAAAATAGATAGATAGATAGACAGATAGGTAGATATAAGTAAGTCATTGCGAGGGAGAACAAGCACTCTTCTAGGGATGCCAGTAGATGGTCTGGACTCCACTAGTTTGGGAAAACAATTATCTCTGCAGAAGGGTGCATACCTCTATAGTCTTTGTAGGAGGATATGGACAGTCTGGGCATGTGTGCACGAACGTTTCGTGCAGAGGGAGCCTAGCTGTTCACTAAAGCATAGTAGAAGTTGCTGGGCCTAAGCTTGTCTGCACACATTCAAACCTGTAGATGCCTAAAGCTCGCAAATGGAAGGCAAATGTGGTTCTAGTAGGTCAGGCTGCATGTGGAAAAACAAGTATTCATGTTTGTGTTGGTTATTACTCACTAGGCTAAACCCTGGAGGCCGAGCATGTGGGATGTCTAGGGACAAAGATAGGTGGCTTAATCATTTAAATGTCACTTGTGATTGAATGAAGGTAGAATGGTTCAAGTTGAGAGTATGGAAGTTGGATATAGCACAAAGGAATAGGCTAGGACAAGGTCAGTTGGAGGAACCAGAGTCTGCAGAAGCCTAGAGCCATCAAGTACAAGGAACTCATAGCCACACTAGTCATGGTCACTGGATGTTCGACCATTCTAGTTACGCCAGAAAATAAAATGTCAGATAGGGATGTAAACACCAGGCTCACCCAGGAGGAGACCACAGGAAGTCTGTGTATTTATTGGTGTATTTTATGTGTCACAAGGCTTTCTGAAAGTAGATGTGGGTAGACAGGGCTAGGGTACATCCCTATGGGAGCATAGATGTAGGCTACAGCCAAGGACAAAATGCTTGGCATAGGCTAGGGCCAGGGAATGGGGACCTTGTTGAATTCTAGGGGTCATTACAGCAAGGCTAGGAGTCCAGACATCTGTGCCAAACTGCATGCAGCATGGGATTTATGTTTTGCATGACATGAAAACAGAAATATTGTGTTGTTTTTGGAGTTTCAGTAACTAGACTCTGGGGAGTGGATGGGAAGTTTGTGTATAGAGTGCCATGGTATAGTGAACATCTAGTCCTGTGGCCATAGATAGGACAACTATTGTAGAAAAACTAAATGTTAACTATAGCACATGAATAGATGGAGGGGCTGTGCTGGGGTGCGAGATTTAACACCCTACTGAATCCTAGAGGCACCTGTTATGTGTTATAGGTTGTCTATGTAGGCTAAAGTACTGTGATCAATTCAGCAAGTTGTAGAAAATCATGTATGATGAGTACATTTGGTGTTAGTCTACAGGCTTGACTCTGGGGAGTACATGGGTATTCTGGGTAATCTGGGTATTAAGTTGTGTTGTATAGGTAGCCTAGAGTGTCCTGTGTGTAAGTGTTGTTACAGGAGATTCATGCAGGACACTATATGTTGCATTCAGCCTAAGAGACCATGGTGGGACTAAGATGGAACAAAGGATTTGGAACCCTACCAACAGCTAGAAGTCACTACTATTGAAATCTAGGGATGACACTGGATGTTCCATCCAGTCTGGACTCCACTGGATTAGAAAAACAATGATAGGATGCAGAGCAGTGCTCTGAAATCTAGACGATGGAGGAGTATTCTGATAGTCTGGGTATAGAATGGTCATGAAGGGCAGCCACAACTCCTCTGGTTTTATGAGAGATTGATAGTCTTTGTGGGAATCTAGATGCTGTCAACAGCACAGAAAAAGTTGATGTGTCTAAGAATGCCGGAGATTGCTATGGAGGCAGCTGGAGAAGACAAGGACACTGGTTGTTGCTTCTTGGGTAGATCAAGCCCTCTATGTACAAAGTACTGAGTGGGTAACTAAACTAAACAAGTTAAAACCTGGGAAGACATAGAAAATCTGAATAAGGAATAATGTTCTATATTGTACCTAAAGTGTCCCGTGGATGTATTAGTGCAGGGTAAGTGCTAGCAAAGCCTAGATGTTCACGACAGAAAAGGAGGATTCCTGAGAATAGTCTGAGCTGAGTTATTTGGGACCATACTCCCGAGAAGACCCTTGAATCAAGAGGCAAACAGCCAGATTATGCAGGGGTGCTGGCTGTTAAACTCAAGCTAGATGCAGATGGATATGGAAAACAAGTATTGGTTGGTGGCATATATAAGAAGCCAGTTCCTGGAGGAGAACATTAGGAATGTGGTGGAGTAGGGTGCTGCAGGTAACACAGAGGGTACTGTGGGTGGGTGAAGGTAGCAACTTGTCTGCTGCATGTATGTGGGCAATCGCACATGTGGAAGGCCAAGATATGGGATTTCCGAAATTATAGAAGCCTAGATATTGCTACTTAGGTGATCAAACTAAATTTGTATAATGACTTTGGGAAAGAGGCTAGATCCAGGTAGAGATAGAATATGAAATATCTGGTTGTGAGGGAGTGAGTACTTACCAGGCCATACCATGGTGGAGGACTCAGGAATACAGAATTTGGATTCGGGTAAGATAGTTAGCAAAATGAGTACTATATGTAGATTCACGCAGCGCAGGTCCTTGTAGGACAATGTATGTTGGTTGGAGGACAGGACTAGATGCTGGGATTCGGCCCTCGCATTTGGAACTCTGTTGAATCCTGTGAGCATTACTACAACATGCAAGAATATCAGTGGCAAAAACTAGACTTGGACACTTGTAGTGACTTATGATCTGTTTGTTGGCATATGGGGAAACGCTATCTGGTAAGGGAAATATTCTGGGCTTTGTCTTTGGGGAAGATATGGAAAGTCTGGATTGGAAATGGAGTTGTGAAAGCAGGGCAACTATTTCATACATGGGTGTAGGTGTGTTAAATTCAGGGGAGCCTAACTGTTGACTATACCAAAGAAGGAGTTGCTGGACCTAGTCTTGGCTGAAGGCTTTGAAAACCTTCACAGGCCTAAAATTTGCAAATGCAAGGCACATGAGGCAGCTGTAAGTCAGACAGCAAGTGGAAAATCAAATATTCATTTGTGTGTAGTGGGTTACTCAATTGGCTAAAGTTGGGTCCTGGTGGTTGTGGGATGTCTGGTTATATAATGAAGTGGTTTAGGCATCGGAATCATCCTGCAGATGGATTCAGGTAGGATGGTTACTGTTGGGAATGTAGATGCTGGATACAGCACAAAAGAATGTGCTAGGACAAGGCCAGTTGGAGGGAAAGTGCCAGCAGAAGCTTAGAACTATCTATCAAAGCACGGTAGGACTAAGATGGAGCCTAGGGTTTGGAACTCAGCAAACAGCTAAAAGTCACTGTAAGTGTGAGAAAACAGCTCTTTTAGAGTTCTCACTGGATGTTTCATCAGGTCTGGACTCTACTGGAGTAGGAAAAGAATTATCTGCTCGAAAGGTGCACTTACTTCTCTTGTCATTGTAGAAGGATTTGGACAGTCTTGGCATGCTGTGATATTATGTAGTCAGCCAGAGATCCTGTGGTTTGATGAGGTTGGGGTTGTCTCAGTGGGAATGTATATGTTGTCTACAGCACAGGAGGATTTGATGGGACTAGGAATCCTATATGCTATGAATATGTTTTATTACCATTGGTTATTCAAGAAGATGCTTTGGGCAATCGATTAGTAGAATATATCCAGGCAGGAAATCTGAACAGAGATATAGAGAGAAAGTAGGCAGAGTCAGGGAGATGCCATGTAGCTGCTGAAGGAGAAAACCAGCAGCTACCAGTGAGAGCCTTACTGGAATGGATCATAATGATACATAGATATACAAAAGGGAATCCCACATCAATATGAGCTATGTTTGGAGGGATGTGGAAAAACAGTATTTGGAACAGGAAATATTCACTAGGTTCGAACTTTAGGAGGACACGATAACTTTTCATAAGGAGTGGGGTTATTCCATTAGCCAGTACAGGTATGATAAGTGTTGGGGAACTCTCAGTGTTGGCTACAGAATAGTAGTAGCTGGTGGGATCATGCTGTGTTTTGAGATTTGTGTCCCTAAAACATGCCACAAATCACTACTGCAGAGTGCAAGGGTCCATTCTTTGATGGGACAGGGACTATTCAATCTAGGATAAATTCCACTGAATATGGAAAACCAATTACAGAGTATGGATATCTTCACCTGGATAAATCCTGGAGGGGGACATAGGAAGTCTGGGTATGGTGTGAAGAGGTATGGGCAACTCTAAGACCCCTGTTGGTTTATCTAAATAGGATTATATCTGGCTGTAGCCCAGATGTTCTCTATAATATAGGAAAAATGTTCTAAATAGGCTGCAACATGTTGAAGCCTAAAATTCACTACTATAAGGCAAGGAGTCCAGACCAAGATTGAACATTTCTTATGGTTTCCAGGTTATACATAACAGAATGTTAAAAATCAAGTGTCTAATACTGTGTGATATTCTCAATAGGCTAGACACCAGAAGATAGGAGAACCATGGTTATGGACTGGGCTTATGTTGGTTGTAGAAAGCCTCCTTAGGTGAGTGAGTATATTAAAGGAGGCTGTATGCTCACCACAGTAAAAGAGATATTGAGGCTAGGCTGGGTCACCTGACTTGGGATAAGGTGGAAGCCTGGAGGCCATGATTTGTTGCTACACAGCCAGACAAGATATGGACACTGGTTTGTGTATATTCATTAGGTACAGAGGAATGTGGAGATTCAAGTATTCGTGTGTGTGTGTGTGTGTGTGTGTGTGTGTGTGTGTGTGTACGGTCAACAGGCTAAGCCATGGAGTAGGAATATTATTTGGGAATGATTTTAGGGAAGACATTCAAGATACTAGCCAAAGATTGAGGCGGACATTTTGGACTAAACCATTGACAGGGATAGCATTGTTGAAGAATTTGGAGAAGCAAATGATCTGTCATGTGTTCTACCACAACAAAGGTAGATATGTAAAAAAGGTTGAGGTGGAAAATTTGCCTTAGAGTTATTAAACAAAGTCTCCATCTAAACCCAAACTCTCTTTGCCTTCTCAATATCTTCCCCCTATCATCAAAGTGTCAGGAGTGGTACAGTCCACTATTTGTTCCTTCCTTCCCCAGGCATTCTTGTGGGTCAGAACCAGGCTTTGTGATGTCAGAGCACAAGCTCACCTACTATTGGTCGAGACCTTGATGATGACTCAGGTCTGAGGGTGTGGCCTTCCCTACTCTGCCAGTTGTTCACAGCCCCTCGAGGGAGAAACAACATGCGCTCACGCGACTTGGTGATGGAGAGTCCAGCAAAGGAACCTAAGGAATCACTGTCCGACATGGACCTCCCAACATCCTGTAGTGATGTTCCAATGGCAGCGAACGGGCCAGTCCTTATGGTGAAGACAAAGGCAGCTCTAAAGCAGTATCCACCTTACATGTCGTGCGGAAAGGTGAGTTGACGAACCCTACTGGAGCTCCCTCCTCTACTCATTTACTCTTACCTAAAGTCACTACCTCTCTCCTTCCTGGCATAAATCCCTTATCAATTCTCACCTCTTCCGACAAAGTGTCCTTCACATGCCTCTCCTGACTTCTCCCTCTATTAACTAATTCTTGTGTTCACCTCTTGCCATTCCAGGCACACAAGAAAAGCAAACACCGGAAGCACTCCTCAAAGAAGAGGAACAAGAGAAAGAGGGAGGCCGAAGAGGCAGCTGCCCTCGAACGGAAGAAAATCAAAGTGAAAGCTGTTACTGCAATGCCTGAACCTAAGGAGGAGGAGCCTGAAAAGGAAGCCGAGGTGCACACTACTGGAGAAGCAAGCGTGGTCGCAGCAGCCGATGAGGGGGAGAGCCAATTAGATGGCTATCATGAAGACGGGGAATGCCCAAATATGACAAAGAAAATTGCATTGGTATAAATTTCTTAAATTGAAAATGAATTCAATTTAGTTGAAAAGCTATGTGTCTTTTACAGTGACTAAAGGCGAAACGAGGAAAGGGAAGGAAAAATGATGGTTATAGGAGAAGAGAGGGAAGATGGGTGGGTGAATGGCAATGGAGAGATTTGTTCTTCACTAGGTTTGGGACAGTCATAGTGGGTTCATGGAAAGAGGGGGAGTTTGGGTTGGTAGAAGACAAGGGAGGGATTTGGGTCTACAAAGGTTTGGGCATTAATTCTGGGTGCATAAAAGAGGCGAGTTTGTGTGGGAAGAAGACAAGGGAGGGATTAGGGTCTCCAAAATTTTGTGGCTTTAACGGTGAGAGCATGGAAAGAGAGGGAGTTTTGGTGGGTAGGAGACAAGGGAGGGATTTGTGTCTCCAAAGGTTTGGGCATCAATGGTGGGTGCATGGAAGACGGGGAGTTTGGGTGGGAAGAAGACAAGGGAGGGATTTGGGTCTCCAAAGTTTTGGGGCAGTAATGGTGAGGGCATGAAAAGAAAGGGAGTTTGGGTGGGAAGATGACAAGGGAGGGATTTGGGTCTCCAAAGAATTGGTCATCAATGGTGGGTGCATGGAGGAGGGGGAGTTAGGGTGGATAGAAGACAAGGAAGGGATTTGTGTCTCCAAAGGATTTGGGCAGTAATGGTGAGTGCATGAAAAGAAAGGGAACTTGGGTTGGTAGAAGACAAGGGAGGGATTTGTGTCTCCAAAGGTTTGGGCATCACTTGTGGGTGCATGGAAGAAAGGGAGTTTGGGTGTGTAGGAGACAAGGCAGGGCTTTGTGTTTTTAAAGGTTTGGGCATCAATGATGGGTGCATGGAAGAGGGGGAGTTTGGGTGGGAAGAAGACAAGTGAGGGATTTTTGTCTCCAAACGTTTGGGCAACATTGGTGGGTGCCTGGACGAGGGGGATTTTGGGGCAGTAATGGTGAGTGCATGAAAAGAAAGGGAGCATGGGTGGGTAGAAGACAAGGGAGGGATTTGGGTCTCCAAAGGTTTGGGCATCAATGGTGGGTGCATGAAAGTGGGGATGTTTGGGTTGGAAGAAGACAAGGGTGGGATTTGGGTCTCCAAAGGTTTGGGAAACAATGGTGGGTGCATGGAAGAGGGGGAGTTCGGGTGGGAAGAAGACAAGGGTGGGATTTGGGTCTCCAAAGGTTTGTGAAACAATGGTGGGTGCATGGAAGAGGGGGAGTTTGGGTGGGAAGAAGACAAGGGAGGGATTTGGGTTTCCATATGTTTGGAGCAGTAATGGTGAGTGCATGGAAAGAGAGGGAGTTTGGGTGGGTAGAAGGCACGGGAGGTATTTGGGTCTCCAAAGGTTTGGGCATCAATTGTGGGTGCATGGAAGAGAGGGAGTTTGGGTGGGTAGGAAAAAAGGGAGGGATTTGTGTCTCCAAAAGTTTGGGCATCAATGGTGGGTGCCTTGAAGAGGGGGATTTTGTGTGGGTAGAAGACAAGGGAGGGATTTGTGACTCCAAAATTTTGGGGCAGTAATGGTGAGAGCTTGGAAAGAGTGGGAATATGGGTGGGTAATGCCAGGGAAGGGAGTTGGATCTCATATACTTTGGAGAGTGTAATGATGGGTAAATGATAAGAGACATTTGGGTGGGTACATGACAAGGGAAGGATTTGATTCTCAAATACTCAGGTGGCAGAAATCATGAGTATCTGTTAAGAGAGGAGTTTGGGTTATTATATGAAGGGTGGGATTAGGGTCTCAGAAAGATGGGGTCAGAAATGGTGGATATATAGGAACAGAGGGAGTATGCTGGGTAAATGACAA
This sequence comes from Microtus oregoni, assembly GCF_018167655.1. Classification (NCBI taxonomy): domain Eukaryota; kingdom Metazoa; phylum Chordata; class Mammalia; order Rodentia; family Cricetidae; genus Microtus; species Microtus oregoni. Next base: position 19,185 of record NW_024544163.1, on the reverse strand, counting down.
GGGAGGGATTTGGGTCTTATACACTTTAGGGGCAGCAATGGTGAGTATGTAGCAAGAGAAATACTTTGGATGGGCATACGACAATGGAGAGATTAGGGTCTCACAAAGCCGGTGGCAAAATGATGGGTATATGCCCAGAGAGAAGTTTGGGTAGCTGTATGACCAGGGGGTGTTTGGGTCTCTTAAGGTTTGGGGCAGAAATAATTGGTATATTTCATGAAACAGAGTTTTGGTGGGTATATGTCAAGAGAGGGTGTTTTGTTGGGCTTATAAACATGGATATATTTGGGTCTGACATGTTTGGGGGAAGAAATGGCGGTTAAATCACAAGACAGGAAATTGTGTGGTTACATGAAAATAGAAGAATTTTCAGTGGGCATATGGCAAGAGAAGGATTTGCGTCACAGCAGGATGGGGGCAGACATGGTGGATATATGGCTAGCGAGGGAGTTTGGGTGAGTACATGACATGGGGCAGATTGGGCCATCACAACGTTTGGGGGAAGAAATGGTGGAAACATTATAAGAGAGAGTATTAGGTTTGGTGTATGGCTAAGGAGGAATGAGTGTCTTGGAAGGATGGGTCCAGAAATAGTGGGTACATGGCGAGAGAGGGAGTTCACTTGGTTGAATGAAAGGGAGAGATTTGTGTCTGATAAGGTTTTAGGGAAGAAATATTGGCTATATGGCAAGAGAGGTAGTGTGGATAGGCAGATGACAAAGGAGGGATGTGGTCTCATAAGGATGAAGGCAGCAACAGTGGGGAGAGAGAGAGAGATAGAGAGAGAGAGAGAGAGATTGGGTTGGTATATGATATGAGAGAGATTATGGTTTTACAAAGTTTGATGGCAGATAAACAATTTTCATGAATTTACGATAAAGATGGATTTGATTGCGTGTATTGTATGAACCACACCTTGAACTCAAATTTCAAGTTGAGGCCTAGAAAATTGATTTAGGTGGGTATATGACACAGAAGACTCTTTGGTGTTGAAGATGGAAAATCTGACATTTTGTATACTATAGGGATAGAGGCCAGAAAAGGAATATGGTTTGATATATAAAAAGAAGAAAAATTGGGTTAGCATATGACAAAGAAGGGACTTTGGTTCCCACAGATTTGAGGGTCATACCACACATGCACTGTAAGACTCATAGAGGTAATTATGGAGCATTGAATCCAAATTGCTACATTTATCTAATCTCATAGATACCGATGAAGAAGACTGTGCTCCACCATCCATGTATTTTGCAAGATCCGGGCAAAACTTCACAGTATGAATGTCTCAACCTATCTGAGGTGAAGTGTGTGAGTGACAGTTATCCCCACAAATAGCTGTTATGTTTCCTGTTTGGCAACTTTTTTTGAATGTTGGTTTTATACCTCACCATCCAATGTAAGTAAGGAAATCTCCCCAGGAGCAATAATCACCCAGCAAACTCAAATCTACTGATCACATCTCAGTGAAAGGAATGGTAATTTGAAGTGACAGGTTTACCCATGGTTATCCTTTATAAAAAATTTGTGTTTTAATAGGGCTTTTAGAATGGGCTGCTTACATAACAGGCCTAGCAGAAATGAGGATATACTAATGAGACAACTGTGTAGCTTGATCTATCAGAACAGTCAAATCATTGACTTCAACGTAATGAGTATTTCTACAGAAATCTCATGCCAGGTAAAGCAATGTTCTCTACCCAAAGGAAAACCTTGTCTCCTTAAAGAGATTTCACACAATTCCTACTATCAAACCACCTTGCCAGATAAGACTAACAATTAGACAATGATGGGTGAGCTAAGGGAGGGTAGATGCCACCTCCTGACCACAACTGCTTATATGTCAATACCCTGTCCCTCTAGCTAAACTCTAATCTCAGTTCAGGACTTCAAGATGCAAGAGACTTGAAAGGGTCTCTGGATCTCTTTATCTCTAGTTAATTGGATGCTTGCCTATAATTTTAGGAAATTAATTCATGATCATCATGTCAGGATTCAGGCAAACACGGCACTGGGCCTGTTGTTGAGTCCATACCAACTGATTCATCAGTAGTAGGTAGAGAGAGAGAGAGAGACGAGGCCTGATGTGGGAATGTAAACCTCAAAACCCACCCTCAGTGACATATATAATCCACAAAGGCTATATGCATTCCAGCATGGTCACACCTCCTAATTTCCCAAACAGTTGCACTTCTTGGTAACTAAGTAAGTATTCAAGTACATGAGAGCCTGTTTTTCATTCCCTTTCATTAACTGTCACATTTCTCTAGAAGCCAGCAACTGTCAGTAGTTTGTCAGTTAGAGGTACAGACTTCTGAGCCATCCCCCATAGTCAAAGATGCACTGTAGGAGGGCTCCGGAGTCTAAATGGCAAACTCCTGACAGTTGGTGTCTTCTAGAGAAGTGTGAGAGTTAATGTGGATGGAAACCATACTGGCATATATTTGAGTGCTTAGTCACCAAGCATACTGGAATATGACCTGGCCTCATCTTACACAGGCCTTTGCATGCAATCACGACGGCTCTGTATTTGTGAGAGCAATGACTCTGTCATGTCTTGAGATCACAATTTCACTCTTGGCATCTGCAGCCTCAGACTCATAAAATCTTTTTAAATGCTCCCTGCAATGGTACCTGAGTCTTGAAGAGAGGGCTACAAATATCCCATTGCACATACTCTCATTTTTTTTCCAGGATGACCAGTTTTGAATGTCTTTTTTAAACATAATCTACTGCACCAAGGTCTCTGAGGAGGTCTGAGAACTGCACTAATCTGTAGTTATCGAGGTATGAATGTAGAGTGAAGCTTGATACTTCATTCATTTAACAAAATAATAGTATGAGGTTCAATACTGGGGCCTTGGAACTCCATAACCATGTGTTCTCGACAAAGCTTACAGCAGCAGGCATGTGTTGCTTTCTGTAGAGTAGACCTTAAATTCACTCTTAAGGAGCTGATTATTCCCAGAAAGTTTGTACCACTATTGCATTCATGGACATATCTTTCTAGGTTGTTCATTAATATAGTATGCAATATTCTTAGTTTGGTACGATGACTGATGATCCTCCCAGGAGCACACCATGTAGGCTAGAGCAAAGGATGAAATACTGGGACTAAACTGGGAACTAGGATTTAGGACTTTGTTGAAGTTAGAGATCATTACTGCAAGGCAAAGATTTCAGGCTACTATGGTGGCACTGCCTAAGGCTCATGATTTACACGCTACAGGATATGAAAACAGAAATATTGGGATGTATGTGGAATATCCAATAGACTAGGCCCTGGAAGAGAACACAGAAAGTTTGTGTATAGAGAGGGGTAGTATAGTCAACATCTAGTCCTGTGCCTGTGGATAGGGCAAGTACTAGTGGCACTCTAATTGTTCCTTATAGCACTGAAATTGGGGGTGTATGAGATTTGGGACCATGATGAAGCCTGAAGGCCTCTGCTCTGAAGTATAAGTTGTTTGTCTAGGCTGGGGTACTGGTATAGATTCAGCAGGATGTGCAAAAACATTTATGATGAGTATGTTAGGGATAATTAACAGGCCTGACTCTGGAGTGGTCATGGGGAATCTGAGTACAGAGTTGGGTTGTATAGGCAGCACACAGTGTTCTGTGGCTAAGTGTTGTAACAGGAACTTCATGCAGGAACCAAGATCTTACCTATAGCAAAGAAGAACATGGTAGTACTAGTCTGAAGCAAAGGATTTCGGACATTGACAAAAGTTAGAAGTCACTACAAGGATGGGTGGTGGTGGTGCATGACTTTAATCATAGCACTTGGGAGGCAGAGGCAGGAGGATCTCTGTAAGTGTGATGCCAACCTGGTCTACAGAGCTAGTGCACACATAGACTTCAAAGTTACATAGAGAAGCCTTCCCTCAGATTAAAAATAGATAGGTAGATAGATAGACAGATAGGTAGATATAAGTAAGTCATTGCGAGTGAGAACAAGCACTATTCTAGGGATGCCACTAGATGGTCTGGACTCCACTAGTTTGGGAAAACAATTATCTTTGCAGAAGGGTGCATACCTCTATCGACTTTATAGGAGGATATGGACAGTCTGGGCATGTGTGCAAGAACGTTGAGTGCAGAGGGAGCCTAGCTGTTCACTAAAGCATAGTAGAAGTTGTAGGGCCTAAGCTTGTCTGCACACATTCAATCCTGTAGATGCCTAAAGCTCACAAATGGAAGGCAAGTGTGTTTCTAGTAGGTCAGGCTGCATGTGGAAAAACAAGTATTCATGTTTGTGTTGGTTATTACTCACTAGGCTAAACCCTGGAGGCCGAGCATGTGGGATGTCTAGGGACAAAGATAGGTGGCTTAATCATTTAAATGTCACTTGTGATTGAATGAAGGTAGAATGGTTCAAGTTGAGAGTATGGAAGTTGGATATAGCACAAAAGAATAGGCTAGGACAAGGTCAGTTGGAGGAACCAGAGTCTGCAGAAGCCTAGAGCCATCAAGTACAAGGAACTCTTAGAAACACTAGTCATGGTCACTGGATGTTCGACCATTCTAGTTACGCCAGAAAATAAAATGTCAGATAGGGATGTAAACACCAGGCTCACCCAGGAGGAGACCACAGGAAGTCTGTGTATTTATTGGTGTATTTTATGTGTCACAAGGCTTTCTGAAAGTAGATGTGGGTAGACAGGGCTAGGGTACATCCCTATGGGAGCATAGATGTAGGCTACAGCCAAGGACAAAATGCTTGGCATAGGCTAGGGCCAAGGAATGGGGACCTTGTTGAATTCTAGGGGTCATTACAGCAAGGCTAGGAGTCCAGACATCTGTGCCAAACTGCATGCAGCATGGGATTTATGTTTTGCATGACATGAAAACAGAAATATTGGGTTGTGTTTGGAGTTTCAGTAACTAGACTCTGGGGAGTGGATGGGAAGTTTGTGTATAGAGTGCCATGGTATAGTGAACATCTAGTCCTGTGGCCATAGATAGGACAACTATTGTAGAAAAACTAAATGTTAACTATAGCACATGAATAGATGGAGGGCTGTGCTGGGGTGTGAGATTATACACCCTACCGAATCCTAGAGGCACCTGTTATGTGTTATAGTTTGTCTATGTAGGCTAGAGTACTGTGATCAATTCAGCAAGTTGTAGAAAATCATGTATGATGAGTACATTTGGTGTTAGTCTACAGGCTTGACTCTGGGGAGTACATGGGTATTCTGGGAAATCTGGGTATTAAGTTGTGTTGTATAGGTAGCCTAGAGTGTCCTGTGTGTAAGTGTTGTTTCAGGAGATTCATACAGGACACTATATGTTGCATTCAGCCTAAGAGACCATGGTGGGACTAAGATGGAACAAAGGATTTGGAACCCTACCAACAGCTAGAAGTCACTACTATTGAAATCTAGGGATGACACTGGATGTTCCATCCAGTCTGGACTCCACTGGATTAGAAAAACAATGATAGGATGCAGAGCAGTGCTCTGAAATCTAGACGATGGAGGAGTATTCTGATAGTCTGGGGATAGAATGGTCATGTAGGGCAGCCACAACTCCTCTGGTTCTATGAGAGACTGATAGTCTTTGTGGGAATCTAGATGCTGTCAACAGCACAAAAAAAGTTGATGGGTCTAAGAATGCCGGAGATTGCTATAGAGGCAGCTGGAGAAGACCAGGACACTGGTTGTTGCAACTTGGGTAGATCAAGCCCTCTATGTACAAAGTACTGAGTGGGTAACTAAACTAAACAAGTTAAAACCTGGGAAGACATAGAAAATCTGAATAAGGAATAATGCTCTATACTGTACCTAAAGTGTCCCGTGGATGTATTAGTGCAGGGTAAGTGCTAGCAAAGCCTAGATGTTCACGACAGAAAAGGAGGATTCCTGAGAATAGTCTGAGCTGAGTTATTTGGGACCATACTCCCTAGAAGACCCTTGACTCAAGAGGCAAACAGCCAGATTATGCAGGGGTGCTGGCTGTTAAACTCAAGCTAGATGCAGATGGATATGGAAAACAAGTATTGGTGGGTGGCTTAAATAAGAAGCCAGTTCCTGGAGGAGAACATTAGGAATGTGGTAGAGTAGGGTGCTGCAGGTAACACAGAGGGTACTGTGGGTGGGTGAAGGTAGCAACTTGTCTGCTGCATGTATGTCGGCAATCGCACACGTGGAAGGCCAAGACATGGGATTTCCGAAATTATAGAAGCCTAGATATTGCTACTTATGTGATCAAACTAAATTTGTATAATGACTTTGGGAAAGAGGCTAGATCCAGATAGAGATAGAATATGAAATATCTGGTTGTGAGGGAGTGAGTACTTACCAGGCCATACCATGTTGGAGGACTCAGGAATACAGAATTTGGATTCGGGTAAGATAGTTAGCAAAATGAGTACTATATGTAGATTCAAGCAGCGCAGGTCCTTGTAGGACAATGTATGTTGGTTGGAGGACAGGAGTAGATGCTGGGATTCGGCCCTCACATTTGGAACTCTGTTGAATCCTGTGAGCATTACTACAACATGCAAGAATATCAGTGGCAAAAACTAGACTTGGACACTTGTAGTGACTTATGATCTGTTTGTTGGCATATGGGGAAACGCTATCTGGTAGGGGAAATATTCTGGGCTTGGTCTTTGGGGAAGATATGGAAAGTCTGGATTGGAAATGGAGTTGTGAAAGCAGGGCAACTAATTCATGCATGGGTGTAGGTGTGTTAAATTCAGGGGACCTAACTGTTGACTGTACCAAAGAAGGAGTTGCTGGACCTAGTCTTGGCTGAAGGCTTTGAAAACCTTCACAGGCCTAAAATTTGCAAATGCAAGGCACATGAGGCAGCTGTAAGTCAGACTGCATGTGGAAAATCAAATATTCACTTGTGTGTAGTGGGTTACTCAATTGGCTAAAGTTGGGTCCTGGTGGTTGTGGGATGTCTGGTTATATAATGAAGTGGTTTAGGCATCGGAATCATCCTGCAGATGGATTCAGGTAGGATGGTTACTGTTGGGAATGTAGATGCTGGATACAGCACAAAAGAATGTGCTAGGACAAGGCCAGTTGGAGGGAAAGTGCCAGCAGAAGCTTAGAACTATCTATCAAAGCACGGTAGGACTAAGATGGCGCCTAGGGTTTGGAACTCAGCAAACAGCTAAAAGTCACTGTAAGTGTGAGAAAACAGCTCTTTTAGAGTTCTCACTGGATGTTTCATCAGGTCTGGACTCTACTGGAGTAGGAAAAGAATTATCTGCTCGAAAGGTGCACTTACTTCTCTTGGCATTGTAGAAGGATTTGGACAGTCTTGGCATGCTGTGATATTATGTAGTCAGCCAGAGATCCTGTGGTTTGATGAGGTTGGGGTTGTCTCAGTGGGAATGTATATGTTGTCTACAGCACAGGAGGATTTGATGGGACTAGGAATCCTATATGCTATGAATATGTTTTATTACCATTGGTTATTCAAGAAGATGCTTTGGGCAATCGATTAGTAGAATATAGCCAGGCAGGAAATCTGAACAGAGATATAGAGAGAAAGTAGGCAGAGTCAGGGAGATGCCATGTAGCTGCTGAAGGAGAAAACCAGCAGCTACCAGTGAGAGCCTTACTGGTATGGATCATAATGATACATAGATATACAAAAGGGAATCCCACATCAATATGAGCTATGTTTGGAGGGATGTGGAAAAACAGTATTTGGAACAGGAAATATTCACTAGGTTCGAACTTTAGGAGGACACGATAACTTTTCATAAGGAGTGGGGTTATTCCATTAGCCAGTACAGGTATGATAAGTGTTGGGGAACTCTCAGTGTTGGCTACAGAATAGTAGTAGCTGGTGGGATCATGCTGTGTTTTGAGATTTGTGTCCCTAAAACATGCCACAAATCACTACTGCAGAGTGCAAGGGTCCATTCTTTGATGGGACAGGGACTATTCAATCTAGGATAAATTCCACTGAATATGGAAAACCAATTACAGAGTATGGATATCTTCACCTGGATAAATCCTGGAGGGGGACATAGGAAGTCTGGGTATGGTGTGAAGAGGTATGGGCAACTCTAAGACCCCTGTTGGTTTATCTAAATAGGATTATATCTGGCTGTAGCCCAGATGTTCTCTATAATATAGGAAAAATGTTCTAAATAGGCTGCAACATGTTGAAGCCTAAAATTCACTACTATAAGGCAAGGAGTCCAGACCAAGATTGAACATTTCTTGTGGTTTCCAGGTTATACATAACAGAATGTTAAAAATCAAGTGTCTAATACTGTGTGATATTCTCAATAGGCTAGACACCAGAAGATAGGAGAACCCTGGTTATGGACTGGGCTTATGTTGGTTGTAGAAAGCCTCCTTAGGTGAGTGAGTATATAAAAGGAGGCTGTATGCTCACCACAGTAAAAGAGATATTGAGGCTAGGCTGCGTCACCTGACTTGGGATAAGGTGGAAGCCTGGAGGCCATGATTTGTTGCTACACAGCCAGACAAGATATGGACACTGGTTTGCGTATATTCATTAGGTACAGAGGAATGTGGAGATGCAAGTATTCGCGCGTGTGTGTGTGTGTGTGTGTGTGTGAGTGTGTGTGACTGTGTGTGTGTACGGTCAACAGGCTAAGCCATGGAGTAGGAATGTTATTTGGGAATGATTTTAGGGAAGACATTCAAGATACTAGCCAAAGATTGAGGCGGACATTTTGGACTAAACAATTGACAGGGATGGTATTGTTGAAGGATTTGGAGAAGCAAATGATCTGTCATGTGTTCTACCACAACAAAGGTAGATATGTAAAAAAAGGTTGAGGTGGAAAATTTGCCTTAGAGTTATTAAACAAAGTCTCCATCTAAACCCAAACTCTCTTTGCCTTCTCAATATCTTCCCCCTATCATCAAAGTGTCAGGAGTGGTACAGTCCACTATTTGTTCCTTCCTTCCCCAGGCATTCTTGTGGGTCAGAACCAGGCTTTGTGATGTCAGAGCACAAGCTCACCTACTATTGGTCGAGACCTTGATGATGACTCAGGTCTGAGGGTGTGGCCTTCCCTACCCTGCCAGTTGTTCACAGCCCCTCGAGGGAGAAACAACACGCGCTCATGCGACTTGGTGATGGAGAGTCTAGCAAAGGAATCTAAGGAATCACTGTCCGACATGGACCTCCCAACATCCTGTAGTGATGTTCCGATGGCAGCGAATGGGCCAGTCCTTATGATGAAGACAAAGGCAGCTCTAAAGCAGTATCCACCTTACATGTCGTGCGGAAAGGTGAGTTGACAAACCCTACTGGAGCTCCCTCCTCTACTCATTTACTCTTACCTAAAGTCACTACCTCTCTCCTTCCTGGCATAAATCCCTTATCAATTCTCACCTCTTCCGACAAAGTGTCCTTCACATGCCTCTCCTGACTTCTCCCTCTATTAACTAATTCTTGTGTTCACCTCTTGCCATTCCAGGCACACAAGAAAAGCAAACACAGGAAGAAGAAGAACAAGAGGAAGAGGGAGGCCGAAGAGGCAGCTGCCCTCGAACGGAAGAAAATCAAAGTGAAAGCTGTTACTGCAATGCCTGAACCTATGGAGAAAGAGCCTGAAAAGGAAGCCGAGGTGCACACTACTGGAGAAGCAAGCGTGGTCGCAGCAGCCGATGAGGGGGAGATCCAATAAGATGGCTATCATGAAGACAGGGAATGCCCAAATATGACAAAGAAAATTGCATTGGTATAAATTTCTTAAATTGAAAATAAATTCAATTTAGTTGAAAAGCTATGTGTCTTTTACAGTGACTAAAGGCGAAACGAGGAAAGGGAAGGAAAAATGATGGTTATAGGAGAAGAGAGGGAAGATGGGTGGGTGAATGGCAACGGAGAGATTTGTTCTTCACTAGGTTAGGAACAGTCATAGTGGGTGCATGGAAGAGGGGGAGTTTGGGTTGGTAGAAGACAAGGGAGGGATTTGGGTCTCCAAATGTTTGGGCATCAATGATGGGTGCATGGAAGAGTGGGAGTTTGGGTGGGAAGAAGACAAGGAAGGGATTTGGGTCTCCAAAGGTTTGGGGCAGTAATGGTGAGTGTGTGAAAAATGAGGGAGTTTGGGTGGGTAGAAGTCAAGGGAGGGATTTGTGTCTCCAAAGGTTTGGGCATCAATTGTGGGTGCATGGAAGAGAGGGAGTTTGGGTGGGTAGATGACAAGGGAGGGATTTGGGTCTCCAAAGTTTGGGCATCAATGGTGGGTGCATGGAAGAGGGGGAGTTTGGGTGGGAAGAAGAAAAGGGAGGGATTTGGGTCTCCAAAAGTTTGGGCATCAATGGTGGGTGCATGGAAGAGGGGGAGTTTGGGTGGGAAGAAGACAAGGGAGGGATTTGTGTCTCCATAGGTTTTTCATACAGATAAAGTTACGAATGTTCTAGGATGTCCTGCATATAAGTCTGTCCTACAGAAGGGGTTTTTAGGGAAGTAGGGCCTGTCTCACAGAATCAGTGTTTTGATAACCTTCATCTGTCTCATGAAAAATATTAGAAATGAACTAATATGCCTTTCAGATAAGTTATATATGTGAAAGGTTCTTGGGAGGAGCTAGTCTCTCTCTCTCTCTCTCTCTCTCTCTCTCTCTCTCTCTCTCTTTCTTCCTCTTCTTCTTCTTCTTCTTCTTCTTCTTCTTCTTCTTCTTCTTCTCTCTTTCTCTCCCTCTACCTTTCTACCTATATCACTTTCTCCTTCTCTGCCTTTCTTTGCCTTTCTTCCCTCCTCTCACTCATAATCTATGTTGTTTTAACCTCAATCTGTCCTATAGTTAGGATGAACTTGTATATCCATCCTCGTTCTGTTCTACTGGGGAGACTATGATGGATTTAGTGTGTGTCTCTCAAATGCAGTTGTTTTTTTTTTTAAATCTGTGATCTATCCTACAGCTAAAAATAGAATTTACACAGTTCTTTATACCTAAGTACATCCTATGGAAAAGAGATGAAGGGAGCTAATATTGTCTCTCACAGTGAATGCAGTTCAAACACAGTCTGTACAACAAAGGATATGAGGAGTAAAGTAGTGTGCTATCCAGTCCAGCCTATCCTAAGATTGAAGATTGGAGGAAGCTAGCAACTGTCTCTCAGAATCCATAATTCATGCTGTTTTGTTGTCTTTCAAGCTAAGGAAATGTTAGGAATAAATTGGTATTGTTCTCCAGTCTAGTCTACCCAAATAAGGCCGACAAGAGGAAACCAGGGATGGAGTCTCAAAATCCCATTTTTCTGACTTGATACGTCCTGTGGAGGAGTTCAGAAAAGAACTAACATGTTCTCCAGCTATTGTTCAGAGTAGGGTTTAAGGGAGATACTGTCTGTCTCTGAGAATCCATATTGTTCAACTGTGGGACAATGGTCTTGTAACCTATAAAGATTTGTCACTTGTATTGGTTTCATAAAATTCTGATTGACCAGTAGTCAGGTAGGAAGTATATGCAAGGTGACAAGATAGAATTCTGGGAAGAGGAAAGGCTCAGTCTGCAGTTGTCACCCAGATGCAGAGGAAGCAATATGAGAATGCCTCACTGATAAAAAGTACCAAGCCACGTGGCTAACACAGACTAGAATTATGGGATAATTTAAGATATAAAAGTTAGTTAATAAGAAGGCTGAGATAATAGGTCAAACATTTTATAATTAATGTAGGCCTCTGTGTGTTTCTTTGGGACTGAATAGCTGTGGGACCGGGCAGGACAGAAACTTCTGTCAACATTGTCCTAACCTTGATCTGTCCTACACAGGAGGATAGTAGCGAATGAGTGTGCTCTCCAACTCAGACTGCTGTATGAATGAGCCTTAGAGGAAGCTAGTGTCTGTTTCTCAGAATCCATGTTGTCAATTTGCTCTGTGTTTCAGTCTATCAGATGGAGGATTGAAGGAAACTAATGTCTATTAGAATTCTCGAACATGGTCAGTTCCAGATAGGGGGTTAGGAGTTATATAATGTATTCTTCTTGTCACTGTATCCAATGGAGGAGGCTTGGAGTAAGCTAGGCTCTGACTCTCAGAATCAATGTCATCATAACTTAATCTGCCCTATGGAGGAGTTAAAGAGGGAAGTTGGAGGATCTCCAACCCAGTCCAGTTTACTAAAGAGGATTGTAGGGAGGTAATCCTTCTCTTTCAGAACCCAAGATTTAATACCCATGACCTATCTAACGGATAAGGACAGAGGTGACCTAGTGTGCACTACCTTTCACTCAGTACATCCTATGGAAAAGATGGGTGGACCTAGTGTCAGTTTCTCAGAATGCATGCAGTTCAAACTTGGTCTCTACAAGAGAGGAAGTTGGTTATGAGGTGTGTGATCTATAGTGTTCTCCCCTCTAGTCTCTCCTAATGAGGAAGGTTTGAGCAAACTTGAGTTTGTCTCTCAAAAGCCATGTCATTCTACCTCTGTCTGTTCAGCAAATGAGATAAACCGTAAACCAGTATGTTTTCCACCTCCATCTTATAGTTGAGGAGGCTTGGTGCAAGCTAGTGTTGAATTCTCAGAATCTATGATTTTTAACTTGATATGTCCTAAGAGTTGAGAAGGGAACTAATGCAGTTTCCGCCTCAGCCTATAGGTTTTAAGGAAACTAGTTCTGTCTGTCAGAATCCATGTTGTCCTAACCATGATAATTTGAGAATGCACTAGTGCACTCTCTATTTCATCCTGCCCTAAAGGATATATTTGTGGGGGAGGAAGGACTAGTCCTTTTGCTGAGAACTCATGTCATGTTCTCCTTGACCAGTCATGTAGAAATGGATTGGAGTGTTCTCCATTCCAGATTGTCCTAATGAGGAGGCTTGTAGGAAGCTTGGAGCTGTCTCTCAGAATCTATGTAACTGTAACTTGATCTGTCTTGTAGAGGATTTAATGAGAGGAGCTGTGTGTTCTGTCCCTAAGACCATTCCACTGCTGAGGCTTCGAGGGTAGTAGTGTCTGTCTCTCATAATCCATATTCTATATTCCTTGACCCGTCATATAGAGTAAGTAATGAACTAGTATGTTCTCCAAATCAGTCTGTCATATAAGAGAAGTTTGTAATGAATTAGTGTGTTTCTCACAGAACCCATGTTTTACTAATACTCATCTTTCATATGGATAAAGTTAGGAGGGAAAGAGTGTGCTCTCTAGATCAATCTGACATATAAAAGGGGGCTTGAAGAGAGATGTTATCTCTCTCTTTCTACATTTGTCTTTACCTCTCTCATCCTCACTCTCTTACTCCCTTGCTCTTCTCCCAGAATGCCCTTTGTGTATCCTATGGATCGAGTGATGGATGAAATTGCTGACTCACAGTGTCAGCTTGCTCAGCTGAGGATGCTGGTAGAGAACCATTCTGTCTGCATCTCAGAACCCCTGTTCTATTAACCATGATCAATACTTCAGATAAGGCTAGAATGAAAACTGCTCTACATCATAGTGTATCCCTTGGAAAACATTTGGAGGGAGCTTATTTCTCAGAATGTATGTAGCCACACCCAACATATACAACAGTGGAGACTAAGGTTGGACTAGTGTGCTGTTCACTCCTGTCTTCCTAATGAAGAAGATTAGAAGAAGCTGAAGTCTGTCTCTCAGACTTCACATAGTTCTAATTCTGTATGTTAAAGAAAGGAGGTGAAAGAGTAAACTAATGTGTTTTCCACCTTAGTCTGTACATGGAGGTGGCTTTGTAGAATCTAGTGACTATCTCTCAGGATCCAAGTTGTCCTATCCTGATATGCCAAATGTAATATTTTTGAAAGGAACCAATAAAGTATTTTCTTCCTCCTTCTGTTCTGCAAAGGATACTTGAAAGGGGATGGTTAATGTTTGTATCTCAGAATCCACATCATCCTTTTTTATCACTCCAATGGAACAAGTTGAGGGTTGAATAGTGTGCTTTACTCCTCACTCCTTCATAAAGATGATGTTTGTAGGGTGCTAATATCTGTCACCCAGAATTCATTTTGTGCTAACCTCAATCTATACTTATGGAATGCAGAATATGGGTTATGAGAGACAGATATTATTTCCCTCCAAGCCTCACTAGTGGAAAGGTCTTAGGGACAGAACACACAATTTCTATCAGCAAATCCTCTATAGGACAGATCAACAACAAACGACTGTCCCTCAGAATCTATGTTGTGTTAACTTTGCTCTGTCCTGTAGAAGAGATTAGAAGTAAAATTATGTGCTCTCTACTTTTCTCTGTCCTATTCAGTAGACTCTGAGGAAGTTAGTTTCTCTCATAGCTATCCTAACTCTTTGATCAGTCTTGCAGTTAATGTTAGAAGTAAACTAGGTTTCAAACCTCATATGTCTGTCCTGAAGAGTCTTAGAGTGACTAGTATCTGTATCTCAGGATCCATATTGTGCTAAGCTTGACTCGTGCTGGGGAGGAGGCTATGAATGATTTAGTATGTTCATTACATCAGGCTTTGCTATGGAGAAAGATTGGTGGGAGTTACTGTCTATCTCTGAACATTCAAGTTTATTATCACATTAATCTATTTGCTACAGAAAAAGGATAAAAGTAAGAAATAGCTTCATCTACTCCAGTCTAGCTTGTATAAAAGAGATGGAGGGATCATTTATTTCTGCCATCTTCTAATATTTCAAACTACATCTTCCAGTAGAAGAGGCACAGAGTGAACTATGGTGCTCACCTCCTCAGTCTATACAATGACAGAAGCTTAAAGGACAGTCAAGCCTCTCTCTCAGAATTCATGGCGTGCTAACCTGAATATGCTTTTGGATTAACTTTAGGAGTCTGTCTCTCAGAATTCATGCCATGCTAACCTGGATATGCCCTTGGGTTAACTTTAGGAGTGACCCTATGTACTGTACTGCACAGTCTATCCTAAGCAGAGGCTATAGGGAGCTAACATCTGTTTCTCAGAATCCATGTTGTCCTGACCTTGATCCATCCTAGTGAGGAGGATAGAAATTAATGAGTGTTCTTTCTACCTCAGTCTGTTGCATGGGACATGGAGGAAGCTATTGTTTATCGCTTAAAATTCATTTTGTCCTTTCTTTTTCTTTCCTAAATATGAGGTTAGGAATGGAATTATTTGCTCTGCACTTTGGGTCTTCCCTACAGAAGAGGATAGAAAGCAGCTCTCAGATGTCTCTGAGAATCCTCATGATTCTATCTTGGTCCTTCTAGGAGAGGTGGGTAGAAGTCAAGTATAGTGGCCTTAACCTCAGTACATCCAGTAGAGGGGGCTTGGTGGAAGCTAGTCACCATCATTCGGAATCAATACCTTTGTAACTTCATTTACTCTATGGCAGAATTTTAGAGAGAAATAGTTTGCTTCCTAGCCCAGTTTCATCTACTGAGGAGTCTTGGAAAGAGCTAATATCTGTCTTTCAGAATCCATGGTATCCTAACCTTGATCTCCCCTATGGATAAGAATGAAAGTAACTTAGTGTGATCAATAAATAGTTCAGTATATCCTGTTGAGGAAGACAGGGTAGAGTTACTCTTTGTGTCTTTGAATCCATGCTGCCCTATCTATCCTTGATCTGTCCAACCTTGGAAGTTAGGAGTGATGTAGTATGCTTGTCACCTCATTCTGTCATACAGATAAAGCTTGGCAAGAGCTCATGTCTTTCTCTCAGAATCCATGTGATGCTAACTTTATCTGAAATGTGAAGGAGGATAGACGTAACCCAGTGTTATCTTCCACTACAATTTGTTCTTGAGAGCAGACTTGCAGGGAGCTACTGTTTCTTTTTCTCTGAGAATCAGTGACATATTAACTTGATTTGTACTGCAAACATGGACAGGAGTGAGCTAGTACCCTCGCATACTCAGTCTGTTCACAGGAGGATTGGTGGGAGCTAGTTTCTGTCTCTCGGAGTTCCTGTTTTTCCTCACTTGATCCAATGCAGGAGTTTTGGAATGAACTAATGTGTTCTCTACCTAAGTATATCTTATGGTGTAGTCTTTCAGTGAATTGCATGCTATCTCACCATACTTGACCTGTTCTAGAAAGAATATGGTGGTGACATATCATGCTTTCCATCTCAATCTGTCACAAAAAGAATTAACAGGCAGTAGGCAGTGTCTATCTTTGATTTCATGTCATTCTTGCTGTGTTCTATGTTTTGGAGGAAATTAGCAGTAAGTTAATATGTTCTCTACTTAAGTCTGTCCTACTGAGTACATTTGGAGGTAATTTCTCACAGCCAGAAACTTTGTTTCTTTGTCCTAACTTTGATCTCTCTTATAGTTCACTAACAGTGAACAAATGTTCAATCCACCTGCCTTTTTCATACTGAAGAGTCTTGAAGGGACCTCCTGTCATTTTCTTAGAAACCATGCTATCCTATCTTTGCTCTGTTCTACTGAAGATGTTAGGTGTGAAGTAGTCCGCACTATACCTCATTATCTCCTACTAAATGGCTTGGAGAAAGCTAGTCTGTCTCTCAGATTCTATGTTGTCCTAAACTGGATTTATTTTATGGTTAATTAGAGGAGTGATGAATTGTGCACTATACGTCAATCTCTCCTAGAAAGGAGGATTGGGAGGAGTGAGTGTCCAATCTCTCAGTCCTTGTCAACTAAATATTGATCTGGTCTACAGGAGAGCTCAGAAATAAGCTAGTACACTCTCACCTCTCTCTGTCCAAAGAGGTGGCATGGATCAAGCTTATAATTTATTCTAGAATCCATCCCATTAAATTTTGATATGGAGAAAGTTTGGAGTGAACAAGCTTAGTTTATACTGAAGCCTGTCTTACAGAGGAGTCCTGGGGGGAAATATGTTTGACTTTTGGAATCCATGCTGTCTGATCCTTGATGTATCATATGGATAAGGTTAGAAATAAACTAGTGTGTTCTCTACCTTAGCCGATTCTACAGAGGGGCTTGGATGGAGATAGTGCCTATCTCTCAAAATGCATGCCATCCTTACTTTGATATGTCATTCCAAGGAGAAAGGGAGTGAGGAATTATCAAATTTATTCTGTCTCACAAAGGAGGATTGTAAGGAGCTAGGATCTATCTCTCAGAGTCCATTTTGTTCTAAATTGATCTTTATCATGGCAGAGTTCAGGACTGAAGTACTGCACTCTCCACCACAATATAATTTATAGAGGAGGTTTGGAGGGAGCTAGGGACTTTACCACATCATCCCCATTTTCCTGAAACTTAACATCTCTCATGGAGGAGGTTATGAGTGGACTATTGTGTTCTCCACCTCAGTCTGTATTACTAAAGATACATGGAGTCAGCTTTTCTCTTTCTCTCCGAATTCAGGTTGCCCTAACTTTGATCTGTCCTACGAATAAGGTTAAAAGAGTATGAACATACTGTGCACTCTAGCGTGTCCCACAGAGTAGGACTTTCGAGCTAAGGTCTGTCTCTCAGAATCCATTTCATCTGATTATTGGTCTGTACTACAGATGACTAGAAAGGAACTAGTGTACTCAACTACTTCAGTTTGTCTTGCTTTGGGTGTGTGGAAAGAGATAGTGACTGTCTCTCAGAATTGGCATCCTAACATTGATTTATTTTATTACAGGGGATAGGAATGAACTGGTTTGCTCTCCATCTCAGCCTGTCCTACAGGAGGTTTAGTGAGAGCTGGTATCTCTCAGAAAACATGCCGCCCTAACTTGATTTGTTCTACTGAAAACTTTAATATAGAGTTAGTGTTTCTTCTGCCTCAGTGTGTCCTACAGAGGAAGATTGGAGAAGGCTAATGTTTTTCTCTCAGTATCTACAATGTCTTAATTTGGATCTGTTCTACAGATAAATTTAGAAGAATCCACATCCTCATCAACTGATATGTCCTGTTACAAAGGATCAGAGTGTCCTCGTATATTGTACACAATAATCTCTTTTAGAGAGAAGGCAGGGTGGCAGCTTGTATCAGTCTCTTTGAATTTAACTTTTGATTAGCTGACTCTGTTCTAATGCAGAGAGAAGGAGTGAACTAAAATACATTCTACTTTAGCATGTCCCAAAGATGAGATTTGGAGAGAGCTAGTGTCCTTTTAAGAATGCATGTCATACAAACATTGATCTAAACTGTAGAGCAGGTAGCAAATGACCTAGTATGACCTTAACATCATTATGTCATAAGGCAGAGTCATTAAGGGAGCTAGATTATGTCCCACAAAATGCATGCAAGCCTATATTGATGTATTCTGTGAAAAATGTTAGGAGTGAACTTCTATGTTTTTCATTTTTGCTGTCTTAATGATGAGAATTGAAGGGAGTTGGTATCTCTATCTCAACATCCAAGTTCTATTATCCTTGTCTCTTTTCTGTAGCAGATTAAAAGCAACCTACTGGGCTTGCCACTTAGTCTGACATATGAGGAAGCCTTAGAGAGAATTAGTGTCAATCAGTCTCTTACCATCCATGTTATCCTAACTTAATCTGTACTATGAAGAATAATAGGAGTAAAAGCATGTGCTCTCAAGCTCTGTTTGTCCTACTGAGGAGGACTGAAGGGAGCTTGTGTCTGTCCTCCAGAATCCATCTTGTGCTACCTTGACTGATCAACTGAAGAGGACAGGGATGACCTCGTATGTTCTTTACCTCAATATAGTCCTTCGCAGAAGGCTTGGCATGACTGTCATCCTAACTTTATCTATCCTAGGAAGGAGGTACAGTGTGAGCTAATATATCCTGACACTTAGTCTGCGCTAAGGAGGATTTTCAGAGAGAACTTGGTTCTAATGCACAGAATCCTTGTGATCTTAACCTTGATCTATCCTATGCTTAACTTTAGAAGTGATTGAAAATGCTCACCATCCTTCTAAGACATGATGGGACTTGGATGTACCTAATGTCTGTATCTTAGAATCTTCGGCATCCTAACTTGGTCAGTCCAAGATTAGAGATTAAGAGTGAGATAATGTACTCTCCACCTCATTGAATCCAATGGAGGAGGCTTAGCAGAAGCTAGGCTCTGCTTTTCAGAATCAATATCATCATAACTTGATATATCTTATGTAGAAGTTAAAAAGGAATTTGGGAGCTCTTCAACACAGTCCACTCTCCTAAAGAGGATTGGAGGGCAGTAATGTCTCTCTAAGAACCAAGGTTTTAATACCCATGATCTATCTTAAAGATAAGGATAGAAGTAATCTAAAATGCCCTAAACCTCACTCAGTATCTCCTATGCAAAAGAGAGGGATGAAACTAGTATCTGTCTCTCAGAATGCATATAGTTCAAACTTGTTCTCTACAACAGAAGAAGTTAG